>NC_025262.1:1296475-1648634 GCF_000740895.1 Theileria orientalis strain Shintoku | reverse complement strand
AGATGCCTTAGAAGGACTGGCGGCAGATTCCTGGTTTTTAGCGTCGGAAGGAACGAAACATTCCGCGATCTCAAGTCTCCTAGTCACCTCGTCCTGTTAACATATCAATGTTTATGGATGTATTAAGCAGCTATTTGGTTAATTGAATAGATTATGAGAGTAAAATAGGTAAATACACACTGAATGGTGAATAAGTGTTGTAAATGACTTAAGTAATTGGTACCTTAAGGAAGTGAATGACTGGATCTTTACACAGGGCTACGCCTTCGTCTATTTGTTCAATTATAAAGTGCTTGCTCTCGTTTATTTGCTTAATTATTTCCATTGTCGGGGGATCACTAATCAGAGAATTAGTTATAGCTAGTTAGTGGCTAATTAAGTCAAATAACTGTGAATTCCACAAGGGATATCACCAATATTAGCAGCATCAAATAAATATCTGAGTAAACAGAGCTTATAATCTCTAAAATAAAGAGAAAGATACCACTTGATCAATGTGCCTGTCAAGGCTGATACCATTCCGGCCTTCTATATCAATACTAATTGCTAAATAAGTTCCAAAACGTAATTAAAATGAATCTACATTACTGATAGTATATAATTTTAAACAAATAACGAGAAATGAGGCCCGATTAGCGATTCGTGTGTGATGGGATTCGAACCCACAATCTTCGCCTCCGGAGGGCGACGCGTTATCCATTAGCGCTACACACACCCGTTTCAAATGTGCTAAAATTACTTTTAGTATCTTTAATGAAACATAAACCTAAATTTTATCGAGTATAGTTGTTCTAACTTTATTATAAGTTCAATATAAACCAATTATAGGTATTACTGTCTAATAATAGAAAGTGGAATCATTCGACTTTAGATAATGGAAGTTCTTTATAAAATATAAAACGACAGCACAATGGAATTGAAAATCTTTTAATTCATTATTATTTGATTAATATTTTATAAGTAATAGAATAATCGTCTTATTGTTGTATATTAGTCTGTTTTATGCCATTTTAATGTATTTTTGATCTATTTATCTTTTAATTATTGAATTAATAGTAGGAATCTTTTATACGTTTTTATAAAATTAGCGGAAGGTCACATTTATATTGAAATATTGAGCTCATTAAATCCATAACATATATATCGCCTGTTTAATTTGACCTATTCTTTCACTATCTTCTATTAATACAAAAAACTAATAGCCCTGGGAAGGCTTATATAATTTTAAAAATGGACTTAAACTTGCTGGAAAATAAAATCAAGAAGGACCCTGATGCCAACTGTGATTTTTTCAAACAAAAATGGAACGAGTTTGTCACTCTGTATGAAATAATTAAGCTAACACCTCAGGTTTATAACACAGAGTTTGTGAAACTGTTACAGTTCATCACCAATGTTAGCCCAGTTTCAGCAGTTTCAGTAGTTTCAGTAGATACCTAGGTTATGTAGTTGATATTAGGACAATGGATAAGCATACCTAGTGATGTATTCATAAATTTACAGACCATCGCACATTACAATAAGAGCAGTGACGTAGATAAGCTCACTTATAACCCTAGTTCATCTGACCAGAATAGTTCTAGCGCCGATGATGCTGGTAGTATTGCCGATGGCAGGTGGCTGTGCCTTAAGTTGATTGAGCTGATTAAGGAATTCCGGAGAGTCATGGACGGGAAGATGACAAGAATGGTGATAAAGTCTACGTTTACACTTCGAACGAAGAGGCAAATTGACCTGGAGACGTAGGTTTTAAGTTATCAAAGATTGGTTAAAGTTGTGTATCTATGCATACTAATTAAATTATTAACAAGACGTGCTTTTAATGAAATACTACATTATTGGCTAGTAAATCAGTACAACATCACTAATTTCACTTAGCATACTCGTCGAATGGTTGGATCTCTTGGACCTGAATGACCGGGAGCAGCGTAAGAAGCTGTACAACTACATTGTCAAGGACCTGGCCCTGTTGAGCGCCAAGTCGAAGAACAGACAAGTAAGTACTATATGCAACCATTTGTTATTGTGAGCATCTATTTGACCAAATACTGCTATCTTATCACCAGAAATTATGACTCCTAATCCACTTTATTGTGTTGCTATTGACTATGTTCGCTGTTAACTATTAATCTGTAGTCGGTAAAAAGGCTGCAACAGCTTCTTTTCGAGAAGGTGCACAAAAGCACGAACCTGAACATTAGGTTGCTCAGCTGCTGCATAATAATTGAGCTGTACCGGCGTAACGTCTGGAACGACCTGTTCACGCTGAACCAGCTGTGCGAGCTGTGCAAGGCCCAGAACCCGAAGATTGCCCTTTCCGCGATTTACTTTTTGCTTTCCACCAAGGTAACCGCAACGCGCACCGACGCCATAACTGTTCTTTAGAACCACTATCACGTCACTTTTGAGGCTGCCTCCACGGACGCTCAGGGCTCCGCCAACGCTGAGACTCCTCAGCCTGTGGACCCGCCCGTTTCGCACTCCCTGAGTCACATCTTGGACCTTTACGAGCCCTTCAAGCTCGTGGAGACTCTGCTCGACCGGTGCGCCAAGAACCACTTCCAGTACCAGCACAAGCTCGTCGCGCTGAAGCTTGCCGCCGTCGTTATAAACAAGCACAAGCTGACTGTTCCCAGCTTCTACTCGTACCTCTCCAAGTACCTTCACCACAAGCAGCCCCTTGTGACCAGGGTCCTGCTGGTGTTCGTGATTTCTGTTTATAGCGGCCTCGATGCTGCCCTCGTTGAGCCTCTGGCCAGGAAGGTCGTCGACGATTTCGTAGCCCACGACCGTTCCGATGACATGATCACCATAGGAGTCAATACTGTAAGTTTTTACTATTTTACTTTCTAACCACTGGGACTTAATACTGGTTATATAGTTATTTACCTCTTCTGGCAATAGTTACTATTTCCAGTTGTGCTACCAGATTACCACCCACTGCTACTAATAGTATTAACCCTTTACAGATCAGGGAGATATGTAATAAGTTGCCAGAAGTCCTCAGTGAGGACACTTTAAACTATTTGGTGGAGTTTAAAAATTACAAATCCAAGAGTAAGTTTATTTACTATTACTACTACTACTACTGTTACTATTACTACTACTACTACTGTTACTATTACTACTATTACTACTACTACTACTGTTACTATTACTACTACTACTACTACTACTACTGTTACTATTGTTACTACTACCACTACTACTACTTCTGTTACTGTAAATACAACTATTATTGCAATAATGCCTTTGTGTTAATACTTCTCGCTATTTAACCTATGAATGTTTGAAAAAATGCCATTATTAAAAACGCTGTGTAGACGTTAGTGCAAGTGTTAAGAGTCTCATTAACACTTACCGAAAGTTGGATCCAAAGAAACTCAATAGGGCTTCTAGAGGGAAAGATGCAAACATACAACTGGTATGTTTCATTTAATCATCCACCCTTCTGTACAAATACTATTTGCCTCGCTAATTCTTTTTTAGATACGGCAAAAACGTAAACTGAATTCACTTAAATGTGAAGATCAAACACATTCACCAGGATCAGATCATTATCATGGCGATTACCACTCTGTTGATGGTGATAATGATGAGCATGTTCATGATGATGATCATGATGAATTGCCCTCAGACTCCTCTGAATACTCTTCTGATGCCGATGTAGACTCAGTTGCCGAATCTGATGATGAACCACTATCATCTGACGCTGATGAACTTGAAGAATATGATGACAGTGAAGAGGAGCAAGATGATGGTGAGCTGGATAATGATCAAGATGACAATGACCAAGATGATGAGGTCGTTCCTCAGTTGGTACCCGTGTCTGACACTGATATTTATCTCAAACCAAGCCATCCTAAGCGTAAATCACACAGTAAGTCTCACTCAGGCCCTGTTTCTAAAGATGGCTCCCACCCTAATTTAGTCACTGAAGATGCCTCTAACCCTCATTCAGATGCTGAAGACATATCTCATGCTGACTCAGCCTCTGATGACAGCAATACAGCCTCTGATGGCAGCAATACAGATGCTGTCTCAGACTCAGATGCTGGTTCAGGCTCTGACTCTGACTCTGATTCCGACTCCATTGCTGATCTCGACGAGTCTAGGCTTCTTTACACTTCAAGTAAGAAGCGGCGGCGGCAGCAGAGGCTTCAGGACAAGATTGCCAGTAAGCGCGACAGGCTGGCTGCCAGGAAGCTTGCTCAGAGTCGTAAGGGCAGCAAGCAGAGTCTCACCAACAGGATTAAGCAGCGCAACAAGCCTCTTCTGATGACTCTTCAGAGCAGGCGTGTGAAGCAGAAGCGCAACGTCTCCGTTGCTGAGCAGATGAGTCGTCTCAAGCGCCACATCAGGGGCCTCAACAAGGGCAACATGAAGAAGAAGCAGAGGCGCCACCACTAACTTCTTTCAAGTATTGTTGTTACTGTTTTACTGTATGTTGTATACTGTTACCATGCTAATGTTACTCTGTTGTTACTGTTTTACTGTATGTTGTTACTGTATGTTGTATACTGTTACTGTATGTTGTTACTGCATATTGTATATTGTTATTGTATGTTGTTACTGTTACTGTATATTGTTAATTGTGTTACTGTTACTGTATATTGTTAATTGTGTTACTTTTACTGTATATTGTTAATTGTGTTACTGTTAATTGTATATTGTTACTGTTATTGTATATTGTTCTTAGTTTGAGTTGTTATTTACAATGCTAATGTCATTGTATCTCCTCACTGTTACTATTGTTACTGTTACCGCTGTATTTGTTATTGTACCTTGTTATTACTATTGCTACTGTGTTGATTCCATATTTTTATGCTAGCCATATACATATTAATGTGCCATATCAATTTATGCTATTTTCTAATACTCATGTATTACACATCTATTATAGACGAAATATACATACTTATACACGTTATCTTTTACCATTATAAACCATATATTATTTCCAGGCGATTAATTCTTTTTAATTTTTCCTCGCTGTGGCTACTCTTTTATAGTTCCACATTTTAAGTATTGTGAACCATACTAAAGGAATAACGAATCCTATACACATTTATGTCACTACTTCCATCTCATCACCAGCAGCTACCTTACCAACTAATTAGTGTTAACCAACTAGTACATTGACCAGTGTGGTAACTAACTAGTACAATTATCACTGTTCTGACTAACTAATACAATTAACAGTGTGGTAACAAACTAGTACAATTACCAGTCTGGTAACCAACTTGTGAAATATCTGCTGTTATCTAGCTACTGTTTACCTAGAATGAACCCTTGGGACCCTTCAAACACTCTTAAGTACGCCTTGATTCTCCTCATTCTTTCCCTCAGGTCCTTTTCTATTCTTTTTAGTCTTTCCGATCCTCTTTTTAGTGCTTCGTTTTCTTCTCTGAGCATTTCCATCTTCTCCTTCACCTTGTTCAGTTGTTGGTTCGTCATACTTGGTCTTCCATGTATTATGTTCCTTTCGTTCACTGCTAACTTATGTCTACACTGTTCCAGTTTCTGGTTATTCAGCTTAATTTCGTCCGGTATTTTCTGATTAAAGTAGTTTATAAACTTAAGGTTATCTTCGATTTCCTTGACTCTAAAGTTTTCATCTCCTCTCACTATATGTATCATGTCACTTATCAACTGTTTAAGTTCCTTTTTACCGTTTCTCCTCTTATCCACAACACTTATGCTTGTGACAACATCTTCGTCTTCCTCTTCTTCCTCATCATAATCTTCTTTCATTCCACCTTTTCTTCTGAATTTTTTTATTGCGACATGGCCTTTACTTTCTACTATTGCTGTTGTGTCACTTTTTACTCCACTTTTACCCTTGTCACTTGCAGCAGCGTTGTTACTATAGCTGCTATAATCCGAATCACAGATACTTTGAATCGTTCTTACTGTCGTATTCGTCGTGCCAATACTGCTACTCGTCGTGCTGATACTGGTATTCGTAGTGCTAATATTGCTATTGACTGTGCTAATACTGGTATTGGCTGTGCTAATGCTCGTATTCGTACTACTCGTAACAGCGGTGCTTATTGTTGTCGGCGTGTCTGTGATCGCCATTGCCATCGCCATCGTCGTCACTGCTCCTATATCATCTGTATCTGTGCCACTTCTGCTTTCACTGTCATATTCACTTCCGCTGCTAATAATTTCTGTATTTCCATCGTCATCGCCAGTGTCATTTTTATTGTTAATGCCTGTGTCATCATCACTATCATTCCCATTTTCATCCTTGGGATAACTAGCACTTTCATTACCAGAATTGGCGTTACTATTATTGCCATAGCCTGCATCGTTGTATTCATTCACAATGTAGATGCTAACTATGCTTTCTTCGACACCGTTAGTCTCCTTTTCATCACTAATTCCTTTTTCATCTTTGCTACTCCTTCTAATGCTACTTTTACTAATATTTTTATACCCCTTTCCATTTGTATTACTGTATCCTCTTCTACTGCCACTCTTCATCTTTTTTCTTCCTTTTGGCTCCGAGTTTCCGTTGCTCCTGGCACTCGTCTTCACTTGTGCTTCGTTGTCCTTCGCATTTCCTATTTCTAGGCGCGTGTTGTCTATGTTCTTTTTGTTTTCCACTATCAGTATGTCCATTATGTCGTCGATTAGTTGGCTCAGTCTGTACGAGTTAAAGACATCCGTGTCTTCGACTTTGCATCCTCTTCTTTTGGCCAGCCCCTTTTTTGTGTTAGCCATCACCTTTGCACTCGATGTTATTATTGACGCCAGTGTTGCTAATATAACCAGTCTTGCCAGTGTTTGCAGTAGCAGTGGTAATACTATTGGTACTGCACTTCTAATCTTATTTTGCATACAGTTCATAAATTTTAGTTGACTTAATCGAATACTACTGTTCAACCTAGTCGCAATACCTATATAATTATCACCCTGTGTACAGATACATAAAACTGCTAGCCACCTTGGCTAGTAAACAAAGCACATTTGAATAGCACATACATACACATTTATCAATATACTACAAGTGGTTATTAAAAAATCTATTCAATAGTCCATTTTTAATAATCTTTAATTTATCGCCCTTTAATTCGATGTTTATGTGCTTCTTTTTCTTCAATTCTACCAATAAAGACTACACACAGGTTATTAATCGATTTAATTGGCTAAAGACTGGTTAAATTAATGTAATGTGTGTATTATTTTACCAGTAGCTTCTCAATAATTACGAGATAACTTACACTCTAATCAGCAAATAAACTACTTAAATAACAACCAATTCACTTTAATTGTAGCTCACATACCAGTGGGTTCACTATTACTATTCTACAGGCCTCGTTATCGGTACCAATATCCTCGATAATACTGTTCCCATAACCGTCATCATTCTTGTCACAGTCATTGTATAAAAAGGAGTTTTTAAATCTTCTCAGTTTAAATCCAACTTTATCTAAGATCGATTTCCGTTTACAGTACCATTTTATGCCAGAATTTGGTAGAAATACTCCTCCGAACTACGAAATTAGTGTGTAAGTTAGTGGTGGATAATATTACGTTAGTGTCAATATAAATTGCCGATAAATTGACAAACAGATACAATTACTCATTTATACTGTTCTATTGGTGTATATATGTATTATATGGCGGTAAACCTACCTTATATTTGGAATCTCGCGTTGGGTCACTCAACGCCTGGAGGATTCCACATGTAAACGACCCGTTTATCCCTATGGAGTCCACTCTGACTATTGCAAAAAGTGCTACGAATATTTTACAGACATTAGCGTACATTTATTTTAAGTAACTGTTAAAGTTGTGCTATCTTGGTTGGCCCAACTACACATTCACCGGCTACTATACATGTTAATTCACGTATTCGCGGATTTTCTAGCTAATTTTACAGTGGTATTCCGTCTATGTTCTTATAACATTATGGATTAAAAGAGTCGAACTTTATTCTGAAGTCGTTATTCGCCGAACTGTTACTCAATTCCTGCGTGTTAGGCACAATGACCAAGGCATCTCCGCCTAAAAAGTGTAAAAACCATAACTATTACTACTACTACTATTCTTGTTGTTACTATTGGTATTACCAGTGGTAGTACCAATACTACTACTACTGGTACTACTACTGCCTACCTTCCCTTCCCGTTCTCGGCGTCCTCCCGTCTTTGCCCTGGTCGAGTGGCTCCAGACGCAGGTTAGACTCGTTGCAGACGTGGAGCAGGCACACGAAGAGGATGTGTATGCTGATCACGTTTTTGTTGACCCTCCTGTATATGTAGTCCACCAGTCCGTTGAACCTGACGTCCGTGCTCCCGCCGTCCCTTCCGCCTGCACCGGCTGCGCCAGTCGCACTGTCGGTGCCGTCAGTGCTGGCCGCCGCAGTGCTCAGGTACTCCAGGATGTACGTCTTCAGCTTCAGCACGTCTACGAAGTTGCTCTGCTCGTCCATCTGCTGGCTCATCTCGTAGTCGAAGCCGTCGCCCACCGGGTCCATGTCCCCAAGGTCGCCGCCTATGCTCGTCCTCCTGCTTCCCAGGACGCTGTGCCTGATGCTGTTCAGGTGGCTCAGCTGGTGCGTCAGCTGGTCCATGCTGCTTTCCAACACCGTGCCGCTGCCACCAAGGGCGCTCGTGCCTCTCGAAGGATCACCCTGTGCGTTCGCCAGGTTCAGGTAGATGTTATAGTTGCTGAGCAGCTGGTTCAGGCCCACTTTGTGCGCCAGGTTCACGAAGTTGCCTTCAAACCAGCTCCTTCCCCCGCTGCCTCCCTTGGCGCTGGCACCGCCCGCCTTACTCGCCTGTTTGCGTGCGTTTAAAATGCCGTTGAGCCCTGACTTTACGTTCAGCCCTGCGTTTGTCGTCTTCGTTGCTGCTACGTAGTGCGCCAGCAGTTCTATTGAGTCCAGTTCCTCGTTCAGGTTCCTCGTGTATATGTACTTTTCTATCGTCACCTTCTCCGCCTTCACCTTTGCCGTTCTGTTTTTCAACCCCCTTTCACTCGCACTCGCCCCTGATCCTGATAGTCCCAGCCCTGTTCCTCCAACTCCTCCAATTGTGAGACTCTTGAGCCCCGTCGTGCTACTGGCAAATCCTGTTCCCTCGCCAGCCAGCCCTTCCTTCCTTGGTGTCAACATCAGGTTACTCGTTGAGTAAAATGAGAGCTGGTTGTTTATGTCCATTATGTTAATTCTGTCCAGTAGGTTCAGGTCTTCTCCCACTTCGTTTGCGTCGTAGAACTCTTCCTGCGTTCCATCGTAGCCTCCCTCATCTGCGTAGCTGTCGTATCGTTCTCCGTAGGCCGACGACTCTTGCGTTTGCTGCAATACATCCAGTGCATCTTCATTCGATTCCATGTCCTGGCTGTACGGATGCATCGACTCTCCTTCTTCTAGCTGTATATCTACCGCTGGATCATCTTCCAGTGCGTGCTGCCCCTGGTCACTTATTGCCAACTTTTCCTGCGTCAGGTTCGGTATCAATTCTGCCGGCAGGTCTGTCAACTCCTCCTGCAGGTGCCTCGGCAGCATCTCCGGCGACAGCTTCCTCATGTATTTACTCAGTTCTGGCAGTATTTCCATATCACTGTAGCCACCTACTATTTGACTCAACAGACTCCTGTTCAACTTCGTATTCCCACCATTGTAGTTTATGCTGTCATAGCTATTGTCATCTTCGCCATCGTTGTAACCTCTACCAATACTGCTAATTCTATTAGTAGCATCCCTACTGCTACTACAACCACTAATTGCCAATGTCAAGTCATTTGCCGTTAATCCTTGACTACTACTGCCACCACTACCACTAATACCACTATTACCAGTACCACTAATACCACCACTTTTATCTCTCAACTCTTCACTTTCCACTGTGCTTGCTGTACTCGATAGTGACAGCTGCAGGTTATTGTTTACCAACAGATTCACCAACAGCAGTCCTTGTGGTCCTGACTGGTCGAAGAGTGACGATATTTTCAGGAAAAACGGGTCCATCAGTATCGCCTCCACTGGCAGCTCCGACAGCGTCACTTCACTTTCTGGCGACAGTGTGTTCCCTCCTGTGAACTCGTATATTTTTTTCTTTCCTGTTCTCTGCTTCTTCTGTTCCTTTTCCGTCGTCTGTATGTTCATCAGCACGTTGAACGTCTTATCGTACACTGCCTCCACTCTGTATCCGTACACTTTACTTGCTCCTTCCACCACCTTCGATGCTGTTGAGAAGCACACATCTACATCAATTGTTATTTTTATTGCGTTTATTCTGTTTTGTTTTCCATTCACTTTCCTTTTAATTTCTAATATTAGTTACTAGTACTTTACTTAGTTTCCATTGTTTATTTGTGTATCAATATCTACCTATCACTCCCTTAATATAACCATATACTTATTACAACTACTATTCACCAATGCATATTCCCAGTATCTGTTTACGTTACCGTATTATCGTAAATAGCTATCGTTTCCATATATCCTTACCTCCTATGTCCTCCTCCTCCACCTGTTCATTCTTTAGTGTCACCAGGTCGTCCATGTGGTCTATGATTCCTATGTCGAATGCGTTCCATGAGCATATTTTGTTTGACGAGAGTGCCGTCATGCAGTCTGTGAACAGCGACAACAGCTTCGTCTTGTCCACCTTCTCCTCTTCTCTTTTACTGCTATCCTCCGTGTTCCCACCACTACTTCCCGATGCCACTCCCATTCCCTTGTTACCTCCTACATTCGTCACTCCCGATGCTTTTGTTAACCTATTTTTCTGTTCATTTTCCTCATTCATTCCATCTGACACTCTTTTAGATCTTTTCCTTGTTGGCGAATTTTCATTTAATTCCACTAATGTTTTCCTTTTTGCTGTCAATCTTATTCCATCCTTCATCTTAATCTTCGCTCCTGGTTAACTATATTACACTTTCTTTTTCTACCATCAACCTATTCAACTTCATCAAATATTATTTTAAATTTTAATGTGTATGCGATATTTATGTTTTTATTTGACAATCCTTCTATTTTACATTTATTTTCCCCTATTTTTTGTGCCATGGTGTGTCCACCTACGTATCACTCCAAATTTAGTCTTAAAAGACCAATTAATCTTAAGTTTTATTTAAAAATGCTATTATATATCTTTTGTTTTAACAATTTTAATACATTACTCTGTTTTTTCTATGTAATTGTATGGAAGACTAATGTCGGGGTCACTCTCAAATGTGTAAGATTCATTCCATATTATTACTCAATCATCTTCTATTTTCCCAATTCATATGATACTTCATCATTTTCTCTACCCTTTTATTCTTATAAACTACTTAATTTTTACTACCTATTCCTCCTATTTACTTAGATTACTCTTTAATACTCACCAACTAACATATATACATCTTTTTAATCTTCAACACTTTATGTTGTAATTACAAATTAGCTTAATTGCTTATAGATTTACTATTATTTTATCATATTTTTAGCCACACTTGCCTCCTGCGCATCCTCCTTTTGCTATCCATGACTGTTTACTTGATTTTGTCACTGTCAGGTCCATAAAACTTTCTGCGTCCGTCGGGTGTATTCCCACCACTCTATCCAGGTCCTTCTTCTTCGCTTTTAGTAGCAACAGTACTGAGAATCCTTGCATTATTTCTCCTGCATTTGGTCCAACAAAATGGAGTCCTACTATAGTATCGTCCTTTAGACAGATAACTTTCGTCAAACATGTCAATGGGAAGTCCAAGTCTACCAATTATTATTATTTTGTTATTATTATTGTTGCTACTGTTAATATAGGTATTGTTAATGTTGTTGCTAATATTATTTTGTTATTATTGTTATTATTATTGTTGTTATTATTATTGTTGCTACTGTTAATGTTGCTATTGTTATTGGTATTATTATAATATTGTTATTGTTATTGTTAATGTTGTTGCTATTATTATAATGTTATTAGTCTTATTAATTGTAGGAGTTGTTACCAGCGTCATTCTCATCATTACTATCTACTGCTAATATACTACCTACTAATCTACCTACTAATCAACTATCTGTTTGCATCAACTACATATTCAGTGCTATTTACAAACGTATCTACTAGTATTCATACCGTCATCTGTCTTCTTATTTACTCTATGTGCTGCTGACACTTCCAGGTTACTGTACTCTTTTAGGTACACTTCGATTCCGTCTTCTCCGTACCTCTTCTAACCAATTATTATTTGTGTTAAACTTGCAACTGGGTAACTATGTTACTATATTACTACGTAAATGTGCAACTAATTAACTGTGTTACTATCTACTTACGATCGCCTCCTCTTCTGTGAGTCCACATGACGAGTATTCAAATGGTGTGTATACGCATACGGGCACGTCCTCGTATTTCATCTACATTAAACAGTTAGTCATTACTATACACTTGCAGTAGCTATTTAACCACTATTAGCCACTATCAGTGGTTGAGATAACTCACTTACTTGCACTGTCGAGTTATTAAACAGGCGTTGTGCTAGCAACTCTCCTGCTTTTATTGCTACTGGTGCCAATTTCGGCTTATTACTCAGTATATCTCCTACTGCGTATACGTTATCCAGGTTTGTCTTTTCGTTGTGTGTGACCAGGTTATATGAATTGTCAAACTCCAGTCCCAGTGATTTGTAATCTGCGTTTATCATTAGTGGTTCCATCAACTACTACTACTAATACTACTACTATTTATCTCGGCAGTCTAAACCTACTCTTGATATCATCTAATGGCATCCTTCCTGTTGCGTACATGACTGTGTCGTAATAATCAACTGAACCGTCGCCAAATGTTACCTATGCATTCATCAATAACCCATTACTAGCTGATGCCTCACTGCTAATCAGTCCATCAACTACTCGTATCTACTCTACCAACACTGCAACCGTCATACCTTGTAGCGTTCATCTGACTTTTCAATTTTTTTCGGGGTTTTTTGAAATAAAAATTTAACTCCCGATGCCTCCATCAACTCCTGCACCTTGTCTACGCATTGTCTATCAAATCCTCTCAACAGAATTGATCTGACACTGACATTAACCTAACAACTCATTAGCTTCCTACCTACCATTACCAACTCCCAATTATACATCAACATTAATGTTAGTTGTACTTTGACACTAGTTAATTGCTTCAAAATCACACACAAACATACACACACAGACGCACATACATACAAACACAAACTTATATATGCGTAACCAAGTCTAAACTTACATCATATCCTAGACTAGCTAAGAATCCAGCGGATTCTAGTGCAACATAGCTACCGCCAACTACCAGCCTAATGAATAATTAGATTGCCAATATCAGCATTAGCATTAATACCAATACCTTAAGTACGTACTACTATGCTAATTGCTGTAATGTTTTCCTCCTATCCAATCCTTTGTATATTTATCTGTCTATATACATGCGTGTGTATATATAATTGCTTTCTTACGTTTTCCCTGGCGCCTTTGGCAGCGAGAACAAATCGTCCGATGTTATTGCATTTTCTTTCGCGCCTTCAACATCTTGAGGGACATATGGCCTTTCGCCCACTGCTATTAGTATTTTATCGCCAGTTGCTGTCTACAGAGCACATTAATTGCCATCTAAAACTTCCAACATATCTACTAATCTACTACTATCATCTATCTTTCACTCTTCTCTGCGTTAACCTACTTTTGTTTCTCCATTCAGCTTGTACTCCACTGTTTTACTGTCCTTTAAGGTTGCATATGCGTTCACGTACGTTAAATTTGGCATATTTACGCTGACTCTGTATGTGAAGTTCAACATCTTCACGTGGTTTTGAACGTTCTGAAAATTCGTTAATAATGTGTGAATTGCGACTGCCACTCCCACTTAACCTTCCGAACCCTATAAACGGTGGTGCTGGGGATCCCCTTTTTGTGGTGTCAGTGGTGTCCTTACCTTCACTAGCCTCGCCCAATCCACTGGGCCGTCCTCCAGCTTGTCCGTCAGCCCGTAGTTGTACCTGTCCGCATTCGCGCTTCGCAAAGTTCCTGCGTAGTGCATCAGTTTTTTCGGAATGCATCCTACGTTTACGCACGTCCCTCCTACTCCCCAGGTCGTTCCTCTGGGCGACGGGTTTACGAAGTCGAATAGTAGCGTTTTTTTTCCCAGGGTCGCTGCTTCTTTCGCTGCTGACATCCCTCCTGGGCCTGCTCCTAGAACGACCAGGTCGTAGTGTTCACTCATTTTATTTTCTCTTTTGTGGTCACTCTCTTCTTCTTTGCTGCTCCCGTCCACTATATCTCGGCTTTTGTGGCTGCTTCCGGGTGCCGATTTGCTATGATCACTTCGCAGGAACACGTCCTTAATGCTTCTGATGTTCGTACTGAAATCGCTATTTGGGCCACTTACGAACCCTAGTGTGCTATTAAATCTGCTGTTCTGAGATATACTGCTATTGATGCTACTGATGCAATAAACTGGAGGTGTCAGGTCTCTTTGTCTTAGAATCAAATAGGACGATAGGAATATCCTCGGAACTGTGGTAGATATTAGTCTTCTCGAACCGAACATGAAACTCAGTTACTTTCAAACTCCAATTTACCCGCTTCCATAAATGGGTCAAAATTTAGTGATCGTATGTTATTTTCTAATAATTTGCGTTACTTTAGAGTGAATGGGGGAAATTTCATTTAAAAGAGACTAAATTACATCTGTTAAATATACAATCGGATAGAATCTTAATTAAACAGTATAAATAGGCTTAAATCTAGTGGAATTTCAAAAAATCATACTAATTACTACTAAATTTCAGAGGGTTACTGAGTGGGTATTGGGTCTCCTATTGTCCCAAATTTTGAGGAATTTTATTTACACATTTGCGATTAAGTCAATGAATATTATACAATTGAAACAACTAACTTATATTCCAGATTAAGTAGTAATTAGCTATTTAATTTATGGTAGGATGGTTCATTAATTGGTATGACCCACAAGATTCCATGACCCAACACACGACTCCCTAGACTGCTTAATTTATGTTTCATTTTGCCATTTAATTAATCAAAAATATATTTAAATATTAAAACATACATAATTTATCAAGATTAACAACAATTAGTCCATAGAACCTTCAATTCTTAATTAACACTTGAGAGGTGTGCACCTTCTGCACATTCCTTTTGTCTACACATTACTTTGTATTTTAACTGTCTAATGATGTAATTGGTGATCAATATAGTTTAAATTTAATTTTAATTGTAGTTAAAATTTTTTATCGCATTGTATATGGTCTGATTAGGTATAAAGGTTAGTATCATCTATTCTTAAATTAATTTGGTCTGATATACATATTATATGCCCCAAAATTCGACAAAATTAAACCTTAAATATATTAAAATATGAAAAAACTATATATAAACTTTTATATTGGTGGCAGTTACTTGGTATTGAATGTGTTCTAAGTGTCTATCCTCTTAACCACTAAATGCCAAGATTAATTGGAAATTGATATAAAATTTTGGTAAAAGGGGTTAATGGAAACTCACTTAATGCTATTTTAGACTATTTTTAGTCAAAATCGGTGCTAAAATACAATTTGTTTCTTACACATAATTCCATTCACTGCCACCGATAATAGTTATTTAATTACTACATAAACACACTCTATACACTATTATTTAACTAATCACTTTATAGATGGAGGAATGCGTCTTCTCGGGGGACGACGAATCTCAAATGACCAGTGTTACTTACACACCCAGGAGCGGAGAATTTGAGATCAACGAGAATTTTATTATACTTGAAAATGATGAAAAAAGTCAATTCAGGCCTAAATACGACACTTACGAAATATCGGCAAACTTTTTTTGTCGTTTGTTGTCGCTGGTCTACTTTTTTTCATTTTTGTCAAACTTGAATCAGATCCTTGGACTATTCGGTTCACATGGAATCTACAATTCAAACACAGGCACGCTATTAAACAGCCTGAACAATAAAACCTTTTACGAGGCTCTGTCGGAGTTTCCAAGCTTGTATCTCATCATGCCAATATCAGATTTCACCCTCAGATTGCTGCCATTAATCGGAACCGTCAGTTCTTTTCTTATGTTCCTGACGGGGTTCAACTGCATGTATTCCTTTCTGTTTCTATGGGCGTTAAAGTTGTCATTAGTCGCGCTCTTTAGAACGCTTCCAAAAACAGCCTCTGATCTGCTGTTGTTGGAGGTTGGGTTTCTATCCATCTTCATTTTCACTCCTTTTAAGTTTTTTGATAAGCAGACGTTCGAAGTTCCCAGTTTGGTTAAATGGAGTTTCAGATTCCTGACATACAGGGTGATCCTCTTGTCTGGAGTATACAAGGTGTTCTTACTCAAGAAGGTGAACATACAACACATACTGATGTCGATTCCCCTGCCCACCTTTTTCAACTATTACTTGGTGGGTCTGGTGGCAAACTACAAGTTCTTCAACGTAGTTTTGACAAGCTTATTGATTTTTTTCGAAGTGGTCCTGTCAGTTTTCCTAGTTACACCTTACAGAAGTTGCAGATTGTTTGGTGGAATGAGCACTCTGGTTTACGCTTTGGTGTTCAGTTTACTGGGCAATTTCGGGCCATTTTACATTCTGCTGATGCTGTGCAGCCTGTTCTGCCTCGACGATCAGTTTCTGTACCGCTTCTCTAACTGGAAATATAATCCGTTCTGCAAAACCGATCAGTTGATGAGGAAGGTGTCAGTGGACCTGGTGGACAACATGTTCGAAAACAAGGACCAGGAGGAAAACACGTTTGATAATACATACGAGGGTAGAGTGGGAGATTTGGAGAACGGGTATGATGGCGGCAAGTCCTCTGGCGTTGGCGACTCTTATAACGCAGTGAACAACGGGTTCAACGACCCTGTAAATGCTGGCTACAACAACTCTGTAAACAATGGATACTCGAACAGCAGCGGCTATGCCAACACTGTAAACGCCACCTACGGCAACAGCAGTGGGTACAGCGAGACTGCAGATGATAACCATGGGTTCGGCAGCGTCTACTTCAACCGAATTATGAGCAACCTAAATTATTCGAGGCACCGAGAATACATTCGCGAATTTATGAACTTTGACGATAAAGGTTCAGGAAATTTGTTCTCTGAGTGTTTTAAAAAAGTCCTAAAGGACGTGTTGCTGCTGTTCTACTTGACTGTAATCTTCACCATGACTCTTCTGTTGTTTCTGTTCCGTAACTACAGGGGAATCAAGGCCTTAGTTTTGTTTCTGTTCTGCGTTTTATTGAAATCGCACTGTGAAGCGGTTAAGACTAAGATAACTTTCCTCCAGGGCCAGTACACTCTGTTCTTCTTGCAGGCTTTGCTGATCTTCGAAATGCTCAAAAACGGCCCTAACACCTGGAGTTTTCTGCTATGGATTGGACTGATTGAGCTTCAGCTCAGCCTCTCGAAAAAGATTGACAATTTGGCATACCTGGCCAAGATGATAATTCAGTCGTTTGTTTTGGTGCACCTATTACTATACAACACCAGGATATTTGATTCCTCTTTCAGGGACGTGTTGAGGGGTAGCAACTATTCCAAGGGTAGTGTAACCCATAGTAACCAGGGGTTAACACTTTCCAAGGCTGACGGCCAACTCGTTAAGGGTGAGCTACTACACGACACTACTGTCTATGGCAGTAACAGGACTCTTGCCACTAACACCACCAGCATAAACAGCTTCTTCAGCATTAGCAACTATAAAAGCGTCTTTCCAGTGGGCAAGGAGAGGCTAGAGATCGTATTCGAGGGAACAAATGAACAACAGGTCACCAGTCACACCCACTGGGATGAATTTTTCTTTAAAAGAAAGCCATCCAAGTTGGACAGTTTCCCATTTCTAGTTCCCTTTTATGACTATGCGTTAGATCAGCAGCTCGTTGTCAGTTTCAATACCAACTACTATGCGAACTTGGGTACTGATGACACCAATCCTGAGAATAGTCGTAAGGGAACAAAACTTTCTACTGGGTCCTCTTTAAGTGATAGCAGGAATACAACTGACACACCAGAGGAGAAAGAAGGGGATGAGAATCCTAGCAACGAGGATTATGATTCCAATGGTGATACCGATGAAAACAACGATCTCCTACCAGATACTAACAACAAAACACCTAAACCATCTCACGGCACCACCTACACTGCGACTACGACTCCAACAGACGACACTAATAATAGCACTGCTCCCGTTACCCTAGTGAGACCCAACGACAAGTACCTCTTCGATATAATCAAACGACTTCTGATGGGATCAGAAGATTTTAACAGCTTAATTTCATCCAACCCTTTTGGGTACGGAAAGCCCAAGTACGTAAGGGTCCATTTGTACAAATACCACTTCAGTAATGTTCCGGCCAGCGAGCCGACACCAAACACTAGAGAAAAGGACACTAATCTCGAGCCTAAGCACCAAGGTCAGGCTGAAAGTGTCAATGAAAAGAACTGGTATGTCAGAGAATTTGTACGTGAACTGGTTCCTCCTCTATCATACACCAATCCAGTTCCCGAAGGATCAAAGCCCGGGGCAAATGGAACCAATGATTCAGCTACCACTAACGTTAACGCCAACAATAGCGTCAATCACACTAACAGTAACAAAGCTCTGAAACCTGGTAGTAGTGGCGATACTGAAAACACTGACTATAAAAATCAAAGCGAGGTAATTCACGTTGTTCACACCATGCCCGCTTCTGATCACAAGACTGTCCCGTTGAGTATGGCAGACAGTTTTAATCACACAATACCAAATGTAGACGGCATGGTGATAACGAGTAAATAATATCGTATATTTATTACCTATTTTGACAGAGTCTGTTTATGTTTCATTATTGTATACTCTTCCATTGTCTGTCACCTTTTCCATTCCAGAGGTTACACATAACGACTCTTGTTTGTCAAAAAACAGTTTTTATATTAATACTATAAAAAAATGAAAAAAGTTAAAGTTTTCCATTCATTTATATTAGTTTATGTATTTAATTATTTAAGTTACCCTGTCTACTCAAATCCCACCGAAAAATCACGAGATGAAAAGGTGGAATACGTTGAAGCTGATATAAAAAACATTGATACAACGAAATTTCACATTTCAACATTTCCAGATTATCCAGAAGTTCGTATAATAGCTCCAATAATTAATAATGTAATAAAATTAATAACTATCAATGGGCACACACTATGGGAGATAACTACACATTCTCGATGTTTAAATTTTTTAACATTTTCCACAAGTAGTGATAAGATTTTCATCGTGTTGCACACATCGTATGACGAATATAAGTACTTCACCAACCTCGTATACGATCCAACGGAGACCTCCAATCCAGGTACTTCAGGTGTAGAGAGTATTCCCCAAAAGTCAACTTACATGGGAATAACGCCGTTCATAATTGCGTTAAACAGGGAATTTGGCAGATACAATGAATATGAAAAGGAAATTTGGGGTACAAAATTGAGTATTGAAGATATTTTCGACAAATGGTACTTCAAGTACTCATCGAAGAACATCAGATTGTGTAACATTAGGGGAAGAACCACGCTTAAATATGAAAAATATGAGCCTAATGACTGTGAAAGGTTTTTAATGGTTACTGATAAACGTGTCACTGTATGGTCATCCAAGGAAGATAGTGATTCTCAACTTCAGCCGTGTAAAAAGGTTGAAGTGTATCGTGATCTTTATCAAATTAAACTGATGAGGTTGACACTAGCGAGGGGATCGAGTCTACATTTTAAGTATAATCAAGAGAATAATAAATGGAACCAATGCGAGCAAACCGACTTTGAAGAAACGCTTAGTGACATTGGTTTCACGGAGTCAAAAGCAAATTCAGAAGATAGCGACCAAAGTGGTTTAGCAACCAATACTAAAAGTAATCTCCCAAGTAATTCTGACGGAAATACGGATCAAGAATCTGGTAAGGCAGCCGTTGGTCTAGCTACTTCAAGTATTGACAGCCATGGGTTATACCCTGGGATAACACGTTTGGACATTGCTGAAATAGATCCAAAAGATTATCACTTTATAAAGAACAGATTATCATCGTACCGTATTTTAACCATTATTCCTAAGAAAAAAAGATATATTAATGAAATAACGTTCAGAGGCAACAAACTCTACCCTGTTAAATCAGACGACTATAAAATAATATTTATGAAACAAATGAACGCATATTACATAGAAATACTTCTTAGGGACAGAGATACCAATTATGTGTGTTATTATTGTGATACAATATTGAATCAACAGTACTGGTATCATTACTATCAGTTTATTTTCTATCAACAAATTCTAGTTGAGGCCGAAAAATATGATGTTCAGAGTTGTATCACATATAATCACTTTAACTTGTTGGATGAGTTGATTAAAACGGGAGACCCAACTAATACTAATAAATTTTCGCATACTTTTCCATTTAATAATGTGAATAAAGAAAAGACAACTGGTGTTAAAAAAAAATATTTGAATACGACTTTCCTTTCACTGTACGACTGTCTGAAGATGGAAATGAAATATTATATATCGTTGGGGAATAAGTAAGGATTAGAAGTGTGTAATATTTAAAAAACAATTTATTCTAATCTTCCAAGATCATCTAATACATGTTTAATAAACATAATTTTTTTTATTAATCGGCCAATAAACTTCATATTTATTTAATATTTGGAGTTTGTATTTAAATGTGTATAATTATTCGATTATATAAGCTTTTTGTTAGGGTCATACCATTTTTCAAAATATATTAAAATTCTTATAAATAAAGTCACATTCAAAGATTATAAAAAGAAATTCATGATATAAAATATCATTACAGATTATTTACATGGAAAAATTGTAAATATCTGCTCGAGAAATTGTACTTTTACACAAATTAGGCCATTATAATGTTGGGTGTGACAGTCGATGTGTAAAAATTAAAGCATTTTATTTACTTTATTTATGAAAAAATTATTGTACAAATTTTAAAATAGTATTTCATGTGATATGTGAAAATTTTAGAAGATACAAATGGATATTTTTATCTATAGAATTTACCGATACAATTCTTTATTTATTAAATAGTTTTTGATATATTATAAAATTAAATATTTCAAAAACAATATTATATAGTTTTTTTAATCCATAAATATAGTCTTTTTGGTATTTTAATTACAAATGGGTTAGGGCTATAACCATGTATTCTTAATTTTAACAAAAACTTTAAATTCTATTATTTTATCAAATTATATAGATTCTAATTTTATATTACAACATAATATATACAATACTTAACTAGTTATATCTTATTTGTCGGGAACGTACAAATTTTATTTAATTGGTAAACAAGTTTTATACAGTTCGTTATATTCTAATATCGTCAAGCGTTAATATTTAATGAGGCTAACATTGGATTCTAACAACACTTTGAAATATAAGCGCTCAATAGTCTAGTTAGGTTGCGTCGATAATATACACATAGACAAAACAAAACTCTATAACACACTTAACGTTATTAAGTAGTGTGTATTGAGAGAATATGGGCAAAAAACATGCACATATCAATCTAGTAAAAGGCAATAATTACTGTGGCCATTGTTCTGAGCCGACCCCAGCGGTATATCGCTTTAAGGAGCCACAGTTAAAATTGTTAAAATGTATAGTCAATTAAAAAAAGTTCCGAAACAGATTTAGCATAGATGTAGATTCAATACAACAATGAAGCAATATATTTTTAATATAATTTTATAAACTAATCAAAAATTTTGAATAATTTAAAATAGCATAGGTAAGATGATTGTCAATATTAAAATAAGGGGTGGACGTTGTTTCAATTTGAGTGGTTTATAGATAGTCAAAAGCTGAATTTGATAAGTTTAATTTAATTTTAAATTAATAATACACATTAGATAGAACAAATGTTGGTTAATTTGTTAGCAGTAATGATTTAAGATATAAATTTGATCGAGTACATTGTTTATATAGTTACACATAACAGTGTTCAAACAATACAGATTAATGGTAAGTTTGAAGTGGTTTTGTCGAGACAACTGAAATGGACAGAAATAAGTATAGGGATAATTATCCCCATGGGCGAAAGATTCTATATGAGAAGCTTTACGCTGAAATCTTTAAAATTCCATATATATATATAGATGAATACTCGCAATATATACTTTGCTTTATTCCTATGTCTATTGGGATTTAAGGGGTGTTATGCTGATGATGATGATACAACAATTAAACTAGAAGATACTAAGGGGACATCATCAACCCATCCAGCTGAAGAAAGCTCTGGAGAACAATCAAAACCTAAGGTTACTCCAATTACATTTGACATAAATGATCAAAAGGAATCTAATCAAATTAGATACCAATATGACTCGTCAGAGGACAGCCACACCTTCGAAACTAAGGAGGGATTCGCAATAGAGAAGGTTTTGAAAGGTACTACAGTTCTTTGGGAATCCAAAGATTTTGGAGGTCAGTATGGTAGTAGAGTAATAATTAAAAGAGATGCAAATGGAGAAAAGACATTTATTGTAGATTACATTACTACCATCCCCAAAGATCAAGACAAGGAAACTTACTTTAAGGGTGTTACAACAGATTCTAAAGCTACTGAAATTGACTTAGCCATTCCTCACACAGAATCTGACTCTGATGATGAAGAACATATATCAACTAATCTCGTGGTCCTCAATTTAAGTGATAAAGTCACGAACCATATTGTTCATTACGAACAGTTACCTAATGGTGTCGAAATATTTACAGCATTTGAGCCTTATAGGTTTATTTTGGTTACAAAGGGTAGTTATACCGTATGGAGATATCAGCACGGGCAATACCCAAATAAAGCTTACATTCTCAAAGATGAAAATGCAAACCCCTATTGTAGACTAGAATTCCCCAAGCCGGAGCTAAAGAGTTTCAGACTACCTACTGTGAGATCTGTTAAACTACCTCGAAATGATGAAGAACCGGTCGAAATGGTGGATATACCTTATAATATTGATCCTGCTGTAATGAATCAACTTACTCAACGACATAAAGTCGATTTAGATGTACACTCCAAGCTCAATTCCTTTAACTGTGATTATCAAAGAAAAGGTCGTTCTCATGTATATACAGCAAAGACAGGCTATTTGTTTCACACTGTGAGGGTTGGCAACATGTTCTTATGGACTGCCACTGATATTAGAGAATATGCTCACAGGGTTGAATTTTTCTCATATAAATTTCCAGGGATGTTTGATGTTAACATTTTCCACTTCCCTGGTGGTAAAAAGAAATTTATTAAGAATGTGGGTCCATGGAGACAGGTTGAATTATCCAGATTAAACTTATACACAGTTAACGTCGACTCTGTGTTTGATACATTTGGTTATGTTAATAGCTTTGATGGCACATTCGGAGTATTCGATGCCAAGAGACCTTTCCTTTTTGACAGAATTATCAAATATAATGGACCTGGTTCTAACGTAACTAACATTTGGCAAGCCAGGAATTATACTGAATATGTTAAAAGAGTGGTTATAGATGGCGCACATCCTTATCAGAACACAAACTTCATTCTGCTTGTAATGAACGACAACAAAAGGAAAATCTTGCTTAGATTGAATGGTATATGGACTGAAGTGCCGTACTGAGTTTTATAAAATATATTGCCATTTCTTTTCATCAAATGAAGAATTTGACTAAGGCCAAAGATCCCATTTGAAGTGTAAAATAGAATTGATGATGTATTATAGAAATTCTACTGATACTTTTAATGATGACAATTTTTAATTGAAAAATGTAAAATATTAGTCTCATTAAAAGGTTGTTATACTAATCACGAAAAGTCTCAATTCATATTATCTGTAAGATAATATTACACCGAGATTGTTTTACCAATTAATGTAGTATTTCTTAAATATTTTCGTTTTTAAATTTTAAATCATTTTTATATTTTTGTCTATTGATATATTCAGGTATAGCGTGGTTTAACTATTGGTAGAATATATGAATCTTGAGCCAATAAAATTTATTTGAATATAACATAGTCAATAAATACCATTGAGTAACTCTCAAATATATTTTTTAAAACCTCTATATAGTTAACTTTTAATCTTTCGCCCCCTGTTACATCTTTTGTCTTTACCTATACTCCATGAACCCCTAGGCTTGCGTAATGAGGGTGTTTCATACGGTAACATGTTTAAAGCTATTATACACGAAATATAGCCAATTAATTGTATTATTCACTCAAATACAGTACAGTATTACACAATAAGTGACTAGTTAAATGGCCATAAATCATTATATGTTGGCTTTATGTTTAATACCAAATGCTTATTTTTATTTTTATTTATTTATCGCAAGAATTTAGTGGAATCCGCTGATACATCAGCTGGTGCAAGTCCAAGCCATGGACCAGCACCTGCTTCAACAAATAGTGGATCTTATCAAGGTTCGGGAACTCGTAAAGATGCCAAGGCTGGTTCTTCATCAACTGCAGATCCTAAAACGGCTTCAACTGGTACACCCGGATCGAGTGAAGATCCAAAGAAAGACGGAAAGACATCTAGCGTTGCGTCTCCAGAAGATACCGGTACCGGTCAATCTGCAAAAACTGGTACTCAACAATCATCTACTCCGGCTACTAGAACTGGTACTCAGCAATCGTCTACTCCAGCTACTAGAACCGGTCAATCGGCGAGTAGTCCACCAGCGGGTGGAGCTAGTCTAACGTCTGGAGGTTCACAAGCTGCTAGAAATGGTCAGACTGGTAGCGCTCAAGCTGCTAGAACTGGTTCTCAACAACCTTCAAGTCCACCAGCAGGAGGAGGTACAGCTGCTAGAACTGGTACTCAAGGCGGAGCTGGATCACCACCTAATCCTACCAGTTGTACCGATAACAGTGCTAAACTAACTACTCCAGCAGCAAATCTTAGTGGATCATCACCAACTAAGGAAGGCAGCGACACCGATTCAAGTTCCGGAGGGGGTAAGGAAACAAGCTGTGGTGGCAGTGGTGGAGCTGGATCACCAGCTTCCACTACAGGAGCTAGTCCTACCAGTGGTACCGATGATAAGGCTAAGGCTAGTGTAACCACTAAGAAGACAGGTGTTGAAGTTTGCATTAAAAACAATAACAAGGCTACCGATCAGTTTGATTATAAAAAAGATAATAACGTAGTGACTTATTCTACTAAAGAAGACTATGGTTTCAAACTGGTTAAACAGAAAAACATTGAAATATGGAAAGCTAAAGATGAAAAAGGCTATGCTAGAAAAGTAGTTTTGAAAGGGAAGGGCAAAGGGGAGAAAACAGTTACAGTTTATATGCCTCTTGGTACCACTGACCAATTCCGGAAAGAAGGTAAGGGTAAGCCTTGGAACGTAGCGGGCCAGCCTGGTAACCAACCAGCAACTAAAAAATCTTCTTCTATTGGATCATCAGATACCTGGGATAAAATAAAAGGATGGTTATCAGGCTTGAATTGCAGTGGATGCTCTTGTGGGTCATCAACATCTACAGCTCCAGACAATCACAGTCCTGATATAAGTCCTAGAGGAGGTACTAATAAATCCAATCTTATCGGATCATCAACATCAGATGGAAGTAGTAGAACTGGCGGGAGCACACATACAGATGGAGCTAGTCAACGTAGCGGTGGATCTGCTAAAGCCGGTGGTACAACTTCACAATCTAATGGAAGTAGTGGCACACATACAAGTTCTGAAAAGGCTAAAGAAAGTGGGACTGGAACCGGTACCAGAACAGGTGGATCTGCTCAAGGTGGAGGTACACGTACAAGTCCTGATGGAACTTCTCAACAAGGCGGTACAGCATCATCACAACCTAATCAACATAAAGGTGCTCAACAAACAGGAACATCTCAAAGTACTCTTACTGAATTACAACAGAACGAATATCCTAAGAATATCAAACTGTTCAAAGTTGATCCTAACGATAACACAAAGACTATAGAACTTACTTCCAATGAGTATAAAGTCAAAAAGATGGACAATGAACATTTATACGAGTTCAACGAAGGTGTCAATTGCACTTTAATTAAACGTGACGACAAAGATGTTTGGACTTACGATAGTTCCAAATCAAATTCCAAGTACCCTGACGGCTTTTCATTCGAGAGATTTATATTTATTTATTTTAATGGCTGTACTGATGTTTATGATAAAATTGACAACGAGTGGGTACTGTGCGTGTCATTAAGATTATACATAAACAAGCCAGATGTGGTGGACAGTGGTCAACTTGACTTAGCGTCAATACCTATATACTGCGCTCCAACTTGATATAATGTAGTTATAATAACCAAGAAAGCAATGGTAACAATTTAAATGGATTTAACGGTTACGAAATAAAAGTATCTGTTGTAACACATTTTTCACATAAATTGCAACTTTTAAGACCATTTCCACACGTTTAAAGTTGCGTATGCTTGTAATCCTTTAGAAATACGTAAAGGACTCATTTATATCAAATTAATTTTATTTTAATGGAAACTTGTACATTTAGTAGGTATAGTAACTGTCTAGGCTCAGATTAAAAAATACTGGTGTTTAAGCAACACAATTTATAATGCTGTAAATAAAACGATTTAAAATAAATCTATGTGATGTATAAATACTCTATATTAGCGAAATAAACAAACTTAATTCTGAATTTACGCCATTAGGGCAAATTGACCCCCCACCTGTGCCGAGCTTCCCGAAAATCGAGCCTAAAATCGCGCTGAGTTAAATATGTACATTTTATTGGCAAATATCTGTTTATTTCCATTATTTCAATGTTGGTTGATGGAAAATATGGCTCATTATCACTCTAATAGCTGTTCAACACAATCACGTTTCAACCTAGTCGACCTATCAGAAAGATAGGCTCCCTAACAAAATTTCAACAATGTATTGGTAATAAACACCAAGTAAAATGTACAATAACAATGATAATATTTCAAAATTAGATTTGTGTAGCATAATCTTTTTTAATGAAGTTTTATCGCAACTTTTTATTGGTATATCTCTGTTTGTTTCTCAGCAATGGGCACCAAACAGTGGAATCAAGACCTGCTCGGAATAATGGTAAGTCCACTATCCACGGCAGAGGAGATTCTACCGTTTATCGTCCCATTAAAAGAAAACCGCCCAAACCTCCCCCGGAACGGGACAAACATCCGAAAACTGATCAAATATCAACAATTCATACAATCAAAGTCAACCTCGACACTAAACACAACACCGACGAGTTTGACTATTCCTACAACGTCGCCAACAAGACCCACTCGTACACCGCAACCGATGGGTTCTTGTTCAAGCACCTCAAGGACGGCAATAAGACCCTCTGGAGGTCAAAGCAGGGCAAGTTCGCCGACAAGGTGACGGTCAAGGACAGAGAAGACGGATACCGCTCAATCCGCGTCTTCGTTCCGATAGATGACGAAAGTTCGGACTCGGAGGACGAGCGCGACAGGAGATCCAGCGCTTCTACGTCCCCCTGCTCAGTCCCACTCGAGCCCATCGTCAAGGACTCAAGACGTGGCACCACGCTCGAGGGCGACCCCCGGGATCTGAAAGGGGAAAATCATAAATACTCATTCAAATTGGTGGTCGTTGACATCAAAAACAGATTCAACACCAACAGGATTTATTACGAACGCAACGACTTGGACAACCTCCACATCTTTATAGCTAAAGAGCCCTACCTCATTGGGAGGGTTAGGCGCGGCGAGAGAGTGCTCTGGGAGCACTCGGACGGTCACTACGGCGAGGAAGTCATCCTGCGCTACGACAGGAACGGCGACCCCCTACTCCGAATCAACTTCGCAGAGGTTGAGCCGGAAAGTGACGACGAGCACGCACCCGCGAGGCCCAGGCACCCGCCAAAGCCGCTCGAGCACGAGTTATTATTTGCCCCCATACCCTCAAAGCCACCCTCGGAAACTCACGAGGGCTCCCTGTCTCCCAGACACGTCGCCCCCGCCACGCCTGAGCTTCTATCGCCCAGAGAGGGCGAATCGGAAGTCGAGTCTCAGGCCAGTGACGCGGAACCGGAGGCAGACCTCACCCCTATTACTGTCGACATCAACAAGAGGGAAAGCAGTAAATACATCAACTACGAGTATGACTCTGAACAACACACACACACATTCACACCAGCAGACGCATACTTTATCTTCATCGTCAAAAGGGGAGAGGAGCACTTGTGGAAGTCCAAAGGCGGTATTTACCCAGAGAAGCTTACTGAACTTGTCGACAAATCCGGCAACCCGGTTTTGCGACTACAATTCCCTCAGGACGTTGTACTTGACATCGAGCTCAAGTCTGAACCCGAGCCGGAGCCAGAACAGTACCTGCTCACGTTGGACCTCAAGATTAAGGAAACCACGGCTGAAGTGCGCTATGAGTACGACGAGGACACTGGAACTCACACCTTCACTCCCCTGCCGAGGTTCCTTGTTGACCGCGTCGTCAAGGGCCGCCACCACGTGTGGCAGTGCGAAAACGGCGTTTACCCGGAGAAGGTGCTGATAATACCCGATGAGAACGGGGATCCGGTCTTACGACTCAAGTTCCCAGATGTTACGATCGTGCCTGAGCCTGTGGCCCATGTAGCCCCCGTACCCGCAGAGACGAAGGGCAAGATGGCTAAGGAGCCCATTGAACTCGACATAGGAATGGAGGCGAGCACTCAGACCATCGAATACTCGTGCAAGTTGAACGTCTGCACATTCAGGCCACGCTCCAACTACGCCTTCAGTATCGTCAAGGAGCTCAAGGGCTACTCATTCTCGGGAACGGCGATCATCATCTGGAAGGCGACGAGTCACAAGGAATACCTCTCCAGGGTAGAGTACGACTACGTGAACAAGCTGGCCACGCTGTACCTCTGCGACGGAACCATAAAGAAGTTTAAGAAGATTTCCAGCGAGTGGGTGGACCACACTCACGTTCTTCCCTCCGGAAGGACTCCGATTTTCCTCGACATCGAGTGCACCCACAACACCTACTTCTTCGACTACTTCCGGGACGGAAACACTGAGATTTACATTCCGAAGCCCGACTACATTTTCAAGCAGGTCAAGCGCGTGCCAGTGCCGACCATCCTCGGACTCGACGCCATCATTTGGAGCACCGACGACCCCAAGTTCTACTCTGTGAAGGTCCAGGTGACTGACAGGAACACCGTCACGGTGTACTCTTGCAACGGGTTCACCCAGGTGTTCATGAAGAGCCCTGACAACGGCTGGTACTTGGTAACTGAATATCAATACGTGGAATAGGAATCAGCTCCATTACGCCGTCGGTTTTGAACTGACACATTCGGTTCCTGGTCGACCCGCTTGTCTGGTTTAAGGTATAAGTTTTGGCCTCGGCAACGCATTTATTACGTCCCGTTCGGGTACTCCCCGGGTTCGTTTTGACCTCTCACTCTAGGTACAATACCCGCCTTTTCTGTGAAAACTTAACGCTTACTACTCGAGCGCGTTAAGTTTTCATTCCAGGGTGATATATATATATTGTTTTTTCTAGATTTAATTTAAATGTAGTTTTAATTTTTATTAATCTCATTTAAAATCTAATACACACACTACTTATTTTCTGTTGTTGTTTAAATTATAGATGTTTAGTGTAATTAACATGTACTATTACTAACATTTTTAGTGGAAATTGAGGTCACAAAGGATTATGGAATATAAAAAACTTAAAACACATGAAAAGAATAATTAATATACATTTTCGTGATCATAATATAGGCTGATGACCCTAAATTATTATTAACAAGTTATGTTAACTTTATAAATATTTATCATATTAGGATTCCACATTGGGCTCAGGCCATTTCTTTTTGTAATTATTTGTATGTCCATTTTTGCTTAGTTTCATGAAGAAAATACAAATAAAAAATTTGACACACTTGGGATCTGAGTAATTTTTAGTGAATCCCACATATTAGTCCCTTTACTTTAAACTTGTAAATATTTATATAAATTATTTACACATATGTATTTTATTAAAAATTAATTCAATAAATGGTAAAATTGAATCAAATTTAATGTTAAATCGTCAATGTCACTAAAACAGGCTGCGAAGGAAAGTAAGTAATACGACGTATTTCAAGCATATAGCATTAAACATCTGTTAGATTTAAGCAACTTAATGTCCCACACTTATTTTAATCTCTATAATATATGTATAAAGCATAGTTACTCGGGTCTTTAACCGGTTGGTGATTCTGTACTAAATAATTTAATACCTGTGTTCAACGCACAAAGTTTAATTTTCAGGGCTGCTTTGGGCAATAAAGCAGGTGGTCATACCCTTCGGGAGGATAATCATGCTCGTTGACCCGAAAAGCCTTAAGGTTATCTCCTCCTGTTGTTCTGTGAGTGACCTTCTGGACGAGGGAGTGGACCTGGTGGAGCTGCTGACGAAAAAGCGGGAGCCGCTGAAGGGGAAGTACGTGCTGTGTATGCTGAGCGACGACTTTTCGTACCTGGACCTGCTGCTGAAGGACTTCGCGCGAGGAAAGGAGCGCTACATGGGCGTCTTCATAATGTTTAACTGCCACCTGAAGGACGACTCTGTACTGAAGAAGATAGCGGCGCAGATGGACTTCGATAAGGTGCTGGGCTGCTTTGAGCTGCACATGAACTTCGTGACGTTCGAGTCCAATGTGTTCTTCACGCAAAACTACTACTTCAAGGACCTGTATAACATGCTGGCGTCGCAGAGCACGTACGCGGGGCTCAACTCAGGAAGGCAGGCCCCGAACGACGGGGGAAGGACGAGCGCAAGCCTGCAGGAGTACGTCGACAAGGTGGCGAGCAGAGTCGCCAGCGTCTGCTCAGTCTTGAACGTGCAGCCGAAGGTGAGCTTTTACAAAACCAAGTACGGAGTGACGGGCATGGTGGCCTCGGCAGTGGAGCGCCTGCTGATCACGACGCTCGACGCGAAGGCCTCGACCAACAGCGAGCTGATCATTTTCGACAGGTCAGTCGACTTCTCGCCGCTGTTCATACACGAGTACACGTACCAGGCGTTCATCTACGACCTCGTGCAGATAGATTACTGCACGTACCAGGACGAGCAGGCGGAGCCGCAGCTGGACAGGGCAGGCTCGAGCTTGAAGAGGAGCCCGAGAATGGACAAGTTCGACAACTGCTTCAAGTACAAGCTGATCACGGCCTCGAACAAGGACGAGGTGAAGGAGGCGCTGCTGGACCCGGAGCAGGACTTCCTGTACAAGGAGTACATGCACCTGCACATCCAGCAGGTCAACGCGAAGGTGTCGGAGGAGATCAACAAGATCTCGGACGACACCACGAGCCAGGGGAAAAGCGACTCGAGCATGCAGAACACGCTGGACCTGGTGAGAAGGCTGCCCAACTACCAGTACACCTTCGACAAGTGCTGGGCGCACCTGCGCCTCAGCGAGCGCTGCTTCAAGTACGTCGAGTCCCGGCAGCTGGTGAAGGTGGGCGTGGTCGAGCAGATGATCGCAACCAACATGGACTCGAGCGGGAAGCACGTGAGCCACTCGAAGTGCCTCGAGAAGCTGCAGGAGGCGCTGGCGGAGCCGCTGGACGACAACGACAAGGTGCGCCTGATTCTGCTCTACCTCACCAACTACACAAACCTGACGAGGGCGCACCTGTCGAAGCTGACGCTGAGGCTGTCGCCGAGGGCGCTCAGCGTGCTGAACAACGTCCTTTCGAGGCTGCCAGTGACGAGCCTGAGCTCCGGGGACCCTGCGAACGCCGGCGAGACTGACTACTGGGCGCAGGAGCAGTCGCATTCGGACTCCAGGAGCAAGGACAGGGACAAGGACGACAAGAGCAAGGACAGCAAGGTGGTCCACAGGATAGAAAAGGGCGAGCTGTACAACTACTACAAGAAGGTGCACTCGGAGTACGAGCTCTCGCGCTACCTCTCGGAGATCATCTTCGTGCTCCTCCAGTACGTCAACCACCACTTCTCGCACCCGCTCATACAGTCGGCCACGCAGGGCCCGCCTCCGGGGGAGAAGAAGCACAAGAATCACGACAACCTGGAGAGCTTCAACATGCTCCTCAAGAGCGGCCACGAGGAGCGCAAGAAGCTGATCGTATACGTCCTCGGCGGCATAAGCTTCTCCGAGTGCCGCGAGATCTACAGACTCTGCGAACGCAAGAACGTGGATGTGTACTTGGGAGGCGACGAGATTCTGATCCCCTCGAAGCTGATGGAGGAGTTCAGCAACTAGTTTACGCGGCGGTCTATGCAAATTTGCATTGATTCACAGTTAATTTAATGCCGTAGTATATCTGCTATATAGCTGTAGCTTATTTACGTCGGTTTAAGGTTTAAATATAAGAGTTTTTGCGTGTGTAAAGTCAAGGCTGAAAAGGCGGATTTATATAAAGAAAAGATATTTTATAATATTAATATCAGGATATAACTAAAGAAAGAATATGAAGAGTAATTGATTTATTTAGAGTTTGCTAATGATGTATATATTTATTGTTATGTGTGATGCACTATACAGGATTCTAGTCATTGACACACTTCGGGGTTTGGCAAGTGGCTGTGTTTTCTGTTTGAAACGACTGGTGTAACGTATGATATGGACATGTGTCAGTAGTTAAAGACAGTATCATAAAATTTAATTAAGGAATTAGTTGAATTATACGTGTTAATTATCCCCATCTGATGCATCCATTTTAATCATTTATGATCATGTTGGTGTATTTTAAATTTTAGAATCAGACTCAAGTCACACTTGTATAACTAGATCTGATTTTAGTATGTTTAAAATACCCTTAATTGTAGCATATTTCTAAATCTTAATTTATATAGTCAACCAATGTAGTATGTAATTCTTTCATCACTGACCAATTTTAACAATTTGTATTTGATAACACCAATACGATCTTAACTGTTGCATGATTAATACAGCTGTACTATTTAATAAATTTATTATGAACTCTTTGTATAATATTGTCTAACAACGTTCACACTAGGTATCATTAAAGATTATAACACACTTTCGATTTGATGCGTCTTCACAACAACTCACTTACTGATATGTCATTTACGCAACTAGGGGTAATTAGATGTGGATATGTGTAGCTTTAACATAAACTTATGATTGTCTTAGAAAACAGTCCCCGTAGAATTCGTATAATATACCATTTAAATTATTATACAATTTTTACACTGATTAATCCTCAAACATTACATATTTCTTGTTAATCCAAGTCATATACCCAAAGATTGTCCAAGATCTCTTTACTCAATATAGGTGTAAATGAGATTGTACACACTTGTGGCATTCATAATTACCTACTCCATATCGCAAAGAGTGAGGAATTTAGTGGTACATGCTAAAAATGAATTGGGTTCATCCGGAGGTGGAACTCAGTCTTGTTCTAGTTCAGGTTATCATACCACATCCGACTCTGAAAATACTAAGTTAAAGTCAATCGAACTAGATGTTAAAAACACTGAATCAAAAGATAATTATAAGTGCCTTAAGAAAGACGGGTCTGCCAAATACACACCTAAATCTGGGTACGGATTTTCATCAGTTAAGAAGTCTGGTAGCTGCTGTTCCAACACAGTAGATGAAGTGTGGAATACAAAAGAGCCTACAGATTATGCCACTGCAGTTGTTAGAGATGGAACAGGTTCATGCTCAAACATGAGTAAAGTTACAATATTTACCGGTACCAACCACAGACACTTTACCAAGGCAGACAGCAAATATGTTCTAGACTCCGATATCCGAGTATATGGGAACGATGCTTCCAATACATTAACTGAACTTACTTCCACACAATACACACAGAATCATGACAACGACTTATTTAGATTTAAGTTCAACGATAACACAAAGTGTACTGAAGTCAAGTTTATCCATAGGAGTATAGAAAAAGCAGATTCAGTCAAAATCCTTCTTAATAAGGCATCTGTATGGAAACATGACAAAAGTAAACATGGCGATCAATATCCTAAAGATCTCAAATACTACTGGCCCGATAAGATGTCTATTAACTTCGAACACGCGTTTATAGTTCATTCAAAAAATGAAGAGGCCAAATGGGATGAAGGACATCTATTTGACTTTAAATTGTATGTTAAAGATACTAATAACTTGAAGGAACTAGATGCCACAGCTTATGAATTAACTCAAGACAACCAAGAATTCCTTTTTACCTTTAAAGATGAAGTTAAGCTTGAGGAGGTCAAACATAAGGGCAAGGAGCTGTGGAAACACGATAGTGATAAACATGGAGACAAATATCCTAAACTACTCAAATACGCCACTGATAAACTGGCACTGAGTTTCGACGATACATTTGTGGTTTATACCAAAAATGTTGATGGGAAATTGGGTAATGAGAGTTGTTTCGACTTTAAACTGTTTTCCATGGAATCTAATAATTTGAAGGAAATGGGTGTTACAGCCTACGATTTAATAAATCAAGACAATGAGCACGTGTTTAAATTCAAGGATGAACATAAATGTGCAATGGTAAAACATAAGGTCGATGAATTGTGGAAACACGATAACAGTAAGATTGACGGCAAATATCCTAAACTACTCAAATATGTTCCTGATAAACTGGCACTATTTTTTGATGATTTATTTGTGGTCTATACCAAGGGTGATGATGGCAAATTGAAAAACGAACATCTATTTGACTTTAAATTGTATAGCAAGAGTTCTGACAATAATATTGAAGAAATTGCCCTTACAACCTTTGATATAACCGATCAGGACAATGCGATCCTTTTTAATTTTAAAGATGTAAAGATTGTCAAGGTTACACATAAGGGCAAGGAATTGTGGAAACATGACTCCAATAATCATGGAGATAAATACCCACTCAAATTGTCATACAATAAGGATGGTTCCAAGATATTGATTAATTTTGAAGGATTTTTTGCATCCTGTATCAAGGATGGTGACGGATATAAGGTAATCGAATTCTTTGAATTAGATATATTATCAACTTCTTCCACCTCCTATTTCCAATGCGATTCCCAGAATTTTGAAATCACATTTACCATAAAAACAGGCATGATATGTGGGTTGGTTAAAATAGGTAATAAAAAGATTTATGAGCCAGATTACCCAGAAGATGTTGTGTCGAAGATCGTGTTATACAAGAATTTACAACAAGAAAATAGATACTTTGATGTGTATTTGCTAAACGAAAACCTTAAGCGTTTTGAAAAGAAGGAAAATTCTGATGAGTGGCATAGGAAGTTTAATCCATTAAATTTGGATATTAAAAGAAACGAAAATTCGTTATACTTCGAATACACCACAGAGGACAATGGTTTTACATATACCGCTAAACATAACGTAGGATTTATTAAAGTGATCACTGGAAAGAAGAAAGTCTGGGAATCTAAGGGCGCCAATGAATATGGCTTAAAGGTTAAAGTGAGTGGGTCTGAAGATACCCCCGAGGTAAAGATCCTTATGTATAACGGTGAGGAGAAGGTTTTCAATGTTACTGATGACCAATCTACCACCTAGTTATTCCAATGTAATATCAATAAAGTCAATTAAAAGCCGAACATGGTACCCATGTGGTAATATTGTTGATGGATAATAATCCAAGTTCACAATTTGTAACCGCATAGCCCATCAAATGACAATAAACATCCTCCATAACAGCGAAACCAACCCAGAGCAATTGTTTTTGACATTGACACACTCAACGTTTAACGTCAATACTAGCCTAAAATGTACTCATAACACCTTCTAATCGCAGTTTTACAAATCATATTTTTGTTACATAACCAATGCAGTTTGTCACTAACATAGTTTTAGACTGAAATGTTGTATCCACTATCGCAAAATACTAGAGATTTGATGAGCTTTAAGTTCAAACAAATCAATAACAATCGCATCATGACATAAGTAAAACACATTTGAGACGCATCAAAACATACCACTGGCACTTTGTACCAAAGGTTATAATCAACACACAAACCAACCAACACACGGGTTCACTCAATATGGTTGTTCTCATGATCGAGACACAATTTTATAAAATCGATATTACATGTTACATATGCTAATGGTACTTGTGGTAGCAATACTTATATATTATACTAATGTCAATGATATTAATATCAATTTATTAATGCCAACACTGTGTTAAACGTACTTGTAACAGTATAGGTGTGTATAAGATAAAAGATTATACACGCGATTCAACGTTTAATCAAGGTGTACATGTTCATTTTTATCGATAAGTCGTCGAAGCCGTACTTATCAATCCAATTTATAAAGTTTTTTGGAGAGGGTAAATTGTTAGATTTCTCATCTCTGGACGTATGGTCATTGTCAGCGGATTTGTTACTGTTTATGGACTTGATGATGTGCCTAAATCAATGTTAGTTTACGTAGGTAAGATATTAGTAGATCATAGTGTAAATTATAGATATCAACAAGTATCAATAAGTGTTGTATCACAGTACTGTGGTAACACACGTTCTAAAATTCGATGGGTCCTTTTTTGGGTCATCGGTCTGCAGCTTATTCGGCGTCGTGGTCAAGAAGAAACTGCAAATGTACTCGTAACACTTGGCCAACAGGGTCTTATCATCTCCACCAACACTGGCATCAGTGTTACTCACAACAATGTCGGTAGACTTATTAGCATTGGAGTTGAAGCAGGCATTATTTGAGGCGCTGAAGACTGAGCTGTCCACAGTGACACCATTCTGACTGCCACTCGCAAAACTGCTTTGTGCATCAACACCGTTGCGATCGCAGTTCACGCCGTTGGCCTTTGAGTTTAACATTAGTCTGAAACTCCCGTCTGCTCCCGCGTTGCTTGACACTTGGTAGTCAAGGGACCTCAGCGAATACTCCCAGAGCTTAAACATCCACCCGTCGTACTCGTCGTTTATTTTGTTCTTGTTCGCAAGCTCCATTTCGTACGTGAAACTGACCGTCGCGTTCAACTTGGCTGCGCAAAGCGGCACGAAGCAGAACTCGTAGTTGTCGGTCAGCGATATTATTATCAGCTCCAGGTTCGCCTTCATCCTCCTCGAGAGGAGCCGCGAGAGCCAGCATGAGTTGAAGCTTCTCAGGAAGGGGGCCACGCTGGTGTCCACTGTGTACAGCTGCAGGTAGTTTCCGTTCCTTATGGTCTCGTAGTAGTTGTCAGGCTCGTGGTTCAGTATGCACAGGTATATTGCGCTGTTGTCCTCTATGAGCTTGTTCATGTCGTCGACGCTCGCCCTGCCTGAGCTCGCCATGTTGACGATGTTGCTAGTGTTCAGGTGCAGCCTCGGGTTTATTTGCGTGTACAGTTGATATATTCTCCAAAAGCCATCACTCGTTCCGACATCTCCCACAAAATACCTGTTATAGTTTGTCTGCTTGCTGGACGCATTGTTCCCACTGTTGCTTCCAGCGTTTAAGGCTGTCCGCGCGTTGTCGCTGTTGTTACCGGTTCTATTCGCTGCGTTAACTGTTGTTCCGTTTGACGTCCCTGTCACGAATGGGAACGACGTGTACTGTGTCTTTTCTGCATCGTAGAAGAGCACTACGAACTTCGGAACCCAGTTTTTGGTTCTTGACGACTGCACCCACACCCAGCCTGACTTGATCAGATTCACGCTGTTCACCACCACCTTTTCGCTTCTCATCGATCTTCTCTCGGCCTTGCTCCTCCGGGCCATCTTCAGCCTTGTAGACCCGCCTACCGAACTACTGCCGACATTGGTACCTTCCAACACACGTTGTCGCTCCACTCGCCTGCCAGTAACGCTGTCTAGCCTGCTCGTGCTTTCCAGTGCGCCGGCCGTGTTCAGGTGCGTTTCGCTTGACGTTTGCGATGTTGGCGTGTCGATCACCAGGTTTACCCCCTCGGGCAGAGTGTTAAACGACTGCAGGAACCTTTTGCTGAATATCAAGTCGCCCAACTTCCTATTCTTCCTAACGGTGTCTGCCCTTTCTTCTCCACTCTTGCCGTCGAGGTCAGCGTTGACTGTGCAGTAGTGCTCCTCGTACTCGTCTGAGTTTACTCCAGTTAGGCTCGTTCTAGACGTCAACTTTGCGTTTTTAAAGGCCTCCCCTTCCCCGACTCCTTCTTCGTAGCAGCTTCCTTCGTATCCGTTGTTGAAGTTCCTGTTGAAGTAGCTGCTGAAGTTGTAGTAGCCCCCGTCCATCGCCAATCCCCCGTATCCCTCCGACTCATTTGTGCCAATACTCATCACTCGTTCCGTTCTGCAATTCCAGTTTTCGGCGTCGTCGACTCTGTGGTTGTAACTGCTGCCATCCTGGCTCCTGTAATCCCAGCCTCTGCTGTCACCGGTGACGTAGTTGAACTCACTGTGTCCTGGCATGTAATTGCTAGCACCGCCTTCGTGGTAGAACGGGTTTCTGCTGTATACAAAGTCACTCGTTACACTTCCGCACAGGTCAGACGCGCTTTTTGCGCAGTTCGACATCGGACTTCTTCTTGCGAAGCTTCCAAACGTGTTACTTCTGTACGTCATCATTTCATCCTCCTGCGGTCCTCTGGGTCCAAGTTCCCTGTCGTCACAGTCCCCTTTACCGTCACCACCATAGTCCACTAGGTTAACGTTATTATTTCTGCTGCAATTAGGCCCATAGTCACCTCCGCTTCTGTTTAGCGTTAAATTTAGCGATTGTGGAGAATATTTCTCGAGGCCAGAGTACTCTCTGCACTCATCGTAGTGTCCTCTAACTCCACTATTCTGAACTTTACTTGCAAAACTGCATTCATCCAATTTTCTACACGTGCAGCCTCTGCAGCTGCTATTATTTCTACTGTTTCTATCCATGTTTCCCTTGTTCCCTCCTTCTCTGTACTTGCTATTGCAGTCTGTGTAACTGCTCAGTTGCTTGTTCAACGAATTTACAAAATTTCTCACTGAATTTGGTTTTCTGCTCAACAACGCTTCGACGTCATCTTTGTACATTATTGGCAGCCTTGACACTGGCGCATCCCTCCTAAAATCCTTCACTACGTTCAGGTTCGCTCTTCCTAGTTTTATTATTTGTTTCAGCTGTTCGTTGCTATAGTTACTATTATTGTGGATATTATAGTTTTTTACGGCATCGTATCCCTTTTTACTGCTATTACTTACTAATACTGTCCTTTTTGGCTCACATTCCGACAATATTGATTGTATGTTACTTACTGCTTTATATTGTGCATTGTTTTCACTATTTTTACTTACTAAACTATTAAATCCCTTCTCTCTTGAAATTAAATCTGATTCTACTACATTTATTCTCTTTTTTACATCAATTTTTGGTGAAACTACATTTAAATCTTTCGAAATGTGTACAAGATGTGCGTTTCCTTTCAACTCTCTGTTTAAAACACCTTTGTTTTTATATACATTCCTTTTATTAAATTTGTCTACTATCTTTTCATCAAAATCTCCCTCTAATTCATTTCTCTTTTCACTGCTTTTATCTTTTAGAGTGGGATTGGAAGGTGATTGGGATTTATACTTTTTTTTTGATTCCGTCATTTTTGATGGCCTTAAAACTCCCTTATCACATTTACAAATTTAAATAAAACATAAATCTACTGTGTACACTGTTCATTATATTACTCATCTCTTATGTTACTGTTTACACACCCCTCTGCACCTTGTCAGAATCCTTCAAAAATTAACATCTTTCCATTTACCATCCGTTTCACCATCATAACTATTACGAAACATTTTTATTTTACCTATTTATACATATAAGTCTATTGTGTATCTTTTTAAAATTCAAGTCCGACCTTCCTTGCTCCTATTGCTAGAGCTTCAACTCTTCCTTGGTATCTACATCAATTTATCGTTTTTTCACATACAATTTTACATAATTAGTTATAATTTACTAAATTTAACTATTTTTTATCTAAATTTCCATGGTTTACCTGTATCCAGCACGATCAAAGAACACTTTTGAAATTCCTCTTGATAACGCCTGTTTTCCAATTAATTTTCCCAATTCATATGCTGCTTTTATGTTTCCTCCTTTATTCCTTAGAATTTTTGCTAAATTACCATTTTATTAGCTTAGAATTGTTAAACACATCTAATAATGTTGGTTTATAATTTACACATCTAACAGTCATGACGATATTTATTTAACAATTTCATATATACATATTTTTTAAATAATTTTTCAAATGTATATAACTTATACGATTTTTTGTCGGAACTGTCCCAAAAATGTGCGATAGGTATTTGAAGTTGGTTGCTACAAAACACAGTGTTTCTCTGGTAACATCGTCGAAGATTGTTGCATACATTTGTTTCTTCGTTTTTTTCAATGTAAGTCTCAGTCTTCTTTTACCTTCTATTACATCTTTAGTTAATTTACTACAGTAAGGTCCAAGTGGTTCCTTCTCAACTTCTTCTTCAAATGAATCATACCAATGAGGCTAAATATTAATAAACAAACTATTTAAAGGTACATAATGTAAAAATAAAACTAATTGTTAGTACAAGATACTCTTTTATATTCTTTTCTACGTTTAGGGTAGCCATTTAGTATACTTCTTTTGGACAAAAACAATTCAAAAGAGTCTTGGGGACCAAATATTTTTCTTTCAAGTAAAAGACGAGATTTACTTAAATTTCTTAAAGGTTCACTTAGATATAAACTAGTCTTACTATGTGTGAATGTGTCAGCCAATCCAAGTGTCAAAATTACAATTAATATCATTATAAATCCTGAAACAACTACACATCTTTATTTGTTTTAACCAAAAGTTTAAAAAATAAATATAAAATTACAAATATAAGTAAAATATATGTTAAGATGTGTGGTGTTGTATCTTAACAAATAATACTTAATTTCATGTTTCTTTATTGTAATTTGTACTAATTATTTTTGTATGTTTGTTTCAATTAAATTTGTAAACTATTTAAAATAAATTTTGATTTAAAAATTTCCTTAAAACAATGTTTTAACTCTTTACTGTTGAAAAATGACCCTTTCGGGTCCCAGCTCTAATCTTAAACCTTCCATAGATAAAACTGTAAACACAAATACATCTGAACGAATTTTAAGGGAACAAAACCTTCCTGGTATTTTGAATAGACCAGTTTCCCCCGTGTTACACGGAGATAGAGACTACGAGGACCAAAACGACGTACAAAGAACCGTTATAACTTCTGGAATAACTCCGGAAGATATTGAATTTTATGATCAACTGGAGGAAAAACAAGAAAAAAACTGGAAAAGGAGATTGAAACAGGATGAAGAATACAAGCGGGAGTTACTGAAGGTTCAATCGAGAGTACTTAAAGATAATGCCGAGGATAATATTCAACCACCAGGTAACAATAAAATATTCCGAACAACAATCAAATGTGTTTTAAACACTTTTATTTAACAATACTAGGTATTCAATGGATGTGTAGATAATAAAGTTGCAAGGAAGCCAAGGTCATTTTTCGAAGAAGATAATAAATCTAACAGTGATAGCAATAAGGGGAAAGCGAAAGCAATAATAACAACTAAATTGTCCACAAGTGTTGACAGTAGCAAGAGTAAAGAAGGCACTGATAGTGCCAGTAAAGGGGACAGCAGAAGCAGTAAGGCATTGATCGAAGGATACTCCTCAGATGATGAATAAATCAAATATTCTACTGTTCGCTAAAAAATACGTACCATTAGTGCCATATGGCATTAAAAATGTAAGTTAATAATAAGTAACATTGGAATGTGTAGTACATATAGCCGTAATTGCTAGCTATTAAGACAATTAGTTCATTTTAGTGATAATAAATAAAAAATAATGTTGGAAACTGAATTATCAGTTTGAAAATAAGACTAAATACAGAGTAAAAACTACAAGGAGGCGAAACTGCAACAGAGACTATCGCTGGAGAACGCCAGGAAACAGAGGGAAACAAAAGGGCTGATTCTGGACTCTAGGAAAACCCTAATGATGTCGTTGCGAGATAACACAGGAATTAATTGGGGAAGGTCGAAGCAAATAATGAAACATTTGGAAATGCATCATAGACACCCGAACATAGACGATAAAAAAATACGGGAACAAATAGCAAACATAATTAAGGTGATTAAATAAAACAAATCAAATTAGCTATATACGTATACTCAAGGGGTGTATATAGAGCCCAAATAAGTAAATAAAAATATATGCAAGGCTGCTCGATAAGTGGGAACCATTAAATTTGAGTGATCAGAAGCAAAATTTTAAGAAAATTACAGAGAAACTAAAATTAAAAAACAATTAAACTCCAGTTTGGGGATTCAACGAAATATTAGGTAGTCTACGAGTAATTTTTATTGGTCTAATGTGTAACAGGGCAAAATCGGTATATATTCAAGTGTTTATATATTCTCAGAATCATAGAGAAAAATGAACTATAAAATTAATTTTATTTTGAATCACACATTTTTTTAACAAATGCCAAGTGGAATCCATATATAAATCGAGTGAGGTCCCCATGCATGGGCGATGTGTAACGGATTAGGCAGCCCTTGGGGATTTCTCAATGGATTGTTTAAAATAACATGGTTTCCATGTTTGATTTTATGTATAATATTAAAAAAATGTATATTTATTTGTTTTTATGAGGTTAAATGATAAATTATTAGCACGTATAAAGGAAGTATGATTAAAGAAATCCTGTTCATTTAAACAGCAATTTGAATGAACTTTGGGAATTTGTTTAATTTACTTTTTTTATATGCGTTAGTATTTTTTAATTTAAGCCCAGCATTTTCAAACAGTGAGGTATCTAGCCGATATGATGTTGTTAACCAGATAAATAACAACAACAACAACCCGCCAGAAGAGACATCTCCTCCAGATTCAGGTACTATAGTTTCTATACCGCTACCTTCCGCCTCGTCTTCCCCTTCTGACTCTGAAAGTTCCGTGCCTGCTCCAGTTCACTCCCCTGGTCCACCCAGTGCTGATTCAGCTGGTTCCAGTGGCACTGGTGCTACCAGTGCTGATTCAGCTGGTTCCAGTGGCACTAGTGCTTCCAGTAGTACAGCTAGTCCCGGTGCCACTAGTTCTTCCAGTAGCGCCGGTAGTCCCAGTGGTTCTAGTGTCGTATCTAGTGAAGGTTCAAGATCCTTCACTGTTACAACAGTTGAGTCAATTGATCTTAGTTCATTTGCCGCGCCTGCTTCCACTGCAACACATATTCCCCCTGTGGTAGCCGATTCAGCCGAAGGTTCTCAGTCTAAAGAATTTGATTCTTCTGAAAGTTGGCCGAAAGGTGAAGATGGAGGACCGAAAGGCGATGACACAACTCATGGAGGCCCCAAAGGTGAAGATTCAACTGATGGAGGCCCCAAAGGAGATGATACAACTGAAGGAGGCCCAAAAGGCGAAGCTTTAAGCGAAGGAGGCCCTAAAGGTGAGGTTCAAGAACAACAGGGAAGTGGAACTGAAGGCCCTAAGGAAGAAGGAACTAAAGAAGTGTTTCCTAAAATAGTGTCAACCCCCGAGGAATCAGAATATCTTCGGGATAAAGAAGAAGAAGAAAAGAAGTTGAGACAAGAACTCGAGACTAAAGATAAGGCGGAATTGGTGGACTTGGTAGCTAGGTTTACGAAAGACTTAAACGATTTGAAGGAGGAGTGCGAAAAGTTGGCACAACATGTACACAGGCTCATAAGCCCGTCAGTGTCAAACAAGTACCCCCTGGCGCTCCGGATTGACCTCAGAGAGAACAACTATAGATACTCTTACTTGAGAAGGGGAAAAACTGAAACTTACACTGCTAAATACGCATACCTGTTTAAACTAGTTAGACAGCACAGAAGCATCATTTGGCACACACTCGACAAGTCGCTCTATGCGAACAAGGTGCAAATCATTAACGAGGAAAGGGCTCTCATTCATCACATAAATGGAGAGGTGTCTAACATAACATTCGAACCCGAGCCTGAAGTGTTTGTCGTATACTTAATTGAAGCTAACGTCAATGTCAAGCACTCAACTCCCGAGATTATATACAAAATAAATGAGAAGAAACGTCGTGAAAAATATATATGCAGATCTGGGTTCTTAATTGACAAGATCTGGAGGAATTCGAAGGCCGTATGGCCCCCCGAAGTTAAAGTGGAGGAGGGGAAACCGCCTCCGGATCCAGTATACTCGCACAAGGTAGTTATTGAAACCGATACTGAAGGGAAACCAAGTATGAGAGTGTTTTTCCACGAAAGTGAAGAGCCGGAGGACGATGACGACGATGAAGCGGACCCTGACTACAAAATTGTCCCTGATCCTAAAAGCCCAGAAGTTAGCACAAAGCTTTTCGTGCCGAAGCCGCTTCCACAAGATGAAGGTGCGCCCACCGAAGCCCAGCAAGACACTAATATGCCTCAGCATTCGGCAAGTGGACTGCAGCCCCTTAAGACTGAAGACTTCCCACCAGAGTTCAAGTTACTTATGGTCGATCCTTCTGATGCCGAGAAGTCGATCGACATTCCACATAACTCGCTTTTGGTCACGAGTCCATGCAAGGATGTATTTAACTACGACATAAGAGCAGGGACAAAATGTAACTTGGTCACTTTCGACAACAGTACTGTGTGGAAATACTACTACGACGTGCACGGGGCCAAGTATCCGTCGAGGATCTCGTACAGGCACACACGTAAGGTCTTCGTGTTCCTATCTGTGCCATTCGTTTACGAAAGGCAAGCTGATGGGGATTGGCTATGCAGGCCCCTGTTCATTCGATTCTACTCGTTTGATCCGATAGACAACACGAACAGCGTCGAGATAAACGCGAGTCAGTACGAGGTGCGTGACAATAGCGAGAACGACGACCAGTTTATATTCGAGTTAAAAATAGGAGTTCAGTGCAGAGAGATTAAATACCACGGTATTTCTGTATGGATACACAATGAATCGAAATATGGCAAGAACTATCCCAGGATAATTGGTTATTTAAGAGACACAACCATCGCCTTAGTAATTGGACAATCCAGGTCCCTAATTGATCTCTCCGCAGCTAAAAAGCAAGTCCAGGCTCAACAAGCCGCCCAGTCACATGAAGGTGCTCAAGCTGGTGATTCAGCTTCAGAAACAATTGAACAAGTGGAAGGAGCAGATGGGTCAGGAGATCAACAAACTCAAGTTTTAGTCTCTGGTAAAGCGAGTGAGGGTGAAGAAGCGAAGGCTACTCCGCCCAAGGCTACTACAACTTTTGATGATATCGTTTTTGTGGACGAAGACGATGAGGAAGAGGGTAAACCAAAATCTGATTCTTCTGACAAAAATGCTGAAGAAGGTAAACCTAAAACAGATTCTAGCGACCAAAAAGCTGAAGACGGTAAACATAAAACAGATTCTAGTGACCAAAAAACTGATGTCGGCAAGGAAGCAGAAGCTAGTTCCGAGACGACTGATAAAGCTAAGGAATCACCGGCAGTTGAACCCGAAACCGATAAAGATAAGCAACCAGAATCAGGTTCTAAGGATGCAGAAACAAGTGCCAAGGCCGCAGAGGTCAAGGGTACAGACTCTTGCCCCAAAGAAGCGGGAGTGGCAGACACTGCTAAACAACCAGCGGATCTTGACAAGCCTAAACCTGTAGCTGAGGCTACCCCAGCAGAACCTAAGACCGAACCTGCCCCGGAAGCCAAAGTAGAGACTCAACCAGAACCTGCCCCGGAAGCCAAACCAGCAGATGAAGCCGAGCCTAAAGCTCCTCCAGAATCTACTCCAGCCGCCAAACCAGCAGCTGAAACACCAATAGCTCAATCTCCCGATTTAACAAAAGAAGTCTCTAAGGAGGCTTCTCCTGCTCCAGAACAGACAGCTCAAGCTGAACCAGAAGAAAAGACTAAAACCGAAACTCCTGAAAAAGAACCTGAACAGCCACAGTCCGCCTCCGCTTCCGAGGAACCGACATCACAATCAGAAAAGGTTTCTGCTGACACGCAATCCGCAGATAAAACAGCACAGGAATCAGACGATCGAACCACTTCAACTAAAGTAGACGTCGACGCTTCTAAAGCGACTCCGAGTGCTGACCAAGATGTATCGCAAACAGAGGGCGCCAGTGCCACCACACCTGCACAGACGCCCGCAACCTCTGCAACTTCGTCCCCTGAAGACCAGCAACACACTCCTAGCTCACAGCCGCCTTCAGGAACTCCAGACGAACCACAACCGCAGGCCCAAGTTGTCCCATCGACTCAGGAACGAACTCCAGATATTGTGTCCGACGATGATATGCGTCTTCATGACGCGACTCCTGCTGACCCAAGCGTGAAGCCGTCAGAGCAAACAGCTGCTGCTACACCTGCTGTGGCCACTGCTCAACCAGTTGCTACGCCTGCTCAAGCCACTGCTCAACCAGTTGCTTCACCTGCTGCACCAACAGCCCAGCCAGTTGCTACGCCTGCTACAGCCACTGCCCAACCAGTTGCTACACCCGCCCAACCAGTGGCTACACCTGCTCAACCAGTGGCTACACCTGCTCAACCAGTTGCTACACCTGCTACAGCCACTGCTCAACCTGCGGCACAGGCTCAGCAGCCAGCTGCCACAACAGCAAACGGCCTCGTCCCGCCTCTACAGCCCGGTTACCAGGCTCCCGCTGCTCAAATTGCAGTGCCAGCACAGCAGCAGCCGGCTCCAGCAGCTCCTCAGACTCCTGCTGCTCAACAGCAAGCTGCTCAGACTCCTGCTGCTCAACAGCAACCAGCTCAGACCGCTGCTCAACAACAGCAACCTGCTCAGGCTACTGCCCAACAACAGCAACCTGCTCAGGCTACTGCTGCTCAGCTTTATATAGTTCCCGTTATGACTGCGCAAGGTACTGTGGTTTATACTTATATGACCATGCAACAGTATCAAGCCGCTCTAGCAGCCGCCGGTTATACTGTTCAGGCAGGTCCTACAGCAACTACAGCTGCTGGTCAACAGGCTCAGGTCGCTGGCGGGTCACAACAGCAAACCGCCCATACAGCCGGTCAGCAGGTTGTGGCTCAGCAGCCAGCCCAGACTCAACCAACTTCTGCTCAACAACAGGCTTACCAGCAGCAACAGTCGCAACAACAACTTCAGTACCAACAACAGCAGTACCAACAACAGCAACTACAGCAGCAACAGGCTTACCAGCAGCAACAGCGGTTACAGCAACAAATGTATCAGCAGCAGCAGTACCAACAACAAATGTATCAGCAGCAACAGCAATTTCCGGCATATCAGCAGCAACAGCAATTTCCGGCATATCAGCAGCAACAGCAATTTCCTGCATATCAGCAACAACAGCAATACCCGGGAGTCCAACAGCAAGGTGTGGCTCAGCAGTATCCAGGCGCTCATACAGCATACCAGCAGCAGCCAGTTCATCATGCTCAAGGTCAACAGGCCCACGCAACTCCCAAAAGGAGTAAAGCTCGGCATTCTGCCCAGGCACAGCCGGCTCAGGCCGGGCAAACTCAGCTTAGAAACGGAGCTCCACCTCATTCTTGAGCCAACACTGCTGCTGTTAATCATTATAATGCTAAACTCGCTAGTGCTCACGGTAACGGAGAATGAAAAACAGGTTGATATTGGGTGTCAACACGGCCTGGTCTCCTTGACTTAGGATTTCATGGCTGAGTCAGACCGCTCGTCCTGTGCAGTTTTTGACGCTGCGGAGTGTTTAAATATGTTTCTGGTCCTGCGATTTTTAAAGTCGTTCGAGCCCAACGACCAGAGTGCAGCTTTAACGTTGTAACGCTTTTCGGCGTTACTGTGTAAAATAGTCCTTGTGCTTTAGGATTGCCTTCGCAATCAATCTAGTATTTTAAAGATTTACATTACCTACTTATGCACCGTACACATCACTTATACGTTTGCTGTGAATTGCAGGTGTGTTCGGCGACTGTCTAGCGTCCAAGAAGTCCTCAGATTTCAACCAAATCGACTTTATACCAGTTTCGTTATTTAAATCAGGGCGTTTCCGATCAGTGCAATTTACACATGCATAGGAAGATGGGCGATTTTACGCACTTTTGGGTGACAACTCTTTCGGCCCATCCCCATGCATACTGGAAAATTGCCGAAATTGGCGCTCATTGTCAATATTTTAAATGTATATATGGATCGTATTTAAATCGCTAGTATATATCCTACTTTTCTGGAAAAAATTTGTTTTAACTGACCCCGATGCGGGTCCGCCTGCCGAGTCCAAAAAACCCGTGGATCTCAACATAAAATCGGCCACCAAGTCCACCGACAAGTTTGAATATAAAAAGGACGAGCAATTTTCAACCTATACCGCTAAGGAAGGTCACGGTTTTAAAATCCTCAAGGAAGATAATACCACTATATGGGAGGCCAGTGACGATGCCAGCTTCTCCGCCAAGGTGGAAGTGGAAACTATGGGTGACGGCAGAGCTGCCACTGTTTACCTAGATGAAAACAGCTCAAGGATTTTCATCAGAAGTGGCACCGGCAAGCCTTGGACTGAAATTGACAAATCGAAAGTAACTCCTAAGTCAATTAACGTCGATTATCCCACCAATAGCCATTTCTACACCAACACACTTGACAATGGCGTCAGAACATTTATAGCCCGGGAGGGCTTCGCCTTCAACGCTGCCAACAAATATGTCAACAACAACAAGATCGAGCTTTGGAAAACTGATGATGAGAGCCAGTTCTCGACCAAGGTCGTTAACGACGGCAACAAAGTAACAATCCATTTACCCGACGGCACTGAAAAGGTGGTTGAGAAGGGATCTGACGGCAAATGGCCAGGCGAGGGTTCTGGCGATAGTCAGTCAGCCAAAAAAGCTGATCCAGCGCCCAGTTCCTCAGCTCCGCCCAAGAAGAAAAACGGTATCGATATCAACCTTAAGTCCGACACTAAGTCTGGCAGAAAGTTTAACTTCGAAAAGGACGGCAAAATCATTACCTATACTCCCAAGGACAACAACGCCTTCAAAATGGTTAAGGACGACAAGGCTGAGATTTGGAGGGCTGGCGACTTCAGCAATTATGCTGAAAAGCTCGAAGTCGACACCATGAACGACGACGCCAAGGCTATTTCCATTCACATGAGTGGCGATAAGAAGCGCGTCTTCATGAAGGACTCCAAGAGCCAACCCTGGAAAGAAATTGACATCACCAAGGTCAACGCCAAGTCTGTCAACATCAACTACGAGCACACCTGCTACTTCTACTCCAACAAGCTCGAAAACGGTGTTAGAACGTTTACAGCTAAATCTGGATTTATGTTCAACCACGTCAGGTGCCTTTTCAACAACGAGTGGGTTGACATTTGGAAAACCGACGATGAGAGCCAGTATTGCCTAAAGGTCGTTGCTGAGTCCGATAAGGTAACCATCTTCAAAGGTCTTGACGACGTTTCAAAGGTCTTTAACAAGGTGGCTGACGACAAGTGGGAAGAGGCCGCCCTTCCTGCTAGTGCCTCCGCTGCAGATCCCTCTGGAGCCTCCACCATAATTTTCGACTCTGACGACGAGAACGACATCGTCATCTCCGAACTGACTCAACCCAAGCCTGTTTCCACTCCTAGCCAAGCACCCAAGCCTATTCACACTACTACCCTACCACCCCAGCCTCAGCAACAAGCTCCGAAGTCCAGGGATCAGCGCAGAACCCTACCTCCAGGCGAACAGCCTCAGGAAATCACCATTTTGATCGAGGGCACCACTCCCAACGACACCTCCAGGTACACCGTCAAGGAGGGCGACAACCTAGGCGACGTCGAGTACATTATTAAGAAGGGGAGCGTCTGCAACGAGGTTAAGGTCGAAGGATCGACTGTTTGGAAGTCAGGGGACGATCAAATTCCCCAGGCTTTCCTCGTCAGTTACAACCGTGCTGGAGGCCAGTTGTCAATTACCGGCCTGAACCGACTCGCCTCCTATCGCAAGCAAGATAACGGCTCCTGGACCAGAACCTCCGCTTCCGATCTCACTGCTCCACTGCAGATCGATTCACTCAGTTCCGAAGACGAGAGGGGCGATATAGCGCAACCCACGCCCTCTGACTCACAGGATTCTGGCGTTGGCATGGCTCAACTCGTTCCCCATCTCACTCCGAGAAGACAGCCTCCTCAGCTTAGCACTGTTACCAAAACTGCTTTGCACATCCTCCTCTGTAGTAGTCTGTCTGCTGAAAACATCATCGCCGATTTAGACCGTGGCCTCCACGTTTCCGACTTCAAGTTCATCCACATGGCCATGTGGAAGCCCTTCTACGGAACCGTGGACGTCAACGTGCCCTTGCTGTCCAGGCCTCTATTTGCCCTTGTCAACACTGACGACGGCTGGGCCTCCCAGTACATCGGCAAGATCGAGGTCTTCAACGATTCTCATTCTCAGGACACTATCGACATAATAATTGAGTAGGACGACTTCTGCTTCCCGAGACTATCGCATCAACCACTGACGACTGTGTTGTTAACACCTTATCGCATCACTAACCAGACTTCAATATCCTACATTTTATTTTATTTGCCATTCAACTTACTCCATTTGTGCAAACAGTTTTATCCTCGTAGTCTCAATGTTTCCATTATCCCAGGCATCCCTCTCATCAGTAACAAAACAGTGATTTAGTAGCTACATGCCTAGAAATCAATAGTTTAACTTAATTTAAATAATATAATTCCATGTAATTATATATTCGTTAACTTGGCATCACATTAAGCTTAATTAAAAAAATTATGATACTATGAGATAGGATCCAACTCCAATTAACACGAACGAAAACAGGAAAAAGAAGAATCCAGTAAGTTTAGCGGACGCTTTCAAGGAATCCAGGTAATGTGTAGTGGTAGTGAACGAAGTAAAGATTAAGGGCCTCAACAGCATAACGTACGTTATTGAAGCGAAAATGAGCAGCAAAACAATCAGGTAGAGCCTGGCCCTGAGTTGAAATTTATCCATCCATATTTAAACATTCATATACTGGCTCCAACACTTATCAGGCACAACGTATAATGTAACTACCAAACCATATAATTTACTAATTGTTTTATATTTTTACTACAATTACCAAATTAATTTTAAATGAGCTCAGAATCTTGGTTGAATTCATATTATAGGACAATCATATCTTCCTTTAGTATCAATAACACACTCGAACAAAGTAACTCATTTACACTTAGATACACTCTTAAACATTTCTATACACAGATATTAATCATAAATGAGCTTAAACAACAATATTGTATACGAATAATGAATTAACAACTACGATTTTAGATGTTTTATTGTTAGATGAAGTTAACAATTTTATTCCTGAGTTGGTAAAAGAGGCTCACGATTTAATATCGAAGGGGAACATTACTAAATATCAATACTTGTCAGATGAAATTCATCAATGCTTCTACGTTAGTGAAGCTGATAAAACACACTTGACCATTCACGGCTATTGTACATGTACAATCGTCTTATTTTATTTAAATACTTTTATTTCAACTACATTTATTTATTATATTTTATTATAGGTTTTCGCCATCGGGACAATTTATTAATTAAGGAAAAGGAGTTTACTGTACGTTGCTATCATATTAAATTATTATTGATAATTAAATTGATAACTTTCTTTTAGTGTGTTCATGAAATAGTTTTAATAATTTTGGAGTATATATTTCCACATTTAAACCACGATTCTCCGACCTTTTTGTGTAAAACAGTTTATCTGACTGAATCTGAATTTCTGGATACAATCAAATCTTTATCTGCTTTTTAATGTATTCATCTTTTAAAATATACATTTTATTGTAGAAAACTTAATATGTGTATTTATTTCACTAAATGTCTAAATGGTTTTTATTAAATCCTTACACAAGACATTAAATACATTATTATGAAAGATATAAGGCACAACAGCTATCATCAGATATAAGTAATACAAAACTAACAAACCAAGTATAATAATTCAATAGGTTTCGCCGGGATTCGAACCCGGGTTAGTGGATTCAAAGTCCACGGTGATAGCCACTACACTACGAAACCTCGCCTGGATCTTAAAAGTTAAGTTTATATATGTTTACAAATAGTTAATTAATATATATAATAAGTTTAAAGTTACATTAGGGGAATTAAATGTTTTTATTAAATTAAGAGTTATAGTCTTAAATTTGCCACATAAAACACAACTATGTAACTAATTTTCCAATAACTTTAATTTAGAGGCCGGATTCCATTGCAATTATCTTACACATTTACATAAATCTGTGTAAAATAAGCGATTTTATTTTAAACATTCTGATTTTATACCAATTAGTTTATATCCATTCAAAGGAGGACTATTAGTCTAATGTCAGATGATCATTCAATTTATACGCAACAACTGGAAAACTTAAACAATATCGTTGTTACTAATTAAGCAAAATCACTAATTTTTTTGGAATTATATCTAGATTTCACTTTAATTAAAAAAATTAACGGTGAAAGACACAATAATCATTGCAACAGTCCTCATAGGATTCTCACCCGGAAGAGCAAACTCTCAGGATGAAAACAAGTTCGATATATTAAGGATGACATCTCTATGCTGTAAAAACGTTAAGGATCTAAAGGATTTAATCAAAGCAACACACGAGAGGATTGAGAGGAGCAAGGTGTTGACTAAGGTTAATGAACCCCTGAAAGACCTTTTGAAGTCAGTCAAAGACGTTGAAACCAAAAGGGAGAGCACGAAGCGTTTGGTAAAGGAAGATAGGGAAATTGGTGAGAAATCACCTTACGAAGCACCTATAAAAAGGAGAAAAACAAAGGAAAATCAAAAGAAATAAGCCTAAAAGAGAATTAGAAAGAAAGGTTTAGTAAATTCTTCCAACAATGATGCAGTTGCTTTGGTAGAATCTTAACACAAGGCCTGCTTAAGGTTTTCTGAACTCTAGTAAATGATCGTAGTGGCAATCGGCAAAAGTACAACCTTCAAGGTCTTAGAGGAGTTCCTATCAAACTACGAGATGCAATTCCATGAATTCTTCACAGCTTTTAGTCTTTCTGGGATTTTTATTCCCCGTACATTGGTTTTATCGCATATAATTTAATAAGCCAAACATTCAGTTTATTCAGTAGCTTAGGTCCATAATTTTTAGTGCAATATTCTAGAAGCAGTTGTTAGTTTATAAATAAACGTTTTAGACTGCTTTTTTATGAATTTTTGAATTCTTGATTTATGGAATCCTAAGTTGTGTCGGGCACAAATATTCTTTTTAAACATCTGATTCTACCATACACATCTATGTATTTTTTGCCTATTTCGAGCCTTTATTTGTTAATTTTGAGTCTACAAGCTCGATGAGCACATCTGTCTCAGATTTTTACATCGATCTTTTTGGATTCCTAGTTTTCCACTGATCATGTCGGTTTTCCTAAAACTTTAAACTATTTTATTTAATACGAACCAGTTATATTTTTGTAACTTGTGTTTTAAGTGCGGTTTTTTGATATTGTTTTAACTAGAGACACCGGTGTGCGGATCTCGATACTATTGAGTACGTTATGGCAATTTTACTCAACAGGTCTCATTTTTGGTACAGATCACAAAATATAAACTGAACACCATCATCTACAATTAACTAAATAACTAAATAAAATGAAATACACTTCAACTCTTATATTTCTTCTTACAGTAGGCCTTGTTAGTGCCGAAGAGACTAAAAAAACCGGTACCTACCCTGAGTGGAAAGCTGCTGCAGAGCACGCCGACAAGGTTACCAAATCCAAGCATGAACTGATCCAGACTAAGGCCAACGCTCTTGAAGGCAAGGCTAAGGAGGAAGTAAATGCCGAGGTCGTCAATGTAAAGGCTAAGCTTGAAAAGGTCACCGCTGAGGTAAAAACCATAGTTGACTTGGAAGAAGCTGAGTTCAAGAAGGCAAAGGATGACAAGGAGAAGGAGGCAGTAGCAGTAAAGGCAGCAACTGCAGGATCCAGATTGGTAACCACTTTGTTGGACTTCGAGACTCTTTACAAGAAGACGTCCTTCACCCACAGCACCAAGTTGGCCGAGAAGGAGGGAACCATCAAGGTTTTGGAATTCTTAAAGGGAAAGATTGCAAGCTTGGAGGCAGATAGTTTCTTGGCTACATCAGTCGGAGCTGCAATAGCTCTTTCAGCTCTTGCCATTGGATCCACCTACAATTAGATTTGTTAATCTTTTCTAAGACCAAATACCCATTAGATACCTTCATGTTTGCACATATTGTAGAAAAGAGAGCGTTACCCAAAAATTTAATCTGATGTTTATCAACTCTAATCCCCATACGTTACCAAACCACGTACATTATTATATCACTTTTGTTCTCGATGGTGTTAACCTTCTAAGTTTTATTCGATCCGCGTGATACGAAATAAATACCATACAATCTTGATTACACCTAATTCTGTTTTTTATCTACTTTTGTACACAATTTATTCTTTAGGTGTAAATTACCACGTTGTATCACATCTCGTTCATAAATGATAAATGGAGTATCACTTGTTAATCTTAAATAAGTCAAATGAATCTCTCCTGTGCCGGAATTTCATTAAAATCTGGGCGTCTTCAGCTCCAGTAGTGTCACTGTTTTCATCAAAAATACCAGAAGACTTATCGGATATACATATAGATTCTGACGATCATGACACATTTAAGGATTCCACGTCAGAAGCTAATAGCTATAAGTATCAACAGCTCTATAACGAGTTAAACAGGCTATGCACATTATCACAGCAAGGTACGGCGTAAACTAGTAGGTTCATCTCAACGTATTTATATTCAGACCGTAAGTAAATAGTCAATCGGTTTTCAGACTTCTCGATAATCCACACAAATTTGTTCAAGTATTTGAAGAGGGCGCTGTTCCGCCCTCTACTGCTGTTGTTTAAGAAGGACAACGAGTTCGTGCCGAACATTGTATTTAATCTTAAGCCGATACTGCTGTATTACTACCCGTCGCTGAGGAAGGTGAGCGACACACAGAAGGAAGATAAGGAGCTGCTGTACTGGTACACTGAGTTCCACTCGAACTTTAACTACGTGGGCACCAACAGGAAGCTGGTGGAGCTGCTGGACGACCTCGAGGAGAACCTGAGTAGATACAACCTGGAAAGCCCACTCACGCAGCTCTTACTGTCAACACTGAACATGTAGGTTTCCGGACCGACCTGAATGTTAAACGTGTAGGTACATCGACGGGTTGCTATTCCGGAACATCGCACTGAGCAAGTACACGAACATACTGAGGCAGGCGACGCACCACAAACACCTTCTGAAAAACTCGCTACTAAACAAGTTCAACTACCAAGGTACCGCAACAGTGAGCGCAACAGGGATCCTGAGTCCCAGTATTCCAACTAGCCTGAGCGGTTTTAAAGGGAGTGATAAGGCCAATGGCGCAAGCAAGGGAAAGTCAGAGAGTGCCAAGAGCCCCCTGAAAGGAAGCGGCAAGGGCGCCGAGTCGTCGAGTGTCTATAACATGGGATCGGGTAAAGAAGGGAAGGAGGACGCAGAAAAGGAGTGGGAACCCGGGTTAGAAAGGGATGATGACCTGGAAGAGGACGAAAAGCTGAGTCTGAACGACTACAAGAAGCTCTTCCTGGAGAACAAGAAGCCGTATCACCTGGCGAGCGCAATAGCGTACACGAACGGATACCCGCACGTGGGTCACGCCTACGAAGCAGTGCTCTGTGACGTGATAAGCCGGTTCTACAAGGTCTTCGGAAGGAGAGTTATCTTCTCGACGGGGACTGACGAGCACGGGATCAAGGTGATGACGACGGCGAAGCAGCAGAACAAGACTCCAATAGAGCTGTGCGACTACTACTCGAACCACTTCAAAATCCTATACAAGAAGCTGCTGGTCAACTACGACAGGTTCATAAGGACGACGAGCGAGGCGCACATTAAGGCGGCCAAGAGCATCTGGAAGCGCGTGCACAGCAAAGGGGACATATACCTGGGCAAGTACAACGGATACTACTCGGTGCGCGAGGAGAGGTTCATACCGAACACGGAGGCGAAGCTGACCGACTACAAGGACCCGGTCTCGCACAAGCCCTACGACCTCATGTCAGAGTCGAGCTACTTCTTCACGATGGACAAGTACAGGAGTCAGCTTGTCAACTACATCACGACGAACGCGGACTTCATAGCGCCCGCCAAGTGCAGAAACGAGATCCTGGCGAGGCTGAAGGAGCCTCTGGAGGACCTGAGCATTTCGAGGACCTCCTTCGACTGGGGCATTCACGTGCCGAGCATGAGCACGGACGTGGACGCGAGCACGGAGGACTACTACAACGCGGACGTCAACCTCGGCTACAACGAGGACAACAAGATCTTTAACGAGTCCAAGTACTACAACCTGGTGAACAGGGAAAGCGTTACGAAGAAGGCGCACACGGAAGACGGAGTCTATAGCGGTGCCAGCAGTAGCGTTGCTGGTACTGCCAATACCAGTACCGTTCATAAAGTTGGTTCCCATCAGGGTACTGGTAGCAGTAACAGCAGTGCCCATCATGGTACTGGTAGCAGTAACAGCAGTGCCGATGCCAACACAACTAGCACCAAAGTTGATGGTGATGCCAATACTAGTCATAAAGTTGGTGGTGATGCCAATACAACTAGCAGTAACAGCAGTGCCAATGGAGGTGCCAGTGCCAGTGCCAGTAGTAAAAACAGCCCAGATAAATCAGCAGCGTCAGAGGCCGAAGGCAAAACCAAGGAAGGGGCAAAGCTAGTCCCCGAGGAGCCAAAGGAAAAGCACGTCATGTATGTCTGGTTCGACGCACTCTCCTTCTACATGACTGCCTCTGGCCTAGGTGAGTGTTTTTCTGAAATGACTTTATGGCCTACAGATCTGCAAATCATTGGAAAGGACATCTGTTGGTTCCAGTCAGTGATACTAGCAACCATGTGTCTTTCAATGCAGCTGCCGCTCACGAGAAGGATCGTGGCGCACGGCTTCATCCAGGGCCCAGACGGAAGAAAAATGTCAAAGTCGCTGGGCAACGTGCTTAACCTGGAGGAGCTCCTGGCGGACACGGGCCCGGAGCCGTTCCGCTACTACCTGATCAAGAGCACGGTCCTCGGCCAGGACGTCAACTTTGACACTGCGCAGCTGAAGGAGCTGTACAACTCGGACCTGGCGGACAACGTCGGCAACCTCGTGCACCGCATCACGAACCTCACGCACAAGTACAACGCCAGCGTCGTCCCGGCCTACGGGGCGAAGGTGGAGTACCCCTTCGACTACCCGGAGTTCGTGAAGCTGGCCTGCAACTACGTGCTCAAGCTGGACCTGTACAACCTGCTGATCCTGGTGAACGCCAAGTTCAGGGAGCTCAACAACTACCTGACGGTGAAGAGCCCGTGGGCTGAGCCGAGCGCGGACAAGCGCGACTCGGTGCTGCGCATTCTGCTCGAGAGCGTCTACTTCCTCGGCCACATGCTCTACCCCGTGCTCCCCGAGTCCTCGGACGAGCTCTTCAGGAAGCTCGGCACGCCCCGGAGGAGCAACATCTGGGAGCTGTCGCTGGGCCTCGACAACCTGGAGGAGGGCTCGCGGGTGTCGGTGGGCGAGGTGCTGTACCCGAAGTTTCCCGCAGAGCCTGCCAAGTAAGGCCAGGTCGCCGCGCCGAAAGTTAAGTTGGATGCTATGCTGGCTTGATTAATTGGATGCTATTCTGGCTTGTTATAGTAAAGACATTTGGTTCAGAAACCATTTATATATCGCCTTGTTATGGCCACATTAAGTGTTTTAAAACAAAAATATTGAATTTGACTATAAAAATTCATGTAGTATTAGATACATAAATGCGTATATGGAATATTATATAAAAACATGGCGCGTTAGCGCTAGCCAAGAGTTGTCGAGCTGTGTGTTGGCAGTTTCTGACACATCTACAGAAGTTTGAAAATTTAGATTTGATAAGATGGGTAAATAATGGGCAAAGCTCCATTTCAATAGCGGCAACAGTTTGTAAATTAGAAAATTTACAAAGGGGAACGAAAAATTTCATAATAAAAAGATTCTGAGAATTTTTCATAGAAGCGAGATTAGAGAGTAAATAATTCAAATTAGATTCATTTGTATTTAAAAAACGCAATTAATAAAGCAATTTATTTTAAAGAAGCTAATACTGAGTTAGTAAGGTAACTCGGAAGGTTACAGGAAAGATAAGATAGTTTTGGGAGAAGGTGTTTGCTAATATGGAGTCCTGTGAGTGGCCGCATTACAAAAGGCACGTTCTGGACATTTATATCAAGCAGCTCGAACTGGAGGTTGAAAAGAAAACACTAGTTAACTTTGTGTGGAAGTCAGGTGACCTTCTATTAGAATATTTAGAGCATTTTACGCACACATAGTAGAAATAAGAATTTTATTTAAAAAATTAATGGATGACATGCTCAGAGAGGGAAAATTACACATCGCTAAACGTTTTGCTGCATCCAGGCTTGAGTGCGCACACAATAGATCAGAAGTTGACGTTACACCACTCTTTCAAGTCAAATTCATCGTCGCTGACACAGCTCAAGGTTGGTATGGTAGAAGTAATTTAGAACAATGTTAATTAGTTGGCGGTATTAAAGTAAACGAGATACGTATGAAGTGAAGTCACGCACACATAAGTTAATATATTTGCAGCTGTACGATGTAACGAGTGGTTCGAATGAAAGATTGTTGGCTGACTGCGATGTTGACCTGAAGAAGCTGATGAATGTTACGAACCCTGTGAAGTTTAAGCTGATAAACGAGTTCAACGATGTCATTCCGATTCACACATACGTCACAACGTCGACCAGGGTTATGCCTACGAAGCCATACAAATCAGCTAAATCAGCTGGAACACCAAACGCAGCCTTATACCAGAGTCAGTTTACACTTAGTTAAGAAATCAATTAGTGGATTACCCAGTGAAGTAATTGAAAATTAAACTAAAACGGAACCAATAAATTATATTTAGAAAATGGCGAGGAGGTACCAATGAGTAAGTCATTGTTAGGAAACACGATGAATTACGTAAACGAAAATATACAAGTAAGTTTAACTGGCAACTGGTCAGATTATTGATTAAATGGTTATTAAACAATTACCTTACTGAATAATGAAATAGGAATGCAGCTAGCTATTATTGAGTAATTACTTGACTAAGAAATTAATAAGCAACTAACTAATCGATTTACTTATTACTTGATCAATGAAATAACTAATCCACTAACTATACAAATAACTAATCTGTGATGCGCAGGGATTGAACATTGACGAGTCGGACATTTATAATCAGATAAGTAAAATGTCGTTGAAGCTTTCTAACATTGAGAAGGAAATCATGAAGAAGACGATTAAACTTAACGAAATTAATAAGGAAAACGTGTCGGAAATGACTAAAATTAAGGCAAGGCTGGAAAAGGATTTAATGAAAAAGGACTTGCAGATTAAAATACTGATAACGCAGTTGGACGAATTGCACACTGCACTGGCACTGTCACACCAAAGAGAGTTGGAGCTTAGTAACAGAGTGGAATTTGGGTTATATAGAGAAAATACGTTTACGAACAACAATCCTTTAGACACCAATGACGATTTTAAGAAGTTTTTGTACAAGTCGGACGAGACTTTTGAGAACATGGATAACACTTTTACGGGACGCAACAAGAACTACCTGGGTACGGTGATAATTTGATAAGATTATGTAGATGAGCTTGAGACGAACATTAACGACCTGCAAAGATTTAAACAGGTAACTTAACTTTAATTTTTACTATGCTCAGTTATTTTATTGTTTATTTAACTTAACTAGCAGTTTAGTTGTGGAAACGTGTATTTATTTACACACTTGTTTAATTTAAGACTATTGCATCTATTTACACACTTGTTTAATTTAAGACTATTGTATGTAGTACCTGACTAATATCATTACATAGGACTTTGAAACGCTGAATGACCCGGGAGTTAAGATAAACAAGTGCAAAGAGATCATTCACAACCTGGAAAGGATAAGAAAGCTGCCAAGGTCGTCGACAAGTTCAGTATCGAGTTCGTCAGAGCACTCGAGTCGGTACAAAAATAGGCCAAGTCCACCATTGAGGAACGTAACACACATCGTTGAAGGAAGCGTGAGAGATGAAAGAGCAGTTGGCACAAATGCTAGGCTGGTCAAGAGAACAATTCCAGTGCACGGGGATAGAATTCCAATGACAAACAGAGGACCGGTGGAGACAATCAGTAAGACGTCACTTTTGGACAATAATATCAATATTAGCAGAGTAAGTGTAGAGATACTGAGCTGTTGTTACGAGTAGCAGGGGTAATAGTAACATTATTGCAACTAGTTTAAACGGTGGAAGATATGTATTGGTGGATTAACTATATTGCTCAGATGCCTGATCTGATGACGCACAGTAAAAGAATGCCAGTTGAGAGGCCAGTTAACGTGCTCCAGGTGCCGAAGCTTATCGAAAGCAGGGAAAAGTCGAATCGAATATACGGAGGAGGAGTGTTTATACCGACGAAAGTGATCAAGTCCTCAGGTTAGAACTATTTATGACTAGGTACCAGAGGAAGTGGCGAGTAGCAATAAAAGAATACGATATCCTACGGCTGTAATAAGAAATTCGTGCAGATTCTGATGCGAAATCGGTGTCAAACAGCGACAGGTCAGATCGAGGCAAAAAGTTCGAAAGCGCATCGCACGCAACCATAAACGGGCTGGAAAGGGAACTGGTGGACACAAAGGTGAGGCTGGCTGACAGTGAAACCATAAAGGAAGTGTACTTCAGCCAGCTGCTGCCGAATCCGCCGAAAATAATAGCATAATATTTTATACTGTACATACACTGAGGCAGATCCTGACAACGACAACACTATATACACAAGCTTTGTTGACACAACGTACTCAATATTGGAGTCTATGAGTGTATTATAATGATTGGTCACGATTGGCCAGGAAATGGCAACTCTGGAGGAGGACCGAGGCCGCTGCAGCTGAAACTGGAGTCGTATACGCAGCCGTGCCTAGCAAAGCTAAAAAGGCATCACACCAAGCTCATTTTATCGCGAATATCAAACTCACTGGATAAAATACTGGATTCCTTGAGCGAGGAGCGGTTAAAAGATGTGTACGAGGAAGTTGGCGTAACCCCGGAGGGTAGCCAGGATTTCCTGAGCTTCCTGGAATCACTGCTATCATTTAGCCCAGAGGGGAACTCCGTGGCGCTTATGATAGAAAAATTGAAAAACTATTGCACAAACGACGATTTACTCTCCAGTGTAGAAAGCATCAGGGCCGATTGGGCGAGCATAACAAGCATATGTACGGATTCTAACTTAGAAAGGTATACACATTTAGTAAAATCGGATTTAAAGGAGATAGAGCCGCTTTTAGTGGATCTAGAGCACGAAAATAGACCAGTGAAGGAGGAGCCGAATCAGTTTAAAAGGGCGCTGTCCTCACTGAAGCCAATCAGGCTAGGCAACTTTGTGAAGATACACCAGGTGGGACAGGGAGCATACGGAGACGTGTGGCTGGCAGAGGACATAGTGAACAAGGTGCCCGTGGCACTGAAAAAACTTAAGTTGAACGAGGAGAGGGAAGGCTTCCCGAAAAACGCAATCAGAGAAATACTGCTGCTAAACTCACTGAAGCATAAAAATATCGTAGACCTGCTGGGCATATCGTACTCTAAGACGTACGACTCGAGCACAGAGAAGACGAGGCCCGACGGAAAGGATGCGCAGAACGAGAGCGACGAGAGGAAGGACAATCAGGGAGACGACAAGGACACGCCCCGGAAGGACAGGCCCACGAAGGTGAAGAAGGACCCCAAGGGGAGCAGAAGGCCGGACAAGCAGAAGGAGAACGTGTGGATGGTCTTCGAGTACCTGCCCTTCGACCTGAGCGGCTACCTGGAGGCGCTCCGAGACAAGTCGGACAGGCACGACGTCCACAAGATGCACGAGGGCGACATGAGCAGGATGAGCAGCAGGCCTGGGACGATGCAGCAGAAGCCGAACGCGAGGATGAACAAGTGGGAAAAGATGCTGAAGCCCACAATGTGGCTGAGCATCGGGGAGATCAAGGGCATCATGTTCCAGCTGCTGCGGGGCCTGGCCTTCTGCCACAAAAACAACGTGCTGCACCGGGACCTGAAGACCGCGAACCTGCTGATGAGCAACGAAGGCATCATTAAGCTCGCCGACTTTGGGCTCGCCAGGTTCCTGCCGCACGGCAAGGGCATCCTGACGAACCGCGTGGTCACGCTCTGGTACAGGCCGCCGGAGCTGCTGCTGGGGAGCGAAAAGTACGACTTCGCAGTCGACCTGTGGAGCGTAGGCTGCATAATGGCGGAGCTGGTCTCGGGGGCCCACGTCTTCGCGGCGGACCGGGAGAGCGCCATCCTGAAGCTGATCTGCGAGCACATCGGCCTCCCCGACGAGGCCGACTTCAAGTACCTGAAGACGCTGCCGAACTTCAACGACAGGATGCTGAACCCGCTGCACCCGGACCGAATATCCTCCCTTGTCACGAAGGAGAGGGAGTTCGAGAACATTTTTTTGAACAAGAATCAGCTGGGCAAGGACGGGTGGGACCTGCTGAAGAAGCTGTTCAGCTGGTCGCCCTCGCGGCGAATATCGGCTGCGGATGCGCTGAAGCACCCGTGGTTCCAGAGGGACCCGCTCATGACGCTCATAAAGGAGCGGAAGGGCATAAAGGACGCGCACAGCTTCATGACGAAGAACCAGAAGAAGCGGGAGACGATGAAGACGCATCAGAAGCCCCGGGACTACGTCAAGTACGCGAACACGGGGGAGATTCGCAAGGTTTTGTCCAAGTTTGAAAAGGCGTAGAGTTCTTGGACATCGCACGCATCACGCCTTCCTACTCACTAAACACACTTGTCTTTGATTCAGGGGAGAATCGACTGTAAAATATTGTATTATAATTGGAAAACGGACTGTTTAATATATTGTGGCATTTATTAGTACACATTGTGTCTAATACGTAGTTATGTCCTCGAAAAACTGTTGTGTGGCCATGGGATATGGAACCAGGAATTCACGTAAAAACCTAAAATTTATCCAAAATTCCAAACATATTATTAAACTGCTATCTGTGGACAGATGTTTGTGTAAGTTTGAGCAGAATGTGTGGGAAGGCTTGACGTTATCTTGGACTCCAGAGTTGGAACGAATGGGCCGATGGGTGCAGCTTCCTTTCAAAAAGTAGAATTTTGAGTGTATTACCCATGTACATCAATGGGAAACGTTTGTTGCCTTGGAAGATATGTTAGTTTGCCATTATACATAAGCAAATAGGCTACTTATCAACTATTCTTCCGTAGAACACATATGTCTTAAATGATCCATTGAATACCAATTATGCATAAAAACACTAATATTTTGATGTAACTTAACCTGTTTTGATTAATTTTGCCATATTTATGTCAAATTTAAAAAACTGAATGAAAATAGTCATGTGTACTTACGATAGACACTAAATTACGACTTTCGCTGTTTTCATCATATAATTTTCAGGATCACTACAGGAAGAAGTATGAACAGATTGAGTCTAAGATCATAGATAACTTGGTCTCGTACGGGCCTATTTCTGACGCTCTTGGTCTTGATGATGACAGCTCGGACATTGCCAAGTTCGACACAGCCTTTGAAAACGGCGACATTCCTACCCTGGTTGAGCTCTGCTACTCGAACACTCCGGTATCTCCCACTTTGTTTATATTAAACCCCTCTTCTCACTCTTGTTTAGACTCGAGATTCAAAGTTTAAGGTGCATCCCTGGGCTGCGCATCCTGAGACTATCGGAGCTCTATCTGCTATACAACTGGGCTTTTACGCGAGCAAGGAGTGTACGTTTGAACCACTTTATAGAACACGTTTCTACTGATATTTAGATTACGTTTCCATGAATATTCACACTAGGCATTTACAAATGTTTATATCACTTTTTTACCGATATTTATATTAATTTATTCGTAGATCAGCCTGAGTATAAGGAGGACATTCGCCTTGCTGGTGGCATTGAGGTGTTGTCTGACTTACTGAAGAGCAATGTTAGTTTACACACTCAACCTACAATCAGTTCACAATACTACCATTTAATCGACATTCGCTAACTAAATCTTAGGAGGAGGATCGTGTTCATGCTGCCGCCATAACTCTATCGTTTCTATCGTCTGGAAGTCAGTCCTGTTACTATTATTCCACACTCTCATAAATAAACCCCTATTTACTTTACTTATTGTACATGTATTCTCACACACTCTCTTTTAGATCCTAAATGTTGTGAAGAAATGTACGAAAATGACCTTTTCCCCTATTTGATTAATGGTATGAGATCCACTTTGGATCCTTTCAGGGCTACTTGTGCTCAAATTTGCCGCAATATATATCATCAAGGTACATCTCCATTACTGTTTAATTACCATTTCCTTTTCTTGCTACCTATATTTATGCCTTGTTTAACTTCAATGTTCACATCGATTTATCAGATGTTAATTATCGTAAAGAGTTTATGAGATCTGGAGGTCTCGTTGCTCTCGTTTCATTATTGGATCCCATTGACGATTCTGATGAACTATACTTAACTCAGTTGGATGCTATATACCATTTGGATGATTTCATTATGGTTCGTTACTCTATACTTTACATACCTATTATCAACTTAATGTTAACCCAGTACATACTTCTAAATACTTTAATTATCCTGTTTAATCACTCATTTACTCAGGACGGCATTGAGGAAATACCTGAATTGGTCACATATGTTAAGGCCTCTGGAGCTCTACCCAAACTTCAACTCTTAGAAAAGGTTTATAATTACCTGCACACATTTTATTACTGAACTTACATACTTTACTAGTTACTTGTTTTACTCGTCTCAACTACTTTCCAGGGCAATATTAAAGAATTATCTGTTGCCGCCAAGTCACTTGCAATACGTCTACTGGACTGACATTAACTTTTTAAGTTTATTGTTTTGTAATTTTTATTGTTTTGTAATTTTTATTGTTTTGTAATTTTTATTGTTTTGTAATTTTTATTATTCTTGTCATTTGTTATTTATTAGTTTGTTATCTGTTATTAGTTTGTCATTTATTATTAGTTTGTTATTTGTAATTCCTGTATTTTGTTCTTTTTTTATTTAGTCAATTTAATTTCATTAGAACATTAGTAGGCATACACGTAGATATGTTAATATGCATACACGTAGATATGTTAATATGCATACACGTAGATATGTTAATACACACATGTGTAACAGTATATTATGCTTCTGGTAGAGGAGAGTGTTTTAGTAGATCTTGCGAGAACTCCTTTATTGCTTCACTGCCTCGCACTTCATATTTATGTTGTTTTAAACAAACTACACGTTTATCATTAGAATTGCGTGCATATGCGGTTAATGTTTGGTACGTAACTACATTGATAACCTCTAGTAACCACTCACCAATGTTAAACAACCCTTCGTACAACTGCTTTATGTCGTCAAGGTACTTTCTCTGTATACCTAACCTCCCGTTTAAATTATTTTGCTGTTCCAACACCTACGTTGTTTATATTTCAGCAGTCGCATAATTAATTGTCACTAATACAATCAGTTACTATTTAAACTTGTTCTACCGATAAATATTGTAATCAGTTACCAATTCAAAGAACGGTTCTAGGACACTTTTATTATGTTCTGATAATTCCTCCAGTGATTCTTTCGTCTTTTGGACATGGGTTTCCAAGTTGATGTAACTTAGTATTTGATTCACTACTATGTATGAGCAGTCCACGTCTGTCTTTGCCAAGCTCTGTATCAACCTTTCCGTTTCATACACACTCAAGAACTCCGGAATACACACACACACAAATGTTGTAAGGTCCTAAAAAACATTTTCGTTGTTTACAGTAACCTATCTGTTATCTTATCTATATATCTATATATATATATTTATCTATCCATCCGTCTATGTAAACATTTACTGGATCCTTCATTTGGTTCATTATCAGCGTTAAATTCGATTTAAATTTCTTTAGCTTTTCGAATATTTGTTCCTTGGGTATTGAGTCGCTGAATGCTGAGAACATCTTCATTGCTACTCCACACAGGTTCTCCACTTTCAGGAAACTGTCCAGCAGCTTGTCCAGCACCTCTGGCAGGTTAAGAAACTTTAGTGTATGACCTGTCGGCGCTGTATCGAAGACGATTACTGAGTACTTCATTGATTGCACGGAGCTAAATAATTTCAATTGTTGTTTTTTTCGGTTAAATGTGCTTAAAATTTCCCTTGTTAATTACAAATGTCCCTTATCTATCTAACTTACTGTAATAGCTCTGAAAACGAAAATGCTTCGTCTATTCCTGGAAGCATTTGTATCAGCTCCGGTATTGCCTGCAGGAACATTTTCGACTCGCTGAAACCGAAGCCTGTGTCTGACACCTTCGTCACATCGAGCTCCTGATTATAATTTTTATCACGGAATCCGTCGCTGAACACACACTGTAACTACTTCATACCATTGCGTATAAGTTTTCGTAGCCCTTTACCAGAGTCGGCCTGTCCGTAAACTTCTGATTGAAGGCGTCGCTAAGACTATGTGCGGGGTCCGTTGACAGGAGAAGCACCTAAATTTAATTTTATTCCTTCGAAACTAACGGATTCTCTTCGTTCTGACAGTATAGAGGCCAGAGATGACGATATTGTCGTCTTTCCGACGCCTCCCTTTCCTCCTACAAATATCCACTTGTAACTCTCTTGATCAACAAGATTCCTAACATCGTTTCTCAGATTTAGTTCATTTTCACAATTTGCAATCGATTCTGCCATTTTTACTCTTTACTATAATAATTTGTAATGTGTTGCTTTGCAGTACCCATCATGTTCACTACATTTGTAAATTTTCCATTAATCTCATCAGATTTAATTTTAAATTAACAAAATGGTCTAATGTTACTACCTCGTCGGATTAGTGAGAAGAAGTGTAGATTCACTGCCAAGAAGATAACCTTCTTTGAGTACCAGAGGGTAAAGAGGCTGGAATTGACCAAAAATATAACCGAGAGAAAGAGATTAGGCTCGATTCTGTTCCTTCCTGAAGGTAACTGTGTTACAAATTAATTATTTACAAATGTTCCCAGTTATTCACAAAATGTGTAAGCAATGATTTTTAGATAGTGAGGTCAATTCACTTACTCACGAATCTGTTCAAAGGATACTAAACCAGGGCTCTCTGTTTCACTCCGTAAATACAAAGAATGTTTCCACTAGTAACAGCAGTTTTGATTCTTTGTACAATGTAAATGATACGTTCAGAGGTAGTTTACATGATATTCTATACGGAAGAATATTCAATGTACGGTGTTTGAGCAATCACGACCTTTGTATACTAATGTCCTATCTAATAATCGCATCAGAATTTTCTGAAATTGACGTTTCGCTACTGCGCAAGACGCTGGAGCACATTAACATCAATTTTAAAACGTTTTCAATCGCTGAAATATCACATATCCTGTACAGTATAACTGAAATCATAAATATAAATGATATTTATAAACAATTTTTGGATCTGTGCTTTTCTATAGTTGAAAAGACCACTAAATTGTTGTTCACCAAGGGGAGATTGAACAGAATAAATTTCGTATGCTCCTCAAATGTATGTAAAATAGTATATTCACTATCTAATCCAGTATTTTTAAGCATTTCAACCAGTTCTGGAATAGAATTAACCGAATTAATAAATGTGTACGAAAAGTACCTGGAAGATGCCAAGGCGAATTCACGAGATTTTAACCTCATTTGCAAGTGTATGACGCAATTAAGTTCACCAAATTTCCAGCTAATATCCAGAATATCGGACTACTATTATAACTTGTTGTTGAATTTTAATTTAAATTTTAAGAATGTGAGTATTGAGAGTTCCCAAAGCTTTAATTCAGCCGGCAGGGACGGTGTGAACATTGGTATGGATATGTTAGATTACTTGGATAAAATGGAAGAGAACATAAATCTGAGTGGCTTGATTGTTTTGTTAGATACGATTGAACAATTTGGAGTAAACCATAAGAATTTGTTGAACGAGTTCAACACGTACATACTTAAATATATTAGCATACTTGTAAATAATCAAATCATGTACAATACAAATGGTAGCTCTGATAATGTTATAAGAAGAAAGTTATTTAACTTGTTGAAGGATGATAAGTATTTAAAGAACGATAAGTTGGATTTGCAGAGAATATACTCAGAACTGATAAAGTTTAATGACAATATTGGTAATAGTAAACGTAATAATAACAATCAACACCATTATATTTGGGATGAAAACATAATACAGAAAATATACAAGTACATCAATAACAGAGGACTACTTAGAAGGTTTATTGAAGTAAACATGAAGAATAAGTCAATGGGCGACAATTGCAATCTAATATATAAGGGTAATAAGTTACTTGATAGTAGGTGTGTAACGGAAGATGATGTTGTTCATAAAGTTGTTGACGATGTTAAAGATGTTTATCATGGTGAACAACAACTACGAGAAATGGAAGGATTGGAAAAAAATCAAGTTATTGCCAAATTCATTGAAGCTGTTGAGTACTTGCCAAAGGTGATCAATTTCAATAATGTTTGGAAGGTGTTAAAGGCCATTAATTTGGATAAAAGAATAGATTTGGTGCCGATGTTCTATAGTTACCTACAGGAGGCGAGTATCATATTTGAGTGTTTGGAGGACCCATCAGATGACCTGTTAGGCATATTCAGTTCAGTAATAAAGTGTAAACCATGCAGTGATCATCTGGTTGAGTTGGATAACGTGTGTAAAATGGTGGAAATGTTCACAGATTGTGACTTAAAGAGGGACTCAGTAGGGATCAAGATGTTCATGAACATGTTCAACATACTTTGTGGAGTTTACAGGGTACGTGAAGGAGAAGAGTACGAAAATATGAATCAGTGTGGAAGTTTAAGCTACGTAGAGGATCTGCTGAGGAGGTATTTTAGAGAATACTCCAAGCGTAAGAGCCTGGAGTTTGAAAGGATTCCAAAGGGGAGGAGTTGGCACTGTAGGCTCAAGTTTGTTCCAAGATTAGGCGAGTGTAGAGGCGCGGAGGATATGATGGGTGTGCTGGAGGATTTGGGGAACCTGAGGAGTGAACTGGTAGAAGTTGTGCAACTGAACAGAGGTGTGTTTAGGTTCGTAGTATATAACACTCTCGTGGACAAAATGGACAGATTGAGGTTAGAATCCGGATGAATAAAGTTTAATTTTATTTTTTACAACATTTATGAGTTGTGCAGATGGATGTACACAGTTATTGATTGAATATTTAGATAGTTGTAGGGTGCCGGCTAAAGTTGAAAAGAAGAGCAGCCATTTAGTATTTTTTGTGTAAATGTATAATATATAATCATGAGCGGTTCTCTGCGTCCGAAACTGGCAACCTTGGAAGAGTTGCTATCCCATGATTTTTACAAGAGGCTGGTGGCCTCCGCGGAGAGATGTTTGCCCGAAGCGAGCAGTGTTAGGGGCCCGGAACAGCTGGCGAGTTCAGAATTCGGCAAGGAAATCGTTGAAATTTACAAAACGCTCTTTTCTGGCGGCTTCAACAAGCTCGACATGGCCTCGCTCGAGCACTCGGACTACCTGAACCACCTGCTACCGTGTTTGTCCACGGAATCCCTCCCACTTATCGCAAATATAGACTGTAAATCGCAAGAAGAGTTCAGGAGAGTGCGCCACTGCGCGGTGATGACGTGCGTTTGGTGTTTTGTGGAGTCACACTCGAGCGGCAGGTCGGAATACGTAGATGTGCTCTCGAAAGTGTCATCAAGTAAGTTTATTCATGGCCTATTAGTGTGTGCATGGGTGTATGATTTAATGTATGAAGTTAGTTGGATAAACAAGGCTCACAACAATATTCAGAACACAAAGATTCCTTCGAGGCGCTCTTTTTTAACGCAGCGCAGCTCCTGATGGTGGAGTCGTGGAATGAGGACCTGTGCGAAGAGCGCGACTTTGAGTCAGTTGAAAGAGTAACGGTGCTGGAGCAGAGGGCGCTGCTGAGGTTCCTGATCATATGCTTCCAGAGAATCGAGCTGGTGGAAGTGCGGCGGTGCTGTATGTCGCTGCTCTCGCCGCAGGTCTGGATACACATACCGGAGGAACTGCGAGAGGAGAACTTCTTTAAAAACAACAGAGTCTCGAAAATGTTGTTCCTGAAGGCGTTTGAGAACTATAAAGTACGCCACGAAGCCTGCAACTTTGAAGGACTTTTAGAGAAGGGTCGGAGAGTTAACGGTAACGCAGAGGCTGACGACAGCGTCAGAAGAGTGTACAAAGTGGTTCCCACCGACGGGAATATTAAGAATTTGAACGCGAGTTATCGGCTAATACTGAGCAGGGACTTTATCAACTCAATAATCAACCAGTTTGTGTTCATACTGGAGGACTGTATATCACTCTCGAGTGACGTGAAAAGTAAGAAGGATAAGAGTAAAGGAGAGAGCTCGAAAAAGGTGGACGAGGAAGGAGAAATAATGAAGCTGATGTACATTGAAAATTATTTGGAGTTCTTTGTGGATTTGCTGAGTCAGTTGCACCTGAGAAGGATCATCAAGCCAATAATAGAATACAGACTGATACTGGTGAGGTGTAAGAACCACGGCCTATACCAATCGCAAGAAGGTAGCAGTAAGGTTGAAAAGGAGGAGGGGAGCATATTTGTGGAGTTGGTTAACATACTGGAGTATTACCTGAACTTTAACATCAATGAGGAGCTAGGAGTGAGCATGGACTACAACGTGATTCTGGAGGAGTACTACAAAAGGTTCAACAAGTTTCAGAGGATCTGTTACCTGAACTACAAGGAGGACGAGAACCTGAAGAACGTGCACCTGATAAACAACTACTCGCTGAACACGAACCTGTCGAACATCCTGTCTAGTCTGGATATAGGGGTACTGGTGCAGCTGAATCAGAAGTTGTTGTTGATACCATCGATGGCTGCGACCAGTGATAACAGGGCGCCCGCTACTACGGCTAATACTGCTAGTGCTACTGCTGGTGTTGCTACTAATACTCGTGGTACTACTACTACTAATACTAGTGCTACTATTAGTGGTACTACTAGGGATAACAATGGTACGAAAAACAATAATAGTGGCATTAGTGGTAGTGGTAAAGGCGGAAGTAGTGAAGAGAGAGTAAATGGGTGCCAGAAAGATTATTTGTGGCCATACAGAGTTGAATTGACGCCAAGGAAGAAAAAGTCGAAAAAGTTGGTAAAAAGGTTACTAATCAGTAACCTGATAACGTATTTGAAGAAGCCAATAAATGAACTGGTGTTGATAAATAAAAATAACTTTTACCTTAACCCTTTCTCGTCGTTATTCAATAGCACAACAGTAGTAAACGCGGAGGCGTCAGAGAATGAGGAATCGATGGAGACCGGAGAGGCCATGGAACAGGTCGCGGGGAGGTTGGAGGGAGAGACGATAGAAATAGAGGAGGACATGAACTACATAAAGCTGAGCACGCTCTCGCTGTTTAAGCTGAACCTGCAGTACCTGACGCTGTTCGACTACCTCTACAGGAACTTCATACTGTACCAGTTTGAAATAATCTACCAGATCAAGCAGTACATACAGCAGCAGGTGTTCATACTCTTTTCATTCTCGCCGCAGAAGCCGCGATTCAGCAGGCTGACGAAGGGAGTGAGTGGCGTCGGCAGCAATGAGGAGGAGAGCGATAGGTGGGTAGGAAGGATGTTCATGGGAATCAGTGACTCGGCAATGAGCATAGCGAACAGGAGAATCGAGATGACGGTGACGCTGGACCTCTCGCTGCTGCAGGACTATAAGATGAGGCAGGAGTGGCAGCAGCTGACGAAGCACGACATACTATACCTGATACAGCTCACGCCGAACTACAGCAGGTTCAGCACGGGCAACAAGGAACACGACGAGCTGCTCTGGGGGAAGGACGTGAGGAAAATAAGGTTCGGAGAAATAGCAGAGGTCCTCGACGAGGAAAACAACAACGTCCTCGAGTTCAACCCGCTCGACAACAGGAGCTTCGTGGGCTTCAAGATGCGGGTGAAGCTGCTGCTGGACTACCAGCAGTACATGAAGGACGTCCAGGAGGACCTGGACTACTACAGCGACTTTAACCTGGTGATCAGGCGGAGCAGGAGGCAGAACAACTTCAAGGCGATACTGACGAACGTGCAGAACGTGCTGAACCACAGGATCGACATGCCGAACTGGCTGCAGATAGTGCTGCTAGGGTACATCCACAACCTAACGAGTGATAAGCGCAGCGTTGCGCGAGGCAGGGAGGCTGAAGTCGGCGTCGCTGACGAGGGAGTCAGTGCGAAGAGGAGGAAGCGCAGCCTCGACAGAGTGGGAGTCAACTACCTGAACACGTTCAAGAGCAAGGAGCACCTGCTGAGCACCACGCAATTCATATCAATAAAGTTGGTGCCAGTGTTAAGTAGTTTAGAGGCCGCGAGTGCGAGTAATAATGGAGACGATGGTGGTGATGCCAGCTATCACTGCTACTATAACAATAGCAACAATAAGAGTACCAGTAACACGGCCACCTATAGTAACACAGATGAAAAGTTGGAATTGAAGGAGAACAGGTTGTACATTGATACAATAGACAATGAACTGAACGAGTACGTATATGGCCATAAAAGAGATTGGAATAAAGATTTTAATAAAAGGGAGTTGAAGAGGAGGGTGAAGAAGAATTTGATGAAAAATGAACAGGTGCGCACGTTTATACAGAATCACATAGTATCGCACCCGTACAATACGTATAATAACTATGCTGACTCGGATGATGAAGTTCCTGATGGTGATGGCGATGATTACAGTGGTGAACATGGTTATGGCGATGAAAGACTATCAGTGGAGTATGTAGTTATAGATGGAGTGAAGTTTGAGTTGTACGTCGAGGAAAGGTACCTGGAAGGGTTGAGTAAGTTGAGTAACAACTACTACGTTAACGATAACCAGTTGCCGAAGTTTCTGATAAGTAATTTCAGTAGTCCATATGAGGTTAAGTTTAGCAAGCACAGCAGCATGGATGTTGATGCGAGTGACAACAAGGCCGAGATAAAGTTTGTGAATAAGCAGGTTGAAAGTATTGTGAATGGGACGTTGGAAGGGCTGACGGTGATCATGGGACCGCCGGGAACGGGCAAGACGGACGTGGTGTCGCAAATCATATCGATACTCTTCAACAACTTCGAGCACGAAAAGATAGTAATATGCACGCACAGCAACTTCGCACTCGACGATATATTCACGAAGCTGGTGAACAATGAGCTCATCGATGAGCATTACATGGTGCGCCTGGGACACTCGGACCTGGAAGTGGATCAAATGGGACACTTCACGAAGTTTGGAAGAGTGAATTACATACTGCAGCGAAGGCTGGACCTTCTGGAGGTGGTGAAGGCGCTGAAGGAACAGTTGAACATAAAGGGAGACTACGAGAGTAGCATACAGTACTCGCTGACATTCCTGCAATACCATTTCCTCAACACAGCCTTCAGCAACATGGGAACGGAAGGAGGCGACGACGTTGAGTTATCGGAGAAGGAAGTGGCGCTCTTGGAGGGATTGGATAGGTTTTTCAGGCTGGAGTTGACTTTTACATACACGTTGAAGGACGTGAGAAGGCTATATGAGCAAATACAGCTTTATAGCAACAAGGTTGATTTGAATGGCGCCCTGGGAGTAGCAGGTGGTGATGCAGATGACGGTAATGTTGATGGTAATGTTGATGGCGATTTTGCTAATGATTGTGGTAAGGATGTTGATGGTAGTAATGATGGTAATATTGCTAATGATTGTGGTAAGGATGTTGATGGTAGTAATGATGGTAATATTGACGTTGATTTAGATGGTGATGCTCATGTTGGTAATAACGAGCAGCTATCGAAACACAAACATCAACTAGAATACCAACAGGAACATCAACTAGAAGACCAACACAACCAGCAACACGATCATAAGAAGCTGTTGGCAAAAAAGAAAGTGTACAAAAGGTTCCTGGATAAGTTGTATGAAGCGCTGAATGAGCTGCTGCCGTTTGAAATTCTGAGGAACAACAGAGACAGAATGAAGTACCTGGTGGAAAACTACAGTAGAATCGTGGCAATGACGTGCACGCACGCGTCAATAGCGAAGGAGGAACTGGCGACGCTGAACTACAAGAGTCTGGTCTTCGAAGAAGCAGCGCAGATCTTGGAAATAGAGAGTTTCATACCAATATGCAGCAACATCAAGAGGCTGGTGCTGTGCGGAGACCACCTGCAGCTGTCGCCGATTATACAGAACGGAGCGCTGCAAAAGTACTCGAACCTTAACCAGAGTCTGTTCCTGAGGCTTATCAGACTCAACTACCCGTACGTGCAGCTTAACGTGCAGGCGAGGTCGAAGGGAGAGATACTGGACGTGTACAAGAACTTCTACCCAAACAGGATATACACTCTGGGAGAGGAAGAAGTAAGCGGAGATGAAGTCGCTAGTGATAAGGAAGGAGGCGATGCAGCAAAAGTTAAAGCTGGGAGAGGAGCAGTAAAAGGAGTAGGAACAGCAAAACCAGGATTAGTAGCAGGAGTAAGGACAGGAACAGCAGCACGAGTAGTAGCAGAAACAACAGCAAAACGAGCTCCAGAAACAAGAACAGGAACGGAAAAACCAGGATTAGGAGTAGCAGGAGCAGTTCCACGAGTTACTAAGTTGACGCAAGAGTTGATACACGATTTGAGGAGAAGGCTGGACAGTGGAACGCTCACAGTGAGTCTGAATTGCGTAGTGCAGTTCATAAACGTCAACGGCGAAGAAAGTAGTCCCATAAGGCACTTCTACCAGAACTTGGAGGAGGCGCAGTACTGCGTGTCGCTGTACATGCTCATGAGGCTGCTGGGACTGAGAGACATCGTCATACTGACGGCGTACAACGGACAGAAGTGCCTAATCGAGGACGTGGTGAAGAAGAGGTGCAGCTGGAACAACAGAATAGAGGCGCCCCTGGTCTCGACCATCGACAAGTTCCAGGGCAGGCAGGCAGACTACGTGATAGTCTCCCTGGTGAGGACGAAGAACGTGGGATACCTGAGGGACCCGAGAAGGTTCGTGGTCGCAACGAGTCGCTCGAAGCTGGGCCTGTACATCGTCGGAAAGAGGACGCTGATTCAGAACATAAAGGAGCTGGCAGTGTTCACGACGCAGTTAAATAGGCACCCAAATGATTTGCAGCTGAGACTGAGGTGCAGCGAGCGCAACGTCTGTTCCAACGGCGCCTCGCCCGAGTCACACGGTAGCGCAAGCGATGCTGGTGGTAACAGTAGTGCTAACAGCACTGGCGATCGTAGCACTGGAGCCAGTGGCGTCAGCAGTGGCAAAGAGGAGGCGGCGGGAGTTGAGCAGCTGTTGGAGGTTAAGAACAACAGGGAGCTGGAAGACTTGGTAAAGGCGCTAATGTAGTATTAAATTTATACACAGATACACATGTACGCAGGTATGGCGTGTGGATGTCGAAAGCGATGGTGTGCAGACAAAGTGAATAAAAAGGAATTGGAGGAAGCTTTTAAAATTAAGACAAGAATGGCGTTTTAAGGACACTTTTATTAAACACTCAGGCGATTTTGATAAAAGTTGCAGCGGTTTGAGTTTGGAAACGCCGATGTTCATGTGCAAATACAACACATATATTGGGCGCACATTGCGCTGAGTTCAGTGATTTAAGAGCTATAATGTCAATTTGGATTTAAAATCTGTCCCACCATGGCCGCAATTCTCTACTCATTCGTTGCTCAGCACGGCTCAGTTATCGCAGACTATACACCTCCGCAAGCGTACAGTTCGGACAAGTTCGTAAATTTGGACCTCATTGCCAGGTATTCAGCGCGTTGACAGACCCTTTTTTAGAAACAACCTGACTAGGATCCCTAAAACTGACTCTTACGGGCTCAATGTCATTCTCGGACATCACTTCTACCACGTAGGCGCAACTTCACTCACTTACGGCCTTTAGAACGTTAAGAACGGCCTGATCACGTCATGTGTGACTTCATCGGAACAGACTGGCGATCTTCCAAGAAATTTTCTGGTATCCCTGCCCCGTAACCTCATTTTTTAGAACGAGTTGGATTCCAGGATCAACAGTCAAGTGTTGAACAATACTGCCACCAGGGGCCAGGTATTGACCAAATTAATATCGAAACTGGTGGTAAGTACGGGTCCTAACACATATTTGCAGAATGAGTACAATAACACCAACCAAAAGTTCAAGTCTATCGAGTCCTCGCTCACATACACAACCGAGGCTCTGAGGGAGAACATAAGTAGGTTTCACACGCACATATGTGACTTTACATACACACTTTGCATATAGCTGATTTCTTGCAGACGACATGATGGAGCGGGGCGAATTAATCGATTCACTGGTGACTAAGTCTAGCAACCTTAAGGCGGACACGAAGTTACTGCGGGACTCAGCAAAGTACTCTAACTCGTCGTTTCTGATGCGGTTTATTTACGACAATATCAAGAATAAGAGATTTTACATAATCATGACGGTAATTTTGACGCTCCACACGATTTTGTAGCTCACCTTTGTGATTATTTTTTTCTACTTTCTGATCACTCTGGAGAACACTTAACCTACACACTGAGTTAAAATCGTATGCACATGTAATTTTAAAACTTTGTTTGAGATCAAACAACAAAATTGTAATTTTAGATAAAATATAGTCCCCTTATCGTATACACGAGTAAATAGACCAGGTTTTAGGCTCTGGTAGAGTTAAAAATTACAATAATTTAAAAAATACGCGTTTTTTAAATTTTAATACGTTTTGAAATTTAAATTCTGCACTTTTATTGCGGATTCTGGTTTGCTCTAGTCTACCCTGACACCACTATTATCAGCCATGCTCTAGCAATTCCCGCCATTATATTTTAGTTATAAATTGTTTACTGGTCCCCCTTTTCTATAATGTATTTAATTTACATGTTTATTGCCTATTGAGGCACTGGGTTTGTGCACAGTTAAACCATTATATTAAATTAGCGTACTTGTATATAATATGAAGGGACAATACATACGTGGCCTTGTTAAATTCATTACTGACATTCGCAACTTGAGGACAGATGAAGAAAAGGAGTTTCGAATAAAGGAAGAAATCGCAAAGATAAGAGTCAGCTTCGCTAGTCCCAGGCTGACGGACTACGACAAGAAGAAGAACCTGCTCAAGTTACTTTACATTCAGATGCTCGGATTCGACATCGAGCTCGGGTATCTGGAGTCAGTACAGCTGATGGCGTCGACGAAACTATCGGACAAGGCGACAGGGTACATGGGCTGTGAAATTCTCCTCCGAGACTACGAGGAGGTGATGAGACTGTGTATAAACACGACCGTGGAGGACCTGAACGACCCATGCGAACACGTGTGCTCGCTGGCACTCACGTTTATAGCAAACAGCCACTCGCTGGAGATGAACGAGAAGCTGAGCAACGAGGTGATCAAGATGAGTATGCGCTTCACGTCGGAGAACGTGTACCTGCGGAAGAAGCTGCACATGTGCCTGCTGAGGATCTACAAGCTCAACCCGCAGCTGTACACGCCCAACGAGTGGTTCAGCATGGTCTACCACATCCTGCAGTCGGAGACGACCATCGACTGCCTGCTCTCGATCTGCAACCTGCTGGAGCCGATTCTGAAGTTGAAGCCGCAGAACTGGGAGATGTCGATCGACAGGCTGGTGTCCTTCCTGTGGGAGATCGCGAAGGACGAAGTGCCCTGCGAGCACACCTACTTCACAATCTCCTCGCCCTGGCTGACGATAAAGATTCTGAGCATATTCTCGTCGATCACGCCGCCGCCGAACTCAGATTTCCTGCCGCTGCTGTCGAACTCGTTTAAAATACTCCTGGATAAGACGAGTAACCTGGTTATTACGCGTCTGGGCCACAAGGAGAACAACAGGACGAAGAAGCTGATGAACCTGAGCATATACATGACGAAGACGGGCATTTTGCGGGAGACGATAAGGGCTGTGGTTAACTGGTTCCCGTACCTGGACAACATATCGCCGCAGTACATCTGCAACTGCATCAGGCACCTGTACACCTCGGTGATGTCGCAGGTGAGGCTGGTGGCGCTGGAGATCATCGAGGACGTGATCAAGATAAGGGAGACCTTTGAGTTCATCAAGTCGGACGCGGAGTTCATAATACACTTCCTGAACGACTCGGATCCGACGATAAAGAAGAGGGTAGGTTTCACGCAATCACACTTGTTTCAGTGCTGCCTGATACTGTGCGGGCTCTGCGACGCGAACAACTGGGAGTACGTGGTGCCGGAGCTTATATCGACGCTGCGGTACTCGGAGCTCTCGATCCAGGAGTACATGGTGCCGCTGATATGCGAGACTCTGGAGAAGAACCTGCCAAAAAACGACCTTTACATAGATCTGCTGTTCAAAATAATCATACACGCGCCGCTGATATCAATCGACGCAATATCGAGTTTGCTACTGTCGGCGCTCTACGGAGAAAGCTCAAAGTTTAAAGTAGGTCGCCACCCTGATAAACTTTGATTTAGGAGACTGTTGTCGAAAAGTGTCTGTTCTACCTTCAGGACGATAGTCAGATCACGGAAAGTTTATTGAGGTGCGTTTGCTAGACACGAGTTGGCAGCACTGCGTTGACTTCAAATAAAAGAATAAATGAATACATGAATACATATAAATAAATGAATTAAGTAAATTAATAAGTACACAAACAATTAATTTAGAATTTGCGCATACGTGTTGGGAGACTACGGGTACATGTCGACCGAGTTTGGACTCACGGAGCAGCTGAAGCTGTTCGAGAAGTACTTCACGATAGCGTCCTCGGAGACGAAGTGCGTGATAGTAACTGCGTACGGCAAGTTTGCATCGAGGGATAACGCCCTCTTGAGACCAGTGGAGCAGTTACTGGAACAGCAGATCTCGTCCACGGACGTGAACCTGCAGACGAGGGCCTGCGAAATGCTGAAGCTGATACGCACCAACCTCGCGCTGTTCAACGCGCTGCTGAAGGTGCTGTCGGAAAAACACAGGCCGCCGAAGAGGGAAAAGGCGCCGAGCAGCAGAGCCTCGAGTAGAGCAAGCGATAGAGACGGCCACATAGGCTCGGCGAGAGACGGGAGGAAGGCGGAGGCCCAGAGAGACTCCAGCAGGACCAACAGGCAGAACACTGACCCGAGGGACCACAGGGACCCCTATAGGAACGGAAAGGAGTCGGCGAGAGACAGTCACAAGACGAGAAGGGACACCATTGAGTCCAAGGACGCAAGCAGCCCCAGGGGCAGCGGACTCTTTAGCAACGCGCCCTGCCAGCTGCTGACGACCGACTTCCTGAGGGTGGACCTGGAACAGGCCTACAAAAATCAGCTCTCCAAGGTGCTGGTCAGGCTCACGAACCTGTCGAAGCAGCCGTTCCACCTGTACGGGTGCACGCTGAAGTCGCCGCCGGAGCTCCAGGGGCAGGAGCACAACCAGCTGAGGGAGATCGTTATCAAGGCAGGTCAGACGGTGAACCACAAGCTGTCGTTCACGCTGATGAACGAGGTCACGGAGCTGCCGAAGTACGTCATCGAGCTCTCAATTGAGCCTAAGGGCGAGGACGTGAGGCATACGCTGCAGCTGCCGGTGACGGTCCACAAGTTCATGAGCCCCGTGGAGCTGGAGCCTGCGGCCTTCACGAGGCTCTGGAACACGCTCGAGCAGGTGCAGCCGTTCGTTGTCAAGTTCAACGGTGACATGCACACGCTGGCCAACAGCCTGGGATCCCTGAACTTTGACGTGGTGAAGGTAAGTTGGCCCTAGATGTACCGCAAAAGGCGGAGTCGCACGAACGCGGAGGCTACACACCTTTACACAACTGCAGAGTTTCGCCTTCTAATCGATATGCAGACTGGGGATAACATATACGTCTCCGGATTCGGGCTCAAATCTAAGGAATCCACGGAATTCTACTGCCTGGGCATGTTCACACTCGACCGAAGGTTAGTCTGGGCAGGATCATGAATGTCGTAGGGGAGGACTCGTGGTCAGTTACAGGGCGACCAGCAGCGTCTTGGCGCAATGTATAATAAACTACACCAAGGTTCTTTTGAGGCAGTTTTAGGTGCCAAGAAGAAACCGGATCAACTCGGGATTTAATTTTATGTATTATACGTACACATATTTCTGAGACACCTATAGAGGAGCAGCTTCCGGCACACCCTTTGCTTGTGCGGTGGAACTAGGGGGAACGGGGGCCGCGATTATCTGAAACCAGTAACATCCGTGAGTAGCCTACTCCCCACATTCGACACAGAAGGCCAATGCGTCCATGATGAAAACATAAACTCTCTACTTAATTGGTAGTTTTAACTGTTCTCGTGAGTCGTTTAAATATAAAAACATGTTGAAGTATAATACTAGCCTACCCCAACACTGATTAAATTTGAACAGAACATCCTAAGTTGTATTGCATAGAAAGAAATGTCTACACTAGTTTCTTCTGAAAACGTACCCAACGGCACCATGTCAAACGGTTTGAGTGATAAACCAGATAGGCGCAGCGGCTCCTCAAAGCCCGCGGGTAAGAAACCCCGACAACTGAGGCCGGAGGAAGTGCCCTTTAAGCTCCAGATAGAGGAGAAGACCAGGATCATCGCCAAGCTCCAGACAGAGCTGTCGTCAATAAACAATCACATAAACAGCAACCGGGGAGGAATGGGCGCCAACGACGAACGCAGCCTCATAAAAAACAGGCTAGACGAAATACAAAATAGAATAAACACACTCGATATAAAACGTTCAGCGTTCCTCGATGAGCTGGACAATAAGCAACGCGATATAAGGAAGAAGAATAAGTACCTGTCCGACCTGAAGAGCGCCTCAGGATACAAGAACGAACAGGAAATAGATCACCAAATCAAGTTTTTAGAGGGGCTCATGATGACATCCTCGCTCAGCCTGAAGGAGGAAAAGTCGATGATGTCACAACTGCAGCAACTGAGGAACACTAAGGCATCCCTCGAGAGACTGAAGATGGAGTCGCTGAACACTAAGGACTCAGTAGACGGAGTAATAATGGGCGTCAAGAGCAACCTGGACTCTCTGAGAGAGGAAATGAACATGCTCCGCAAGGCGAAGCGCGAGGAGAGCCAAAAGCTCTTTAACCTGAACGAGAGCAAGAAGAAGAGCATGGACTCGATGAAGAGCTACTTCACGGAGAAGTCGCGCCTCCTCAGCGAAATTCAGGAGCACATGAACGACAAGAGGAACCTGATGAAGCAGCTCGAGGAGCTCAATAACGAGTACTACACAAAACAGAAGCTGCTGCAGCAGCAGAAGATGAAGAAGCAGCAGGAGGAGCGCGAGAGGAGAAACCTGGAGAACGAGGTCAGGCAACTGCAGTCGCAGCTGGATAACTGCGACTTCCTGCCGTACGACAAGGAGGTGCGTCTGATTCAGCAGGTGCTCACCTTCCTCGCCACGCTCGACTCGACCCACAAGGACGCCTCGCAGCCGAGCAAGGAGGTTGAGCAGAAGAAGGACGTGGACAACCTAGTCAAGGATGACTACGGCATGCGCCTAGTCCCCAAAAAGGACAGGGACGAGTACTTCATATCGCCCAAGACGAAGAAGGAGAAGACCAAGAGCAAGGACAAGGCAGCCAAGTTTAAAATCGACATGGCCACAATGAGCTACTTTGAGAGCTGCGGAGTGGACCCGCCGACATGCCTCGAGTCGATTCCGAGTTGCCGCGAGAAGCTGCAGTCTAAGCTGGACCACTACAACACCCTGAGGAACGAGTGCAACGTCGAGGACATGAAGAAGCAAATTTCACAGAAGTTGGAGCAGGCTACCAAAAAACTCAACTCTCTTACCAAGTCGCCCAAAACCACGAGTGATGCCGCGGAGGCATCTAATACACAGAGTACCAATGAAGTTCAGGAGGAATCTTCTTAGTTATTATTTGACTTTATCATACTAATCTTTTTGCATTGCCACCTACACTTTTTATTTATTCGCGCGGTGTGTATGGCCTTTCGTGTCGGGGTGTGTGTCCAGTCAGGCTGGGAAGACACCCTGATGGCGAGCTACCAACCAGTGTTTAGGGCGTATATGCGTGTGAATGATGCACAAACGTGTGTAGAATTCAAATGTATGCGGATTTTCTTAAATGTGTTACTGCCGTTTATATTCTCCCCCATAACTTTTTACACATCTGTTGCTCCACCATCGTTTATTCATATGTATAAACGTATTCTATACAATGTATACATACAAATTATACGTGTTTGTCATATATTTACTTAGTTTAAGGTGGACAGTTTGCGCTTCAGGTGAAGAGGCTGTTTCCACAAAAACTAATATTACTTTCGACCTCAGGAAATTAAAGGAACATGGTGGTACAAGCGAAGCTACAGCTAATCACAATGTGAAACATACAACTTTTACAACTCCTGAAGGCAAAGTTGTAGACAAAGTTGTATACGATACCGTTGATGTGTGGGTTGCTACAAATTACTCGGGCAAAACTTTAAAGAAATTAGTGGTTACCGATAAGAGACACGTCCTTCAATTGCTTGATGTAGTGTTAGTAAACTCAGCTGCAGATGCAGCTCAAGAAGAACATGTGTACTATAAAAAGCAAAAGAAGGAATTTAAAGTAATACAAGAACGTGACTACAAGGTACAAAAGGGGCAACTTAGCGGCAGACCAGCTATGCTTACCGACCCTTGGTTTATATACGATTTTGGAGATAAGGAATCTTATTCCAAGTTCGTAGGACAGAATAATTATCTGTTGGATGGAGTGTGGAAAACAACGTACTCACCGTATCACGGTAAGCCTTCCCTAATAAGAGATGGAACCCAACAACTATGGACCCTTGGAAATGACGGTAAACATGTTACTAGAGTCGATATTTTCGAGTTTGACGCCGATAAGCTTTTAGTTCTTTATGTCGGAGATTTCGAAGGTAAATACTTCCATAAATTGAAAACAGCATCTCAATGGACATCTCTTGAAAGTGAGAGTGTTTTTAATACAAAAGCAAATGAATTTAAGACCAAATATTTTACCACAGAATTGGAATACGATCTCGCCGTCAGACCTGATTATAACAAGTTTTTGGTAAACAGATCTACAGTTGGTAATTTGAACTATTTAACCCTTTTCCCAACTAAAGCGTATTCATTAAACAAGCTTAAATTCGGAAATGAGGTACTATGGAGCTCTGATAATAAGGAGAATAGAGTTTATGCAATGAAGTTAACGCTCTTGGGTTACGAAGTTAAGACTGTACAATTAGCAGTTACAAAGGGTGCCACCAAATTGGATCCACAATCCGACGTTTATTACTATCACAAAGACACATCTAATACTTTCAAGACTAAGACCAAGGAGGAATACCAAGCCGCCGTAGATTCAGTGAAAGCATCTTCTGATAGGAATGCTTCCTTTACTTATTTAAATACATGGGAACAGGTTGCCTCAAAGTTGGATTTATTAAATTATAACCCAGAAGAATTCACCGTTCAGACCACTGAAGGCACGGGAGGCGTCGTTACAGTAACTTTGACTCCTAAGGAGAATATGTGGTTCTCCAGTGTTGGTTTTGGCACTGTTAATGTGTGGCCACCCTCGGACAATTCGGTAAATAACCCTGCAGTGAAAAGAGTAGTTGTTGTTAAAAAGAATTCACTTTTGCAGTTAGTACATTTGACTGCATCTGGGACTGTAACTCTGGAGAATGCCGGCGCTGTTGACACAGACTACTTCTTCAAAAAGAACGGGGATGCATTTGATACAGTAGAAAATTCGACAACTTTTGATTCTCATAAAACATCTTTGCAAGGTGAAGGGGGCCTTCTTGATCCACACGTTCATCTGGATGTTAATACTGAACAATTGGATGAGACGTACTACACCGTTACGACCAACCGTGAAGACGGAGTGGACAAGAAAGTTGTAGCAGTGAAAACCCTTAAGGTAACAAAGTTAACGAATTTCAAGACTGATCTTTGGACAAAGCCGTCAGGCTCATCAGACTCACACGCTACCGGCTATGAGATGTATACATTTGGGGAAAAGAAACTTTTGAAGGTACTAGTTAACAACGGTGCGTCCTCCACTGGTAATACAACATTCGAAAAATCAGGAGCAAATGCCCAATGGACAGCTTTCAGTGACAATTTTAACTCAAAATTGCTCGCCATGAAGACGCCATCCAATTGGGAGTCAGTTGAGTTGGATGTATCGGTTAGTCCATCACTTACAAACTTCGATGTAGTTGCCACTCGCTTAAAGGGAAACAGAACAAAGTTGCTTCTCACTCCGAAAAAGAACAAGAAGGTCACCAAAGTTAAGCTAGGAACAACGAAGGATTTTTTCACTACAGCTGATGACAATAGGGCACATAAGGTTGAGTTGTACCTGGAAACCTACGAAGCCAAATTCGTTAAAGTATTCGTATGGAAAGATGTTACCACCGACAATACTCATCAATTGACTGAAGAGAAACATTTTCACAATGGAACTAATTGGGTTACAGAAAATTTTGATGAAAAGTTGAAGGAATTTGAAGCCGAGGATAACACCGTTCCATTCACTTACAGTGAAAACTGGGTTCGCCCACCAACTACATTTGACCCAAAAGCATTCAGTGAAACATACTTTGGTAAAGCAGATGCAACAGCCGAATTAGTTAAAACGACGACATATACACCTAGGGAAGGAACAGCTGTAAACAAAGTTTCACTTTATGGAGATAAAGTTTGGCCAGATGGAGACCAGCCGGATGCAACCAAGAAGCTAGTTGAATTAAAAGTTTTATCTAAGAACGATATGGTACAGTTGGTGCATCTAACAAACGCAGTTGTTGCAACTCCTTCAACATCTGAAAACCTATATTACAAAAAGGTGACCGATAGATATGAGAAGCTGGCTAATGAAAACGAATTTAACATGTTGAAGAATAGCCTTTCCAAAGCAGATGAATACGTTGACGATAAGGTGAAGTTGGATTTGTCAGCAACAGAGGAAGCAAGCACTAAGTTATTTGAGAAGGAAACAACCCTGGAAGATGGTGTGGAGAAGACAGTGGTTACTGTTAAGGCAGGTAAATTGTTCGAAGTATCAGCAAGTCCCGCTTTGTGGACGTCGACTGACGGATCATACGTGACTAAACTGGAAAGATACGCGCTTGATGGTATGCAACTTCTTGTTCTCCACATAACAAAACCCAGTGGTACCACCGAGACGAAATACTTTGAAAAACCATTATCTCCACCTGTGGCACCATCTCAGCCGGGTACCGAGCCATCAGGAGGTGAAGCGGCACAACGGCCAGAACAATCATCACAACAGCAACAACGACAGCAAGTACAACAGGAAACTCAAGTACAGGGACAACCACAAGTACAACAAGAAGTGCAGGTACAACAGGTAACTACTCCAGCAAAACCATCCTTTGAAGCACTTAATGATAAGACGGCATTCTTTGCAAAATTAAACAAGGCCAAGGCCGCTGTAACACACCAAGATGTATCGCTTGATGTTCAAGCCTACAACACCACTGATAAGTATGAAGTTAAACAGGTTACAGAAGGAACAGCAACATTATTCAAGGTTTATCCAAAGAAAACTTACAGAGTAACTGGTTTAGTCAATGGTTCAGGTAACAACCTTTGGACTAAATCAGAGGATGGTGAAAGGTTGGTGGAAGCATTTTTTTATGTACACGAATCAAACGTTAAATTTGTTAGGGCAGTTGTATGGGCAAAAGATCACACAGATGAATCCAAAGATAAACTATTGCACTATAAACTAGAAAATGGTCGATTCGTAGATAAAGATGCGACTGCTTTTGCAAAAGAATTGAGAGAACTTACAACGGTTCCACTTACACCGTTGGCTACAGAAACTATCGTTCAGCCACCGCCGACGCCATCCCTGTTCCGCAAGTTCTACCTGTCGGACAATGTGGATCCCAAGGTATTCGAACTGACAGAGAGGAAGAAGGGAGAATATAAGCTGAAGAACTACACGCCGAAGCAAGACATGTTTGTCAATATGGTGGAAACACAGCACGGAGTACTGTGGAAGGCAAGCAATGTTGGAGACGTTATGAAATCGACATTCTTCGCGGTCAAAGATGACACAGCACTGGCGCATCTGACCGTGGTGGTAAATTCACTCCCAACACACTTGTTCTTCAAGTTTGATACGGACAGATGGCTTGCGTTAGATAGTAACACGTATGTTGACCTGTATACGAAAGCCGGACTGACATCGGCTTCTAGGTAACTTTTGAAGGCCTAAAGCCTGATAAAGATACAAACACATAAAACATTTTACATTTGAAATTTAAAGTTTGACAATAAAATATCGCCAATTAACACATCAATTGTTAGCGTCAGCAACTAATATATATATCTCACATACACACTTAAGTAGGTGTATATTATATATATAATATACACCTACTTAAGTGTTTATGAGAAAACATATAAATTGGGATTATGGGTTAGCTCGTAAAAGTTTCAGGTGATGGTTTTCATGTATAAAACAAGTATCAAACAATGGAGTAAAAAGCTGTGTCTAGGAGAAGATATACAAGAAAGGTATAGAAAATGAGTAAAATATTGAAATAGAATGGATGATAAAATACACACTATGGAATAAGAGAATAAAAATTAAGATGATGTCGAGCTCCCCATTCATTTTTCATGATTTTATAGTAATTAAGCCTCTAGTTTAGATTGATTTATAACTTAGATATATTAATAAATGAGATTCTATGTTTTGTTAATTATTTGTTGTTTTACAGTGTCAAATTCGACAGATTTGAATGCAAATGGAAAGTCCACGCCAGACTCGTATTTTATTAATCTTCTCAACGGGTCGCAGTTGAATTATAACTCCTCAGACCCTCATAACTTGAAATTGGATCTCGCAGCAGAAACACATAGATATGTGCACAGAGAAAGCAATGACCACGGAGAAACGGTCACGAACACATACACAGTAGATAGCGGGTACATGATAAGAGAAGTTACGGACGGAAGCAGCAAGGTGTGGAGGTGCACGGATAGTTTCGGAAGCGCCAAAGCGGTGACGCAGATAGTTAAAAAGGGCCTGACGCAGCTGGTGACGCTGAGGAATGACGACACGGAGTTGTACTTCAAGAGGCAGAAAACGAGTTTCGTGCAAGTGCCCAGGAGTAGCGACTTCGAGGAGTTGAAAAGGGTGCTTGAAGCACCGGGAAGATACGTGGAAACGTGGGTGGAGTTGGACCTGAGCAGGCCAGTGCCGAACCCCTTGTACTTCTCAAACGAGCTGATATACCACGACGGAGTGCCGAAGTTCGAAGTTAAGACGCTGGACCCGTTTCAGGTGTACAGAGTCTACGACAGCGGAAGGGAAGTGAACTCGCTGAGCAACAACCTGGAGTGCAAGCACCTGTTCTTTTACGTTTTCGAGCAAATGACGCTGTTGGAAGTGGTGCACTACAGCCCAGGGGCTACTCCAGTCCCCGAGGAAGTAAAGTATTTCAAAAAGGAGAGTACCTGGGACTCGATCACGAAGGAAGTGTTCGATGCAAAGTATCAGGAGCTGAAGGCGAAGATAGTGAACGTCGACTTTGAGTTCGACCTCGTGAACACCAGGAGTGACAAGTTATACAAGAGAGTCAACAAGATAGGGGAGTACACCTACCTGAGTCTGTACCCGAAGACGGGACACCACTTGAAAAAGTTGCTATACGATAACAAGCAAGTGTCAGCCCTGGGGGAGGAAGAGAGGTTCTCGCCACTAGTCCTCCACCTGGCGGACAAGAAGACGGTGATGATCGGAGCCCAGGTGTGGAAAGGTGACAAGGTGCTCAAGTGGCTCTACTTCGTCAAGTCTGATCTGGGATTCCTTTCAATAGATACGAAGACCTACGAAAGTAAGCTTAGTGAGATGAGCACGAACCAGTCGCTGTTCGACGAGACCTTGGAATACGTCGACTCGGGCAGTGAGGAGGACACCGATTCCAGCGACGATGAAGACAGTGACAGTGACAGCGACAACGAGGAAGACAAAAGGAAGAAGGTGCAAAGAAGAAAGAGAAAAAGGGTTCCAGAAAGGAGGGCGCCCGTACACCGTGAAGATCAGCAGGAACGTGAATTATACAGGAGATATGTTGCACAAGAGAGGGTCGTTGGAGCTGAAGAAGTGGCAAAAGCCGCAAAGGAAGTTGAAGTTGAGACGCCGGTAAAGGTTGAAGAAGTGGCAGTGGTGGAGGAAGAGCCAGAAGAGGAGGAGGAGGAAGTGGTGGACGTCGAAGAGCTGGTGGAGGACGAGGACGAAGAAGCCGAGGAAGCGCTCGCGCCCGGCGATAAGAGGTACGACAGTCGCTACGACAGCCTTCTCTACTCCCTGCTGAGCGTCAAGTTCAGGGTCCGCTACGACGTGGACGAGAAGTACTTCAGCCAGGTCAAGAGCACCGACGGCGAGTTCGAGGTCCACACGGTCACTCCCAGGGACAACTACTTCGTGAACCTGGTCGACTCGAAGCACGGGGTCGTCTGGAAGGCGAAGCAGCACAGCTACCAGGCCACGTCGCTGGTGGTGTACTTCAAGTCCGAGTCTCCCAGGGTCCTCAAGGTGCACATGGTCGGCCCCAACGTCGACAGGGACAAGTACTTCATGCTTTCCCGGGGGAGGTGGGTGCCCATTGGCCTCACGGGCTTCCACAAACTCCTCAACAAACACGAGCAGTCTCTGAACCTGTTTAGCTAACTGTATTTGTTTTTTAAAAGGCTGTAACTATAGAAGATGTTGTTCTGCGAACAACCGAGCAATCGCTTTAATGCTGTAATATAGATTCAACTCTGGCGCTAGGGGCATTTTCCTGGCTGCTGAGCATTTAAATTTAATGGATTTACATGTTATTCGCACAAAATATGCTGATTAGCGTGATGCAGTAATTTTAGACTTTTTGCGTAAATACTGTACTAAATTTTACTCTAATAATTTTTAGATACGCTCTACATTCCTGCCATAGTTTATGTGGTAGGTTAAGGATCAGTAAATGAAATATCTGCTTTTGCAAGGTGGACATAAAAATTAGAGGCTCCTTTTTGTCGTTATCTTTTTATTATTTTTTAAATGTGTAGTTTAATATTTAATATATTCGGTTTGAGAATATAGTGCTTGTTTAATTTATTTCGATAAATGGCTTCCGTGGCATCTGTATCTACTGTAAGTCGCTATCTATTTTGATACTCCCTACTTATTTACATGTATTCTTATTTTGTTCATTAATTATGGATGCACAGCCTTCTGGATTTGATCCTGCCTCCACTGTCATTCTCAAGGGGTTTCCCTCCAGTTTCGGCATCAACGATTGCAGGACTTTCATGTCATGGTTCGGGCCTGTTGTTTATGTTGAAAAAATGAACGACGAGGCTGGAGTTCCCTGCTATGCTGTGGTGTTTGCTTCTTGTCATCATTCTGAGGTACTGCACACTTTATTTCACACCCTTATTTCAGAACGTTTTAAAGCTTAAAACTATTCCACTCGGCTCAAATAAGTACAATTTAAATTTGTTTTCTCCTCAGGAAATGGACTCCCTATGGAATACTGTTGGAGATATGATCAACAACGCTACTTCGGTACATTATTTTTTATTTAGTTTTACTCATTTCTATTTTATCAAGGATTTTATGGTATTAAATACCAAAATAAGTGTGACATTTTCATAATTTTACAGGCACCCATTTTACAGTTCGCCCAGGACAAACTCAGTGACGCTTTTGGCGGATTCAAATTTAATTTGGGTGGTTATTTGGGCTGATTTATCATTTTTTAATTTTTAACAGGTGTAACATAGTAAACTCATGGTTTAATTATTTTTCGATGTGTAAAATATTAAAATGTGAACTAAACTCCACGAAGCAACTTGAAAGAATAAGGTTCATTTTGGATAAGGAAACAATCTGTTGTCGACCGTTTTACTGGGTTTATTCACTCAATTTCGGATGCTGTGGTGGATTCCTCTACCTAGAAACTTAATTATTTCAGTCTAACTTCAGACATAAAACTCAAAGGAAGTCTCTAATACGACTAAACTGTAAAATCGATAATATGTGCTATTTACTGTCTCTTTGTTCCCGTTTCCCCATGGCTTCTGTAATCCTGTTCCCCATAGCTAGTTTGGTTTGAGCTCGCCGTTTATTTTTTCCTTTTAGACATTCTCACTTTATTAAATTCACAAATCGCTTGAATTTATTATTGCGTTAAAGAATGAAGACGCTTGTTGGATATTTTGCCATATTCGGCATTCTTTCATCGTATCTGGTCTCAGGCAAGACCTTCAACTTCTTTGAACCTGATGATTCTTTGGGGAAAATGGAATACCATGACCACCGTGGCTTGAAGGTTTACTTCTTCACTCCCTTGCACAACTCTGGAGTCGATAAAGTCGTCGTCGGAAACCAGGGCATCTGGACCGCGAGAAGTGGACAAACGCTCACAAAATTGGTCGGATTCTTCAGATGCATGGGCTTCGGGCTTTCTCACGTTTCTTATTTCAACCAGGAAGGTGAGAACAAGGAGCTCCTTTTGGGATACTCCCATGGCGACGACAACCTCGTCGAGTTTGACCGGAAGAGGTTTTACGACAAGCTCTTGGATTACACCGTATCCTCTGAGCCATTCAACAAGGACGTTCCTGGCCACTTGGTTCTTTACCAGCTTGAACAGTTGCTGAAGGAGCGCGAAGAGTCTGAGAAGAAGTCGAAGGCCGAGAAGGTCGCCGAAGTCGTTCATGAAGCCGCCGAGAAGAAATCGGAGGTACCTGTCACCGAGGAAGCTCACACTGAGCTCTAAACAATACTTGCATCTACACCTTGGAATCAACGACCCCTAGTAACTAATCTTTTCATGTATGTACTTCTTGTGTATTTAACGATTACATATACGTCACACAAAGCTTGTTATGAATTATGAAGTAATAGCTAAGTACGTATACGTAAAATTTTGGAAATGTGGAGTATGTCGTAATTGTCGAATCAACGTGACACATTACAGACGGGTATCAGAAAGTTTCAGGGTGTGTAGATAGGTGTTAAGGCACTTCAAACTGTAGGATTCTTAATTTCATTGGCTCTATTGAGTCAAAGTTATCGACGTCTATTTCAAGGTGTGTTAGAAAAAAACTGGGGCGACGCCACATATGAATCTGTGCGTAAAAGTGAGAAAGTTCACAATTCACTTAAAATTATTTCTGATAAACTGACTATCTCGAAATTTCAGGCTTTCGATTACAATCAACCTTATTTCACGATTATTGACTTCGTTACAACCATCTTTGGCTCTGGGTTTTAACCGCGTATACTCATTTATATCTTTTTTGTACTTTCTGATATCGACTACGCAATATATCGTATTTTTATCATTTATCATTGTATTTTCACTTACTGACTGGGTGAACACGTGTTTTGTTTACAAATATTGAAACACAATATAATTAATCACTGCTGCATTCATCAACATATCTGATCTAAACTAATATCTATGGCAAGGACAAAACAAACCGCTCGCAAATCAACAGGTGGCAAAGCTCCAAGAAAACAGCTCGCAACGAAGGCTGCCAGGAAGACCGCGCCCGTCACCGCTGGCGTCAAGAAGCCACATAGGTATCGCCCAGGTACCGTCGCACTCAGGGAAATCAGGAAGTTCCAAAAGTCCACTGAGCTTTTGATCAGGAAGCTTCCTTTCCAGAGACTAGTCCGTGAAATTGCTCAGGACTACAAAAGTGATTTAAGGTTCCAGTCCCAGGCGGTTCTGGCTCTCCAGGAAGCCGCAGAGGCCTACTTGGTTGGCCTTTTCGAGGACACCAACTTGTGTGCTATCCACGCAAAGAGGGTAACCATAATGCCAAAGGATGTGCACTTGGCCAGGAGAATCAGGGGAGAGAGAGCTTAAGACGCTCATTCCTCGCTAATCAATTGTTTACATCAAAGAATCTTACTAATTTTTTAATTTATTAATGTTTTAACATACACATACTATATATTGACTGTGCTTTGATAGGTATTCCAGTGTCCTAGATTCCACGATTATTATGGTTAATAACACTGTAAATATGTGCAAATATAAATATACAAATATCAAATGTGTAAAATAACAGACTCAATGGATCGGTATTTTATTAAAAAAGAAACGACTCAGTGGAAGTCACTTATTGTCAACGCATTTTCACCCAAAAAGATGTTAAAATTAGATGTTTAGACTAATAATAGTTTAAAATAAAATATTGATACTAAAATTGAAAGTTATCGGCAATTATTTAAATGATTAAACAAAATGTGTTACCTAAAAAAAAAGCTAGCGAGAAAAGACGAGTAGCTAGTAAAAAGTAATTATAAAGCATTATATCATAAATTTATGAGTAAAAAAATTACACAAAAAAGAAATTAAATAAAAAAAATTAAAAAATTAAGAAACTAATAAAAATGAATAACCACCCAGAGGTTGTTAGAAAACAATCATCAGAGTCAGTGGGTCTTCTCGGGACAAAAATTGTCACCGAGCTCTGCGAGCTCACAAAAGCAGTCCAAGAAGACGAAACCTTACTAAAGTATGAAATTACGGAATGTAGGAGTCAGTCAGATATCAGCCAAACGCAAAGTGTGCAGGACCAAGAAGAAACGAGTTTAAAAAAACAAGTTGAATACAAAGAAGAGGGAAACGAAGACCAGGAGGAGGAAGAAACAGTGAGCTATACGGAAGTGAAGAGTATCTCAGAGGTGGAAATAAGGAACAGAGTTTTGACGAGAGGAGAGACCTTCGGAGCGAGCTCAGAGAAAACGGAAGAGGAACAGGGAAGTAGATCATGGATCTCAGAAGAATCGCACGCACAGGGAGAAGAGGGAGCGTTAGAAGAAGAAAAATATGAGGATGCTCAGGGAGAAGAACTTTACAGCCCAGTAGTGGTGGTGGACGAGAGATGCTTGATACTGAAGGGGTACGAAAGCAACTACGCCTCAGGAGAGTCGACGCACTCAAAGTCGAGCCTCAACACGACGAAAAACATGCAACTCCTGAGAAAGTCGCCATTCTCCACGAGAAACGGGTCGGAAATATCGAGAGGATCCTCAGAGAGTAAGAAGGAAGGGAGCTCAAAGGTGGTTAGCGTTAAGGGAAGTGACATACTGACAGAGTCGGACTGGAAAGAAGTGACGAGTAAGGAGCAAAGCTACGAAAAGAGCACGAAGGGAACAAGCACGCCAGATAGACTGAGAGGAAGCAAGGAAAGCGGACTAGAGGATTCGGACACGCCAAAGTCGCAAAAGGAGTACCAAGTAGCGTACAGAGAATTCTCGAGAGGCTACAAGGCAAAGAACGCAGCAAAGAGCTCCTCAGAATCATATAAACTGATGAGAAGAAACGCAATGGAACTTGACGACTCACCGAGAGAAAGGGAGTCTGAGGAGAAAAGGCTAGTACAAAGGTATCTGGTGGACGGAGAAGATGAGAGAGCAGTGATGTATTACGATAAGATAGAGGACAATCAGGAGGAGTCCGGAGACAAAGAGAAGGAGCGTGGAGAAGGCACGAAGGGAAAGAGTGAGGTAATAAAGACGGTTAGGCCAATTAAGGCTATTAAGGGTTATTCTGGTAGTAGGTCAGGTATAAGGGAGTTGGAGAAAAGGGGTAACGAATGCAGTATAAGGGAGTTGGAGAAAAGGGGTAACGAATGCAGTATAAGGGAGTTGGAGAAAAGGGGTAACGAATGCAGTATAAGGGAGTTGAGTAGGTCTGGTGAAAGAGAAATGAGTGGATCAGGCATAAGGGAGTTAAGTAGATCAGGCATAAGGGAATTAAGTAGATCAGGTATAAGGGAAATAAGTAAATCAGGTATAAGGGAAATAAAGAGAGAAGTGAGTGGGACGACACTGGCAGAGTATGAAGACGAAGACAAGGAAGATGAGAAGAAGAGGAAGCACGTAACGCAGAATAACATTGGAGTTAGCCTTATAGTAAAAAGGAAGCCAAAGTCGAAGAAGCTGAGAGGAGGAGTGAAGGCAATGGATAAGTTTAACGGGTTCTTCAGCATCATGAGAGCAGGAATGGTGAAGCACACGATGGTGCTCGCGACAGTGTTCTGGTTAGTGTCGTTCTGGTGTCTGTACCCGTCGATGTTCACAGGGTGGCTGAAGAATGAAATCACGTACAAAAAGGGAGACATCAAGGGCTCAAGTGTGACGCTAATAGGCCTTAATAAGATTAACAGGTACGACGCAGCATATCTGAAGGACGGAGCACTCCTGACGCTCTCAAGAAAGGTCACATTCGAAGAAATATTGAACGATGAAGACCCTTTGGAAAACTACGAGGAGTTCACAGCAACAGTAACAAGGCTGACACCAGCAAAAGTAAAAGTGACGACGACAGTAGCAGCACCAAAAGAAGTAGTGGAGACCATGAAAAGAGGCCCAGAAGAAAATTCAGACAATGAAGATGAATATGAAGGAGAGGATTATAAGTTAGGCATGGTAAAGGGAGGTGCAAGAACCAGTTTCATGGAAACGGAAGCGAGGGAGTCAAAGGAAGGCGGAAAGGAGTACACAGATAAAAGATACAAAGAAGGCGAGTGGGAATCAGAGGCGACTAGGAGAGACAGTGTTAGTGCAAGTGGTGATGCAAGTACTAGTACTAGTGTGAGTACTAGTGCTAGTACTAGTAAGAGTGTTGATGGTATTGGCAATATGGGCACTAGTAAGTGTGTTGACGGTATTGGCAGTAGTACTGGCAAGGGTACGGTTACTGGTACCAGTAGCAGTAGCAGAACCAGTACCAGTATGGGCACTAGTGGTACCAGTACCAATACCAGTGGCACTAGTAAGGTTACGGTTACTGGTACCAGTAGCAGTATGGGTAGTAGTAAGAGTGTTGATGGTATTGGTAAAGACCAGGGTAGTGGTAGTGGCGGGAAAGAAAAGGAAGGAGTTAGCAAAGAAGAGGAGGTGGCAAAGGATCAGAAAAAGCAACACAAACAGTCAGCACAAGCTACACAGCAATTTACACACGCTACACAGCAATCGACGCAACAAAAACCAGGACAGCAAGCTACACAAGCTAAACAATCGACACAGGAAGCTACACAACCAGGACAACAATTTACACAACCAGGACAACAATTTACACAACCAGGACAAGGACAACAGCAACAATCTACACAACAAAAAAAACAACAGCAACAATCTACACAACAAAAAAAACAACAGCAACAACCACAAAAACCAGGACAACACCAACAAGGACAACAACAGCATCATCAACAACAACAACAAAAACCAGGACAACAGCAACAAGGACAAAAACAGTTAAAGAGTAGGAGCCCAGAAGGTGAAGAGAAGCAAATAACGAAGAGTAATATAAGAGGAACGAATGAAGTGGTGGAAAGAGTAAACATGTCGCTAGATATATACAGACACTGCCCATACGAAAGAAACTTTATTAAAAAGTCGTGCTGCTTTAGAGACATGTGCGAAGTGGGAAACCTAGACGAGAAGGACACAAAGTACTTCAAGTCGCTGTACGGAGCAACAGTGTACGACATACACTACAGCGAGTTCAAAAACCTGCAAAAGGGAGGAAACATAGCAATGAGCACAGGACTACTCTCAATGTTCTTCTCATGCATGGTGATCATGATCACACTCAGTAGGCTTGGAGCATTCCCACACGAGAAGCTGAAGGAAGCAGCGTTCAACCTGGGGATCGTAGCATGGGTCATCAGCATCTTCCTCTCGCTACTAGGATTCCTGCTCTGGAACCACTACACAGGAGGAGCAGTGTGCGTGGACGAGGGCGGAAGGTCGAAGCCATGCAACCTGCACACAGGAAGCATACTGTTCATACTGCACATCATCTTCGAGGGAGTGGGACTCATACTGGAAATAGTCAACAGCGTGCTCCTGAAGCCGAAGGAATTGGTGATAAACGCAGAAGCATAGGCCTAAGGAAAATTTAAAAAATAGATAGAAGTAAACTAATATATTTATAATTGTAAACAAGTATATGAGTAAGTGTATACCAATAGTGGTAAATGTGTAAGTATTTACCGATAGTGGTAAAAGGTAAGTGTAAGTATTTGTAGTAAATGGTAAGAATATAACGATAGTAGTAAATGTGTAAGTATTTACCGATAGTAGTAAAAGGTAAGTGTAAGTAAATGTGTAAGAGTGTGTTTGTACACACAAAAGAATAGATGTGGAGTTATTAGCAAATAAACAAGTGTAAATTGCAAGTATTTAAGGAAAGACGAATAATAGTGGCAAGGAATTGGAAAGAATGGATACATGTCAGAGAATAGTGTAGTGACGGAGGAAAGAAGCCGGACATTGAGAGTCACAAAGTGAAAAGTTTAGCAAGAGCTCGTGCAGAAATGCTCGGAGCGAGACTTAAAACGCTCATAGAGGAAGTGCAGGCACTGACGCAGTGCAAAAACGTAAAGTTCAGCAGACCACCAGTGACCGCGGAGACCAGAAGCGACACGCCCAGCAAGTACGCACTCGGAGGACTAAGGCACCACGGAGAGTGGATAACAGCATTCTGTAAAATAGAAAACGCCCTGAGGAGGGAAAACGTGGACTTTGGAGAGTTCGCGAAGACGAAAACAGGACAGTCGTTCATAAGGGCAATCGCATCGAGGGCGTATTCACTCAACGCAAACGATATATACGAGATTCTACTGACAATGTCAGTCCACAAGGTATTCTAAGGCAAATTTAGCGTATTTTAGACTAAAGTTGACTCCCTGGAATCAGTTTTGGTGGAGGAGTTGGAAGGGTCGCTGGAACACCTGCGCACGTTTCAACTGCTGAGCCTTCCAAGCTTAATCGCCAGAATGGACGATCAATTTCTACGAAAGTTAAAAAAGGTAACACCGCCATATACACATATGCAAACTGCCGATAAGCATACGTAAACGCACTCTCGGAGCCAGTGTGTGTGTACACGCCCGTATAAATACGTATAGGTGTATGCATACACCGGTACAAAGGCACATATACATATACATATGAAATACAAGCCTTGCTATGATATTTATTTGTATCACACTGTGTAGGTGGCTTTAACGAGGATGGCGTTGAGACGGCCGGAACAGAGCCTGTATGGGAGAATCCTGAGCACGCTCGCACAGAGCGCGACGAAACTGCTTAATTAGTAATAAAACTCCTCCTGCACACTCTAGTTACAGTCAGTGGTTTACCTCGTCAGTGTCGCTGAGCTCACCGTAGAGCATGTCGAGCTCATCCTGGTAGTTTTTACCCGCAGGGATATCTACGCAAGGGTCAGGGCAGGAAACAGTACCGTTCGGCTTCTTCTTGTTGAACGACTTGTCGCGGTGGGTCGCCTCCTTGGCCTTGATGAAGTTCTCCACCTTGCGCTTGTAAGTCTGAAGGTCCTTTATGTCCATCTTCTTCTCGCAGGCCTGGAGCAGAATGTCCAAAAACTGAAGCCAGACGCCGCTCTTGGCCTACGCACAATATTTGGGCTAAAACGTACCGGGCTGGCGTCAATCTTCTGCGACAGCTTCTTAGAGGTGGTCTCACAGTCCTTTAGGCACTTGAGCTCGATTTGGGAGAAGGGGTCCGCGAGAGCTGAGCGAGGATGAGGGCGTCGACACACGTACCTATCTGCTTAATGGCGTTTGTTGAGAATAGATTGTCGGAGCTCTCGGGCTTTATGTTGCTGTAGCCGGAAAAGAGGTCGTTGGTGAAGTGGAGGTCGGAATCCTCACTCAGCCTGAAGACGTAAATGTCACTTCAATCTAACACACTTTTGTGATTTCAGCTTGTCAGAAAGCTCCTCAAGTGAGGCGTCCTTTGCCGGATCTAAGTGGAATTTATGAAAAGGGCAGTTCGGTTTAATCTTGTTACCTGCGTCCTCCTGGTCGGAGTCTCTGTAGGCTTCCCAGGATTCTAAATCGTTGTCGATCATCTGGTTTAAATTTTATAAAGAGCGGAGACGATAAAAATACGATATTGTATATATAAAATACTAGTGTTAATTTACATAAATGTTATACATAATCCAGTGAAAAGTGAGTTTTTGTGTGATCGATGGGGCCTTAAAAAAAGTCCCTCAAAAAGCACTTAATTTAGTACACTCCCACCTTGTTTTTGTTAATGTGTATTTATATTCCTCCCGATTTGTATTTTTAATTTTATTTTTTGATTATTTTATAACCATGAATTTTTTTAAACTGTTCCTACTCAATTTCTGTCCCATCAACATGTTTTATCCTCATTTCGAGGCGAGACTGCCTCAGATCTACTACAAATCGTTGATCTTCATATTTGAGGAGGCAATTGAGGAGGATATGGTGAACTATAATAAGAGGTTTCGCGAAATATATGAAATTCCTGAGGACGAGGAAGTATTCATTTATAACTACAGGAGTTACATGGAGTACTATGAGCAGGAGCTCAAGGACAAAGACCTGTCGTATGCAGCAATAAGGAAAATTAATAAATACGGCTGTATTTATAAAACTAAGTTCCCAGTCTACAGAGGACTTGGAATATTTGTGGGCGACCGAGTTATGGAGCATCACTATTTATACCACACACTGATAATAATATTTGTGACAAACGTAAGCGGTTATTTATTACGACGACACGGCTATCAGTTGATAGGTTTAGCGACGACAATGTTTACACACGTCATGTTTGCACACATAATGAAACGTTTTAGTTCTCTTGCCTACTGAGTTCATTTCAACTGTTTAAAAACAGGGCACTGCAATTTACATTTACCTCTTTGGTCATTTTGGTGCCACATTTGATGGTAATGTACCTATCGGATGCAATTTACTTGGCTTTGGCAATTGTGTTACTGTAAGTTTACAGTTTCTCATGACCACGTGTAGGTTTGGACTAATCATTGTAAGATATATTTCAAAAAAGCCCTGGAAAAATAAAGAAGAGAGTCCGCTAGAGAATGGGTATGTTTTTTTATTGGCATGTGTCTGATAGGTTCGTGTACTACGTTAACTTCGCAAAGGGAGCATTGATAGTGGCGATAGTCATAGGTACGATTCGGTTGTTTGTTAATGGATTCGTCAGTGATTCTGGGTGTTGATAACATTAACTTTAATCAATTTATGAGGAAAACGTACTATGATGGGTTCAGCGCTGTAAGTGATAGACAAAAGTATATTCATGTAAACAAATACAGACACACACTCACGGTTCTAATAATATGTTATAGATGGATATTGGAGCAGGTTTCTTTGTAACTCAAACGGGTTCCTCAATAGCATTGAGCAGAAGTATGTTACTACAATAGATACTGATAGAATACAAACGTATACATGTTAATACATATTATTGCTGTTGAATACAGATTGTTTAATTGATTAATTTAGCGTAAACATTTATAATTGATTAAGCTAACATAAACATTTATAATTGATTAAGCTAACATAAACATTTATAATTGATTAAGCTAACATAAACATTTATAATTGATTATATTAACCATATTATGTACTAATATATGGGTATTTAATAGGGAAAAAGAACGTATGGATTATACTTAAGAAGAACATAATTGTAATGGCCATCGCAATCATAAGAACGATATCAATAGCACTCCTGGGATACGGGGTTGACGAAAGAGAGTACGGAAAGCATTGGAACTTCTTCTACACCCTGGCGATAACACGCATAGGTATGCCATTTATATGTATAATTGATAACGATGCCGTAGCTGTTGACCTTATTAACACGTACTGTCACAAATACATCGTAAGGGCACTGCCATTCGCAATTGTATTGGTATATGAGCTGATACTAATACTAACTGGCGCCGTAAAAAAACTGCCGGACTTACCGAGATCAAGTACGCTTATGTGATTAGTGAATGGGATATTGAGTTCACCTGGACTTTAACCACTAATTGATTTATTTAGATGTCATATACGCCAACAGAGAAGGGCTGCTGAGTATACCGAATTCTGTCAGTGGAGCACTGTTCGTGCTGTTAATAACGAATATAGCAGTGAGCTACTACAAAAAGGGAGAGAAGTTTCGCGCGTTTTTATCCTACATGTTGTAAGTGCTAGTTAAATCCGAGTGGAACCACTAATAAATTACTACAGCTGTAGCATGTCGTTCTTCTTTCTGGCAAATATATTGTATTTTGCAAAGCTCAAGTCGTGCAGATCATTGGTAAGTGTACATACTTTATATAGTATATATACTGTAGTTGATTGTATGGTAATGTACATATACCGTAGATGGTTATACAGCTAAGTACATATACTGCATTTAGTTACATGGTCATTACTACACACTTACATGCGGATATATGCATAGATATGTGTCCTAACATTTAGTGATAATGAACAAATGATAACAAATATTATAGAATAACATGCGTTATTTGTTTTATGTTATGTTCCTATACAACTTTGCACTGGGATCAATGGTCATGTTTGAAATCTTATACCGTAAGAAATAATTACACAAATATGGGCAGTTAAAGTACAAGAACGTTTTATAAAATTATTTAATGAGGACTATTACATAAATGTATTTTAGCGAGGTATAAGGAAAATCAAGTTATTGACTCGGTTGGAAAGTATCCATTGATGATATACCTTATAGCGAATGTGTTGACAGGGTTCACTAACATGATTTTCAAGCCTTATTTGTACCCATTGCCGTATTTCGTGCTTATACTCGTGGTATACTCATACATCTTATTCTTCTGCGGACTAATCTTCAGAAGATTTAAGTTTAAAAATATGTCGCAATGGATATAGTCTACTCAAGGTCACACGAACCGAGGTTACACGGATACTAAATTTACACACGAACCGAGGTTACACGGATACTAAATTTACACACGTACCGAGGTTATACGGATACGAAATTTAGACACGAACCGAGATCAGTAATGTAGTCACATTAACACTTATTTGAGTGTACTATTACATGTAGTTGAGTTATATTTGTAATAATTTTGTATTGTGTGTAGCAATGTTAATTTTGTATGTATTTGTTTGAGTTATTGTGTAGAAATGTGTAGTCGAATACATGGTTGCAATGCTATAAATTATGAGAAATTACTGATTTGACAAATTCTAGAGAGTCTTTGTGGTTTAAGTTGTAGTTTTCCTCGAGGTACAGGCTCAGCTGGTTTAAAACGCTGTCGAGTCGATCGACGACCTGCAATATTGAATATTAGAACGGGCGGTAGTAGTAAGGTCGGTTGCATAGCGCAAACACTGCAATAAATTCAGTGGGTACCTTTGGCTCGAAGTTGACAAGCAGCTTCTCGTCAATTTGGTAATCATGGGACAGATCCTCCCTGAGCATCTTATGGCTGCTTAGGGCGGCAGCTTCTTTAGTTCTGCTCGCGTTCTCGTACTTTCTTAGGCACTCGTTCTTGTCGTACACCACTGCATCGTAGCTCTGCTTGTTGCTGTTCTTGTACTCCTTGAGCGCAAACTGTAAAATAATAATGAGCGGCAATGGACTGATCACATACCCTTATTGTGTTTTTTAGATCCTTTTCGTACTTCAAGCAGGCGTTATAAGCTGTCGAGTATGCCTGCTTGCACTCCTCTTGGCATTTCTTCTGCTCATTTCTTGCAGCATTTATGGCATCCACGGCTAACTCTCGGTACTTTCTAAAGAGGTCATTAGATAATCTTTTTTAATTTTAACTTTTTAAATTGTAGTTGTTTAACTTTTAAAATTGTAGTTGTTTAACTTTTAAAATTGTTATTGTTGAAGATTAAACTTACTCCACCAAGTCTCTAAAATGGGCCAATAACGTCTGCTTTGTCTGCTCAAGCTCCTTTTTGTGTTGAGCCCTCAACATGTCAAGCTCTGTTAGCCCCGCTGAGTATGTGTTGTTTCTCCTGGGCGTTCTAAAGAGTAATTTTAAGTGGTTCACAACTGGAATGACGATAGCGTATCTACAAAGTTATATTTGCTACTTACTGTAGGTTCACCAAATTGGAAGTGTTAACCTAAATTAATAATAAATGAGTTCAAGGTTCTTTTTGGATTTGCTTAGTTATTTATGCTAATTTTTAGTACCTTTATTGCTGTGTTGCTTCTTCTGTTCATTGCGTTCATTCTGCTTTCGCACAAGTGGCTGTTTTTTCTAAATTCCACTGTGTTAGTTCTCTCGGCGTAGCCATTGTTTGTTGTTAAATTCAGCCTCGCCGACTGGTTGTACAGCCTGTCCGTTGAAGCCTTTGATGCCTTTATTGCAACAAGGCTTCCCTTCAACTCCCTTACTGCCTTTCTGTCTAAATTCATTAGTGCGCTTTGTAACGACTTTTCCGTCTTTATCACGCTCCCTCCTTCTGTAAAATTAATAAACAGATTTTTACTTTCAACGTTCTTTTCTGATTCATTTTTCGGTGTGTTTGGGAAGTCCATTCTCAGGCCTTTTCCGCACCTCACCCATCCTTCAGGCAGATCTTCGTTTTTCTCGTCTAACTTATCGTTCTTGTCTGATCGTGGCGACTCTTCTTTATTCGAAGGCTCCTCCACTTGCTCAGTGCTCGTTTCACACTTCGAGTCATCTTTCACTTCCTCACCTTCTTTGCCCAAATATGAGTTTAAATCTGTGTCTTGTGTGTCCACAGACCCGCTTCCCTGCTCTGAGTACATGGGCGTCAGGTTATTAAAGTCAATGCGATTACCGTCCACCAAATTACCACAATATTCTAAGTCCTCCACATTTTCAAGCTCATAATCTGTCGAATCATTCAGTTTCTCCAGTTTTAGCTCTACGCTCTCCTCACTTTGGATACTAGTGCCTACTTCCACGTCCATCATTAGCAAATCCCTTACACATCAGCTCAATTAATTCATTATAACCATAAGCCCTGAAGATTATTACAATTATGGGCTCACATATGCGTTTAAATCCATTTTAAATTAAATTCTTTCTTGGTAAAAAATTGGGCTGTGGGCACTAAATGTATAGCATAATTATCCATTTCATCTACACATAAACTCACATTGCTTTAAAATATTATTTTTTAATAAACATTAAACGTAAACATTGTTGTTGTACCTATTTTTACAGCGAAAGTCCTCTCAATACTTTTTTCAAGCTGTACCAGGGAGCCAGCAGCAGGTTGCTAGATTCTTTGAGCATAAACTCAGTCCTCTTTTCCAATTTAACCGTTGGGGGCATTACTTCCAACAGGTACCCCCAAAACGGCTCCGAGCCGTGGACTCTTCCGTATATCTTCTCCAAACTCGTCACTTTTACGTCTGGTCTATATGGCGGCGATTTTGACCATATTCTGTAATACTTTCCTGTTTTCTCGTCCTTGTACGTCTTCTCCCACCTCACCTTCTTGTAAAACTCCTTCGCCTCCGTTGGTGTGAAAAATACCACCAGCTTATCTTTCGAATTAAACTTATCTTCTGATGCGCTTGACTCTGCTTCTTCGCTGGAATCCGCTCTTTTTGTAGAGTATATTGGCGGATCTGTTGTGAACACTGGAGTTCCGTTAAAATTAGAGCCTCCCTTGTTCGTTGCGTACACCAGCGACTCCGAGAACGGTACCACCAGGTTTACTATATCTCTGTCTCTGAAAAAGTTCAATCCTGTTTCAAACAGTTTGTACACTGTGTTCAGCTTCGTGGACGCCATCCTCGCCTCCTTGTCTTGCTTGTTCAACTCCACCACGTGCTCTGCACACGCGTTCGGGTCCATGAACAGCATCACGCCGTTCGGCAGCCCTGTGTCCAGCTGCTTCAAGCTGTACGTCGCTTGCGTCTTGTCCTGCTTCTCTTGTGTAAACAGGCTCAGGAAATCCTTCACTAGTGTGTAGTAGTTTGGCTTCTTCGGCTTATGGAACTGGTTTTGTGGTTTATACACTTCGTGTTTTTCATTTTTTGGGTATTGTGACACTATCGGGTCGTTTGAATAATCTACAGCGTAATACAGGCTTACTTTTTGCAGCTCGAGGCTAAATCCCAACTGTCCTCTGTATCTTTCGTACGTTTCCAACACTGGTGCTAGAACTGTTGCGCATCTCTTCTTTTCTAGCTTCTCCTTTAACTCCTTTCCTTGTTTTTTTATATATCCTTCTTTTAACTTTGGAAGGTTATCTGTGTTTACTGTTCTCGACAGTAGACTTAGTTTTTGGAACTTACTGCTCCTTCCGTTTAATGCTTCCGATACTCCAATCCATTTATTTATTAGGAGGAACAAACACACTACTCTTCTTAGTATTAACATTTTACAATCTATGTTTTAATATCAGGATTCCACACACCACAACTTTGTGAGCCCTTTCTTTGTTGACCTACTCTTACCAAGTTCACACTCATGTATATACACTTACAATTTACTCGTTTTGATCCCGTTTACCTATTAACTCATGTATATTTAAACGTGTAACTTTAATACTAAAATTTAACTATACCATATGGTAGTATACTTAATTTTACTGTCGAATTCATTTTGGTAGTGATTCACTTATTAGTATCCATCCTCCTCCTTCCTCATTATGGACTCGTATCGAGTGCTAGTCAGTATGTGTACCGTTGATGCTTGAATGGGCCCTCCTTATTTACTCCCAGGAACTCGCACTGGCTGTCAGACAGGACCGTAAGCTTCGCGTTTAGCGCCTCCAGGTGAAATCTTGCTATCGTCTCGTCTATTATCTTTGGGATTTGGTGAATTGTGTTTGATAACTTTCCTCTGTTTTCGTATATTTGTAGCAGTGCGAAGAACTGCGTCGTGAGCGACATCGACATTACAAGAGATGGGTGTCCGTTAGCGCATCCCAGATTATATAATCTTCCGTGAGATAGAATTATTACCCCCTTGTTCAGGTCCTTAAACTTATAATAGTGTGAATTTTTATTCAACTCGATAATTTCCAGGTTCGGGTCTTTAACTATTTCGGGCATGAATATTTCTCTGTCTCCCTGGCCTATGTTTCCCAGGATTGCTCCGTCCTTCATCTTCCTCACGTGATGCAGTCTAATGACCTCTATTCCTCCGGTAGCCGTTACGAATATATCTGCTGTTTCAAGTGTGTCCTCCAGGAGTACGACTGGGTACCCGTCCATAACACTCTGCATTGCGCACAGGGGGTCTGCTTCGCACACTTTCACTATTGCTCCTGCTCCTCTGAATCCCATACACACCCCCTTACCGACGTGCCCGTAACCAATAACCACCACTTCTCTTCCTCCTACAAGTACCCCCTCGGCTCCTCTATGAATACCATCAATGGCACTGTACCTTGCTCCGTAGTTGTTGTCGAACTTGGACTTAGAAATGACGTCGTTGGTTGAGTATATCGGGAATAGCAGATCGTTTAACTTCTCTAGCTTCCTAAACTCGAAAAGTCCACTCGTCGTTTCCTCTGACAGCCCCAGTATTCTCTTGATGAGGTTGTTATAGAAGTGTGGGTTTTTTGGGACTGTGTGGTTCAAAAACCTAAAGAGCATGACCTTATCTCTGTCAGATTCGTCCACCTCCGACAGGTCGTACAACTTTCCCGTTGCGTTGTACCTATCTTCCAACTCCTTCCCGTATTTAACCATTGCGTATACGCAGCATCCGTCGTCTAACAGTATGAGTGGTTTGTCAGTTTCCGGCCAGTTTATTGACTGATAGATACACCACAAATACTCTTCCATGGACATATCTACACATATTTATTAGTCGAGTGTGTGCATATCTAGTTTATGTATTCTACAATTCCAATAATTGTCACTGTGTGATTTAATATTCGATTATTATCTATTATTGTAAATACATGAAGATTCCCCTAGCTACTTAAAAATTGATGTTGTGTATTAACTATCGTTCATACTTTTTTGACCGAACGTTGCTATTTTTGGATTGAACTGCTTAATACATGTGAAGACGGACATGTCGTTAGAAGTGTATGGGTTTGAGGAAGCCCATCTCACTTGAGCTCCCAGCCTATAGAGCGTATATGCCAAATTGATGGTCTCCTGGGTCATGTGCAGGCATCCTGTAATTTGTACTCCTTTGAAGGGCTGCTTATCTTCGTAGTGCTTTATCACGTTCAACAGGCCTGGGCACTCCTTCATTCTGAATTCGTACATGAACATTCCGGAGTCGCCGTAGTCCTTGCCCTTGTAGTAACTAGTGGTCCAAGGGGCCAAATCATCCCAAAGTTCGTGCATATTTAAAAATTAGAACTATAAATATTTCATTAATACAAAAATCAGAATTGATGTGGTAAACTGTGTTAATATTGACTCTGAATTAAGATGATTAAAGAATATGGAATTAATATACAATACACAAATCAGTGTTGTATTATATTGAATTGAGTTCAGATAACGTCACCTTTTAATTTATAAGAGACAGTGTTTTAAGCCTATGTCTATTAAAAAGTTATAATCTATTACACTAATGGGGTACATATATAATAAAAGCTACTGTTTTGAGCAATTAATCCTTGTATATTATCATCACGAAATTACTTCTTATTCATTTGTTTCCCCGTCCTTTTCGTTCTAGAATATTCAGAGGATTTTTTGGGCAAAAGGGTCGATATGAAGTTTTTATATTCTGTCATCTCCTCCGGATTCAACCTCTGCGATTCCTGTTTTATGCTTTTCATGTCCTTTATCATGTCCGTTAAATCCGTGAATAGAATATTATCATCATTTACCCTAACCACTTCAATTTGCTCCTCCTCATTCCCGTTATTGTCAACTTCCCCTGAGGAAGTTTGATCTTTCGCCAATACGCTATCTAACCAGTCCATTTGCTTTGTTATTTGAATAGAATCTTCCAATGTGTACGACTTATTTTGAGAACTGAATCACTATGGGTCAACTGAGAAAACTCGGTACATATATTAATTTAACATTAGATTCCGGTTTGGAAAGATTAATATTTATTGAAAGTACATTTATAGACTCCTAAAATTCAGTTGGTTAATAATTTTGTCTATGTGTATGTTCTATATTTAAATTCTTCCTATGTATACATACACCAATCAAATTTAACATATGTTATATAAAACTTCTTAAATCGTACTGTTTTGTGGTTAATAAATGTGTGAAAACAAAAAATCAGTACAAACGAGGATAGACATACCGTGATGCACCTGAATGCATTGCCCTGCCGAAAGGCTGAACAAAATAAAACAAGTTTAGGTGTTCAGGGATACCTTGAAGGTGACGTCAATATGAACTTGAATAATTCAGAAAATTATGAGGAATTTTACACGGTGAGGGTAAATGTTGCCAAGCGCTCTCGTTCTTACGAAAGGTCGAGTAAACAATTTAGGATTTTCGATTCCTCCCACAACATTTCTCAAATTCTCAAGTTTTTGCCATTTTATGAAAGGTTGGGGCTGCGCGTCGTCAATTCCAAATGGAATCTTAGTTTTTATTTTCCCGAGTGTTGGGAAAGCCTCGATTTCCGATTCTTCGATTTGGCCGGCCATGAATTTTACTTGACGAATTTTAAGAGATTTATCGCTCATGTTAAAAAATTGGACATTCGTATCGATCAGATTTCTCAATTAAACAGACTTATTTGTTTATCGCAGTCCGCTGATTTGAAATGTGTAAACTCAATTTCTGATTCTAATTCTGAACCTGGTTCAGACTCTACCATAGATGTTTTAGACATTATAGAAACTGATAACGAATGTCAACTGGACACTGATTTTGGCTTCTTAAATCCCTGTTCAAATGACTTTTCTAACAAACACTGTAATCTTTATAGCAACGAAAACACCTTTGAGGGTTTAAAGGGCGTTTTAAAGACACTGAGGAGCTTAGGCAATCTGCAGATTAGTGACATTGGCAATAGTCACAACAATATTTTTGTACGGGTTCATCCGACCATTATAAAATTTATAGAATCGCAGGTTTTTTCCACCATTTCATCACTCTCTTCTGGTTTAAGCTCCAGATTTCTTCCTTGCAACATTAACAGGGGCTCTGATCCACTCGATTCTCATTTTCACCCTTGCGGACTGCACACTTTAGTCATTGACTCTCCCGTCGATGTCCACTTCATTCTTCAGATCACTCCCCTCGTTAAGAACATTAGGAATCTAGTCATTTCTCGTGTTCGTGACCATTCTTCCATTTGTTCAGTTCTTGCTGAGATTTTGGAGCACATTCCTAGGAATCAGCTTTTATCTCTTCAGATTGGCAGGACAATTTTTAACGATTCTCACAGGGACGTTGAATTTTCTACATTTGCCAGGGCTAGAAGGTTCAATAGACTAAACTTTGCTTACAAGTCTTTTGGGACTACTAATTTGGAAGAGGGGGACGAGATCATTTCTGTTTTACTATCAAGTCAAATTGACTCTCTTAGGATAATAATTGTACGTTTTTTCTTATTTATTTACTTTTTATTTATATATTACTTATTTGCCTATTTATATTGTTATTTAGTCACTTGTTTAACTTATTTACTCATTTTTTATCAAATTATATTTTTATACTAATACTTATTCTACAGTTGGACGACATTGAGATTTCACTACCTGCCTATCGTCAAATTCGCAGCTTCAAGTAAGCATCTTCTGTATTGATATATTTTGTATCCTCTTATTATTTTTGGTCTATTACTTTCATTTACTTCTTTCTAATGTATGTTTTTAGGAACTTATTTTATTCTAAGATTTACACTTGGAGTAATGTTTCAAGTCTATTTTCCCTGGATGCGTTTTAAATTTTAAGTTTTATATGTTAATTTATTTACTAATAAATTCTTGCAATTATGGTTATATACATGTATTTGTGTTTACACATACATTGGTGTGTATATTATGCATATAATAAGTAACTGCACATCCATTTATAGCATAATTTATCAGTATGATCTGCGATTTCTCAAATTTGAAATTCCGGTTGGACACCACTTATTCACTGGGCACGTTGGACAGCCTGGTCCTGCGGCCGTGCAAAATGTCTGACCGAATCCAACCAAAAGTGGATTAACCTCACTCCACAAGCTCCTATAATATATTATTGAAAACCTGTTCATCAACTTTAATATATAGTTATAAGCCTGGTTCTTACTTTGGTAATAACTCTTCCAGCTTAACTCTAGTCTCCTCTGGAGTCTTAGTTTTAACCCATCCCAGTCTATTTGTAATTCGGTGTACGTGTAGATCTACTGCGATTCCGTCAACGATGTTGAATGCCTATGCACAAATATAGTTTTACCAGCATTAGTAATAATGGTAGCCCTAACTTACTATTTGCTGTATTAAATTTGCCATCTTAGGCCCTATTCCTGGGAGTGATTCAAGGTCCTTTTTGTTCGATGGAACTTTTCCCCCGTACTTCTCCTTCAATATTTCTGCTACCTTTTTTATATTTTTTGATTTTGTTGCGTGGAATCCCACTTTACTTATCAGTGAATCCAACTCTGACACTTCCATCTTAAGCATATTTTCTAGTGTCAGCCCCCTCTTCTTAAGTTTTTCCATACATGATGCTGTCACTTCATCTTTAGTCTGACTACTCAGCATACATGCCACTAACGTCTGGAATTCAAAATCCTTTCCTTGTTCTGCTAAGCAGTGTGATCCGTATTGGTCTACTGGCGCCAATTCCTACAAATTTTACATTATTACTCAATTAGAATTATTACTAGTTTGTAATGTAGTACTAATGTAAATGTAGTACTAATGTAAAATGTCTAGGAATTGGCGCCAGTAAATGTATTACTTTTGTCACTTAAATTAATTAGCAAAGTATGCAGTTATAATATGAACATGTATAATTTTTCATTATTAGTACATAAATTTATATAACTATTCTCTGTACCTTGTTTCTTTTGTTTGCAATTCCGTTCCATACTTTTGTGAAGTTTGGTATGCTACACACTTCATCTTCGACAATCCTAAAGTTGTTTACTTTGCCCTCTTCAGCTTCTTCTTTTGATAGTTCCAACTCAACCTTTTTAGCTTTGCTTGCTTCAGATCCCTTAGACCTCATTTCTCGTATTATTTCTTCCACGTCGAAGTCATCCTCTCCCACTTGCCTTTCCAGCTTTTTATTTGGCCCTTTACCTTCGTATGATATTTCCAGTGATCTCTTACGCCCTCGTATTGGCTTCAGGTTAAAGCTGGTGTTAATAACCTGTTCTACGTAATATTTCGGTGTGAACTGCTCAAATTCCCTGTGAAGCGTTTCCAATTCTAAGTTTGTGGAGGCGTCGCTGGTTTTCAGACCCTTTTCTTTATTCAATTCATCTATTTTTGATGTTTTGGATTTTCTCCGACTCATGTCAACGTTGTTATTAAGACAGTTTGCTATGTCTATCACGTAGCTACGGCGAACGAAGTTAGGTGCTGCCCATCCTAAAAATTAGTGTTAACTCCATCAATACTTATATAAACGATAAATAACTGTATGTGACTTAATTTAAGTAACGGAAGACTGTTATATTACATTAAACAATGCATATTCTTATATTAGCAAATTGTAAACACACCGTAAGCTCTCGTAGATGAAGTATTATAAAATCGGAATGCTCTAACTATTGACTGCAATGTTATCAAAATTATAGTCAAGAATTCGACAAAATATTTAAAAAAAGGAACCCTCATTATATTTTACACATCAAGTGCGGTGTAACTAATATGCATCAGGTAGTGTGAATGTAAATTTGTTAACCATTGGTAGTCCAGAGTGTTGTTTCTGTACCATGTATCGTAAATTTGATCAGAGTTTAAAATTAAGATGGAATCTTGCCATCATGGGTAATACACAGTCGCCACCCCATAGGCTTCTATTCGGTTTGACCTTCAGGATACATCTACCTATACTTTGACTAGAATTTTAACTAAAATAATTTAAAATTTACGGGTAAATCTATTCGCAAAGATGGTGAGTCCCCATGCATACTTTTTTATCTCTTTCCTCTATTTTGATTCCTTCTTTTTGTTATAAGAATAGCTAATTGCCATATTTATTATATCCTTCTTGTATTGTTTTATTTTATTTACCTAAAGCTCAAATTTGTAATTTATTTTTTGGAGATTGCTACCCTGTCGTTATCCCTATTTTGCGCCATAGCTATATTTATAATTTGATACCTGCTTATCTAATAATTACTTTTCAGATGCTTCGTTTGCAGAAAAGACTTGCCGCTTCTGTTCTCCGCTGTGGTAAGCGCCGTGTCTGGCTTGACCCAAACGAGTCGAGTGAGATTGCCATGGCGAATTCTCGATTCAGCGTTCGAAAATTGATCAGTGACGGTTTAATTCTTAAGAAGAGCATAGCTCCACACAGTAGATCTAGAATCAGGCTATATCACCTCTCGAAAAGACTGGGGAGGCACACTGGCATTGGTAAGAGGAAAGGTTCCAAGGGCGTTAGGCAGCCTCCCAAGTTACTGTGGATGAGGCGCCAGCGTGTTCTACGTCGTCTCCTAAGGAAGCTTAGGGACTCAAAGAAGATCGACTCCCATATGTACCACAATTTCTACATGAGGTGCAAGGGTAACCAGTTCAAGAACAAGCGCGTTCTTCTCGAGGCAATCCACTCTCAGAAGAACGCCTGGGTAAAGCAAAAGGCTGAAAACGAAGTTATAGAGGCTCTAAGAGCTAAATCTAAGATGTTGAAGGAGAAGAGGAAGGCGAAACTGTCAGCCTTATAATTTACTTGTTTTCACTAATATTTGATACCATTCACTAACTGAATTCTTAATAATACATATATATAGAAAAAACAGATATGTTTGTATTTTTAAGCTGAGCGTGTAATGTTAATTCCGTTTAATTGTCGACGTAGATAAACGGTCGCTTAAATATATAAATATTCGAAAGATAAAAATAATCTTCATTACTAATCGAAAAAAACTGATACGATGGCGTTTTCTTGACGGAATTTAACCCATGGTAACATTAAAATCACATATATACTTGTTAAATTGGCGATTGATCAACAGCAGGTAGCCAACTTTATTTTAAAAATTTCAACTCTAAAATACTCAAAGTATCTGTATATGTACATATTTTAATCCAAATTTTCGTATACACCCAGTGGTGTAAATAGTAAAACGGGTTCTGAAAAGGTGGCACTCATGATAGAACCGGTTCTATGAGAGCATTCTAGATCATAATTTTCAGGTCAGAGCTTGATATATATCATTCTACGGGATCATGAAGTATTTTCGTTATGAGGATAGAGTGCCTGATTTACTGATGGATATTGCAGCTGCCGAAAGGATTCCATATTGGAGGATACTGCGTTTCATATCTATGGATAAAAACGCAGTTCAATTCATTAGAAAATTAAACAAACACAGTCTGAAAACAATGACATATGCGATGGGAATTAATTTCACTGGATGTATATATAATCTGACTGTTTTCGGAGTCACAAGATCTACTATACACCATGATCGTTCTGGGGTAATTTTATGGGCCGTAAGTCAATATACGAGGACATCTTCAGGATATAAACACCAAAACACATATTCACTCAATATTTTACGTTTCCTCACTCGTTTGGTGTCAATACAGGTACCACATCTTCACAAACTTGTGTGTTTTTGACTCGGCAGGATCTTCAGAGTCAAATTTCTCTTTAAGTTTTAAATTTCTGTAACATTAGCTTCCTTTACACTTTAGGTTACGGCCTATTGCTTAATATCGCCCGTTTTCATAGCAATTGGTTTCATAATGTTATGACGAGGTATATTTTTCTTCTTGACGTCGTTTCTATATCACCAATTGCACCTTATCACATCCTCATTCAGAATCAATATTGAACTCAATGATTGTAATCTTAAATTCTTATTAGGTTCGTGATCGAGGAAAGTAACTTTCTACCCCTTGTTTACTTGTTCTCCCATTCTTTGGACTTATTCTTATTTGTCCATTTGCGCGATCAAGGGTAAATAAACCTATCGCAAATTAAACCAACACACCTCAATACACATAAAGTTACAACGCCCTCTTTATAAATTAACTCGTATTAGTTTTTAGTCGTTTTTATAATCGGCGTTGTCGGCCACCCCATCGGTTATTGCTAGTTCTCTTCGTGGCCTTGTTCCAATTGTTGTCATCCCATACTATGTATTTTTAGTACACCACTTTGTTTTTGCTCAAAACGGGGCTCCTATTCACGCTTTACTCACGAAATTTAAAGATTTAACTGTCTTCACTCAATTATTAAACGCAGTGCCTTCTAGCTATGGTTATTCACTCATTTCAATATTTTCACCATAGACTAGCAGGAATCACTATGATTTAACACAATGAAGCTTAATGTCTGAGAAATCTCCTGGTAATAGTAATACCATCTGTAAGCTTATCGCAGCGTTCATCGCCTTATCATCGCATCTGATAATGCACCAAATCGATGTTACATCGGCACACTTCTCCGTAGCATTTAAAATTCCACTTAATAACATTAGTATTTACTTCAGCAAGCTGTTTAGCTTCAGATGCATGCTAATCGCTGCTGGTACAGCTTCTGAACTGGTGGTCTCAGAAATGTCAAAGAAGATTTACCCCGACGGTAAACAATATATTCGTAAGCTGGTTAGTATGGGTTCTTTTATTGGTGTATTAATTTTGAGAGTGGTTTTTCTATTTTATCTCTACAAGTCATCGCAATTGGGATACTATGTGTATGTAATTTTAAGTATTGAGGCTTTTTTCTTCGGCTACTTCCACGCTTCTATTATTGGACTTGTTCCTGAGCATTCATTGGTCATTGCTTTTTCTGTCAATGCATCTCGCTTCTTCATTCTTTTTATTCAGTTGATTCTTGATTATTTATTAAGAAAGTCTCCTTTGCTCATGATTAAGTTCCTGGTGTGGATTGGAGTTATAATGACAGGGTGCGCCGTTGTCGCTTGGATATATTATAACTTTAGTTCTTGTAACACTATTTCTGCTGTAGATATAGGATTTTTAGAAGAATGTATGAAAGGTTCAAGTGAATCAGAAGATAATATTAATATAGTAGTAAAAGAACGTCCTATTTTGGATTATTTTTTTTCCAATAAATGGTTCGAATCTGTTATCATAATGAGGAATATGGTGAAACTACCCGAAATGTGTAAAAACATCCCTGATCAAACAATTAAAGCAGACATTGCAGAAATAGTAGTTAAAGAAATGGGTTTTGGCATAACCTTTTTTAGGGCGCTCTCTCCATTCCTAATGTTCTTCGGCGGATCTATGTTCAAGGACTTTTTGTTCCCGGGCGTGCTCCCTTATGCTCTTGTCAGGAGAGATAGGTGTCACATAATAAACATGCTCGTTCCAGTCGCTAACATTTTGGGGCCCTTGGTTTTGTTCTTCGTTGAATCTTTTAGGTCATTTCAAAAGTGGACTCCGGTCTTCAATTCTTTCTGGGCTTTATTGATTTTAATGATTTTGGTGGGTGTTTCTGCTTTCATGGCCATTCATTCAAGGGTCAGATTGTTCAGATCATTTATCAACTCCGCTGAACAAGTCTCGTATTCAACACTAATCCTTGTATTCTGTAACGGGTTCATGGATCCTCTGAGTTTTGCGGGAGTTGCGAAGATAGTTAAAAGAGGCTTTGAAAATGAAACTGAACATGAAATAAGCAATGTTGCTAAAAACGGATCTGAGGGAACAAATTCTGGGAACACAGGTTATCAGAATGATGGCACTAATGGACCTGAATTAAAGATAACAAGGGTTGAGGGAAGCAATAGTCTCTTGACCGTGCACATCTTATCCGCACTGTTTATGCGTTTTGTTTTTTCGAAGTTATCAGTAGGATACAATGAAACACGGGTCAGCCTTGGATACTGCCTCCCCAAATTCAGACCCAATCATAGAATGTCTAGGAGAAACACTGGATGGTACATATTCAGACAAACTTTCATTCGCGCCTGGAAAGATACTGGAAGTGATTTCAAGCTGGATGTAAAGAAATATCTGTGACACACTAATTTTGTAACATATATAGTACATATTATGCTTTCGTTATCATCTTTCTCAATGATCGATGATATCCTTCTATAACCTTTCTAGTTGTAAATGGAGACGCCCTGAATCGGAACCTGGAACTTAGTGATGATTTAGCTTTAAATCGATTCAGATTCATATTCAATTTTGATAGTAGTTAAAGGCAGACATGTTGCTAATCAAATGTTTAATGTAACTTTTTATGAAAACAGGAATCATTACCCAACACAAAGAAGCCACATTAATAATTTCCGTTAACTTTAACTTTCCTTTTAACCCTGGCGTAATTGTTAAATTGATTATACAGTAAAACTATTCTATAATTTTTCAAATGTACACTTAAATCATGATAATTAGACAACATCCGTGTGTTAACTTTGCACTATATGTACATGATGAATTTTAAGAAGTTGATTATTTTTTGACTTGACTTGTGTGTTTCTATTGTTATTTATTAAAAATTCACCATTGTAGGTTAATATTTGTATTGGTAGTCGTCATCGACTTTAACCGGTATTTGACCTCGAGTGTTTTAATCAAACTTGCGAAGTATTCACACACGGTGTTGTCCGTGTTTGCGTAGGTAGTCTGTTTTATGAAATTTTCTAGCGAGTTCGAACTCAATGTCTCCACGTCTTTCCCGTCATTCGTTTTTAGCCACCTGACCAGTTCCGCGGGAGCGTACTTGCTTATTGATTCAATTAGCCCCCTTTCTGCCTTCCTTTTGCTGACAATCGCTTGTCCAGCTCCGTTGAAGCATCCCCCAGGACACGACATCAGCTCTATGTAGTCCAATCTACTGCCCCCGATTACGTCATTTTTAGAGCTTCTGTTACTCGAGCTTTGCATTGTTTTCAGCATCTTGATTACGTTTTTTACGTTTTTGAATCCGTATGCGATAATAAACCTTAGCAGCACCTTTTCGTTGTTGCTGTCGTACAGTACGCATTCCTATAAATTTAGTCAAAAATGCCTCTATCTCTTTCCATAGATCTTATCCTACTAGTATTTACTATGGCTTCTGATAACTAGGGGACTTGTGTGAGTAAATACCTATATTTCCTACAGAAACTGATGCAATTTACCTTGAAGTCGCTGTTTATGGTCTGCTTGAACTCGACACTTTTAATCGACTTACTGTGTATCTCCTTGCACGCCCATTTGAATATTTCTTCTGCGAATCCTCCACTTTCGCAGTACAGCTCCGAGCTTCTGATCAGTTTCCTCAGGCTGATGCTGTCATATATGTCATCGTTTTCTCTGACTCTTCGAAACCTTTCTCTTTCTTCCGACTCTTTTGATCTCCTTAGGCCCATGAATCTATTGAAGTAATATGTATAGTCAACCAAGTAATCGATCTCACACTTCTTCAAATCTTCGAATCTGATATTCATGTCATCCAGTATCTTCTGAACGTCGCTCGTTGATAGTATATCATCAACTATACTTTCCTTTTCGTCCACTTGTTCTTCATTTTTTTCCTGTTCGTGTTGATCTTGGTCTTTACTATCATATTGTTTGTGGTCTCGTTTTATTTGGCCTTGACTTTTTACATCGTCGCTGTTAACACTGATACCTAACAGTGAATTGAAGTCGATTTGATATTCAGTTCTTATCGTTTCAAACTTCTTATCATAACATGGTACTATGCATACGTGGTATACTTTATCGTTTTTACTATCTTTATCGTGTGTAAGATCCTGTGTGTTGCCTTTGTTAACTAATTTAACATCTTTTATTACACTACAAGTGTTATTGTTGTTTCTCGTGTTTGTGTTTGTGCTATTTTTTGTGTTCGTGCTATTGTTATTAGTGTTACTGTTATTATCATTGCTTTTGCTGCAATTGTTGCTGTAAATTGTATAAAATGACCCTATTACCAGTGAATAAAACAGTCTAAAGTAGTTTATGTTGTATATTCTCCTGTAATAGTTCATGGTGTGGCACAGAATCTTAACTAGCAGTCCTTGGATAATCTGGCTGCTCGGCACTTCGCTTATTTTATCCACTAAGTCCTGGTCCAGTGTTTTTTCCGCGTAGAGAGTCCACCCTGGGCAGTGGCTACTTATTATTGGGAGCCTGGAGCATCTATTTTCGTCGCTCGCGCTATCGGCTGTCGCCTCCCTTTCCGCGTCCTTTTTAGTGTGATTAGGGCTGCCTGAGGTACTCCCTGTTTGCTTCCTCTGATATTTTGCCATAAACTCTTTCTTACTCAGATTTAAAGCCAGTAGCTCTGAGAATCCAATGTCAAACACTAGTTTCGCTCCTAGTTTTCTAAATAAGTAGCTCAATCTTTGCAACACTTCTTCTGCTTCCATATCGTAGTAACTCGAGTACATAAATACCGTCTGAGGTGATATTGACGCTACACAGACGTTAGATTCCTTCATTTTCTCCACTACTCTGCTGTAATTATCGTCCTTCAACAGGATTTCCTCTGAGGATGTGAGACATCCTGAACATGACAAACAGTCGCTCAATCCCACTGAAATTTTATTATTTTTATCCACCCTTGTCACTTTTAGCTTGTTGTTTGCGTATATATCCTCTTTCAGCACATTACTCTTAAAACTCTGGTCCGCGTGCCTATCTAAATTAAGTGTTTTATCATTCAGTTTTATTTCACATTTTTCGTCCTTCTTAATCAGTGGAAGCACACAATCTGCACTTGGACTTAGGTAGTCATTTAATCCTCCTATTTTCACTGCGTTTGAATACATTTTGAGTATTCTGTAGCCTTCCTAGTTACAATACGGCACAGACTCATTTAGATCTACCATAAAATGGCAATACTACTAAAAAGTATCATACAGTTATCATAAATAATTTACAAATGTATCGAAATAGAAATTATCTAAAAATTGTGGAGATTCCAACTATTTGTTCCCAGCATAATATAGTGATAAAGTTCAATTATTAAATAATTTCTAACTTTCACATTTTAAATATTTTGACAAGTTATTGATTTTTTTTATCTTTAAACTTAGTTCCCATGCTTCTAATCTTGTTTTTTATCTTTATAGCTAAATCTTTTATAGGATTACTTTTCTTTTTCTTTTCTCCTACCGTATCATCCTTATTCCACATTTTTATATATTTAAAGAATTACATTTAAATTGTGATTATTTTAAATTAAAATTTCGTAGAATTTTAGAAACTACCCCTTAAAAAAATTAGACTCAGTACTCAGATCTTAGAATTTGTTACCTTTAATTTATTCGATAAATTACACTTCATATCCATTTGTAAAATAATATGTAATGTATAAATAATATATATTTACATTAAAATTCGCTGTTATATATCTGGAATTTTTACACACTGATTCAACAAGTTTATGCTCCATTTAATTTTTTTGAATAATTATTTTAATGCACATTGGCTGGATTAGTTATTAAATAACTAGCTGATTTGAGCTCGATTAAAATTTTCCCAGATGACTAGCTACAACAAGACAAATTGTGATGTCGTTTCATAAAGTGTTCAGAATAAATCGCAAAATCCATATTAGCTTTATTATCAGATCTATATAATTTCATAAATGTTTTAGCACAGTTAGTATAATTGAGCTATAATTTGCAAAGAATTTTGTAGTTCTAAATAAAATTAAATATTTTCTCTTTTTTATCGCATCGGTGGATTCCATAAATTTTATTAATCATTTCATTTGGTAGACCGGTTCTAATAAAGAGCCTTGGCGTAATAGGATCTCTATGGTAGCTGGATTGATCAGCATGAAAAAACAGAATACACAAGCTTTTAGTTGAGTAGTCGAAGAAGAGTAATCGCAATATATTTGAATAGATTAAAATGGATGGAACTAACCCGAATGTTGACTGTTCAAATCATTCCAGTCCAGAAAATTTGGACTTTGGCCAGTCTGAAAAAGAATATAGGAGTGAAATTGGCGATAAAGTAACTGGTGAACTAGACACACTTGAAGTAGTTGATAATGAGGAACAAAATGAACAAAATGAACAAAAAGAGGAGGATGCTAAGAGTAGAAAAAGAAAGAAAAAAAATAAAAAGAAGGAGCCAAAGTACATAGATTATTGCCAAAGCACAGGCTTTAACTTTTATTTCTTCTCCTGGATGACTAATTGGATTAAGTTGGCGAGCAAGGGGAACCTGAAGCACGAAGAATTTCCAGACCTGCCGGACTCGGACTTTGACCAGTACTTCACGTACGAGTTTGGAAACCTGCTGGACGAGTACAGAGACTACGACAAGTGCAACAGCCTGGTTAAGTTTATAGGAAGAAGCAGACTGTGCGTGCTGAAGGTGTTCAAGAAAAACTTCCTGCTGCTGTACCTCTTCTCGATAGTCAACGACGTCTTCGAGATACTAAATATATTTCTGCTGAAAAGAGTGATGAAGCAAAAGGTGCCAGAGACAATAAACGGGCTCCTTAGATGTGTGTAATATATGAGGAATAGGTAGTTAGGTACTGGGTAGTTAGGATTTCTAGAGGGTAGCTAGTGAGTTGTTTTGATAGGTACCTGATGGGTTGTTTTGATAGGTAGCTGAAGTGTATATAGTTAGGTAGCTGATGGGTATTTAGTTAGACAATGGAGACAATGAGTGCATGGAGTAGAAGTAATAAATGGGCTGAGAATTCGGATGATAGATAGACTAATTGATGTGTAGATATCTTTCTGGTACTGCTGGTGCTGTGCGTGAACCTGTTTGACATAGTGACGGACGGACACCACTACTTCTACTACAGGAGGCTGGTGCTGAGGATAGAGAACCTGCTATTCTCGTTCCTGTTCAGCAGAATCATGGCGAAGAACTACTACGACGTGAACGACGTGCCGAAGGGAGGAGGGTCGAGCCATAAAAGGATGAACACAGACGGAAGCATAAGCATAACGATGCTGCCGAAGCTGCACAACAGCAGTAACCTGCTTGACAGTAAAAACAACGTGAAGATAGAAAGAGATGCGTCGAGACTGAACGCGGAGGAGAGCGAGGACCACAACTGGCGAGGAGAGGACGACATCAGTCTGCTGAACCTGGCGCTCTTCGACATATCGGAGATAGCCTGGGGAATCCTGAAGCTGGTGGACCTGTGCGCAATCCCAGTGAAGATACTCATCGTGGGCTGGTGGCTCTACCACCAGGTGGGAAGGACGTCCCTGAAGGCAGTGGTATTCATAGTGGTCTCGAGCGTGCTGATGATACTCTCGGAGTGCCAGTCGGCGAAGCTGGTGAAGGGATACGTGACGAGAATCGACGACAGAATCTCGAAGACGCTCACGATCCTGGAAAACCTGACGAACTTTAAGATGTTCAGATGGATAGGGCTCTGCAGAGAGGCGGTGCTGAAGAGCAGGATCATGGAGCTGCAGCTGTGCATGAAGAGGACGGTGCTGACGTCGATCGGCTCCTGGCTGGGGATCAGTCTGCCGAACATACTGGCGCTGGCAGTCTTTTTGATCTACTCGACGAGCAGCAACAGCGGAGTGACGCTGGACCCGTCCTTCAGCATTCCGCTTCTGCACACGCTGAGCCACTTCATCAAGCCCTTCAGAGACCTGCCGTCGGACCTGAGCGACCACCTGGAGACCACGATATCGTGCAACCGCATAGAGTCGTTCCTCTTCTCGAAGCAGTTGAAGACGTACATCAACAGCAAGTACCACAGCCATGAAAAGCAAACTGAGGAGGAGGATGAGGAGGGGGACTCAGAAATAGGAAGAGAAAGTGAAGACAAGAAGGGGTCTGAAAAGGACGAGAAGCACACAGAAGAAAAGGGACCACTGAGTGGATATGATGAGTCTTTAGCCACAGGCAGAACCACTCTACCAAATGAAAGCATTAGAGAGGACCAGACGCTTATCGAGTACGAAGGAACGGTGGCAGGAAAGGTGCACAAGGAGGTGGAGAGGATCGAGAGTGAGCTGAAGGGGAAGGAAAAGGGAAGTGAGGAGACAAGGGAGCAAAGTAATGGAAACATCGTGGATCAAGTCAAGTCGGTAGACCTCGAAGACGTTAAAGAGAGTAAAAGAGCGCAGAGGCCAGGAGTGGACGTTGACTACAACAAGAACGTGCTGAGGTCGCCTTTACAAGTAGACGACAGTAAAAAAGTGCAGAGGCCAGGAGTAGAACTTGAGAATGGGAACGTAACGAGATCAGGAGTAAACGTGGAAGAAAAGTGCGTCGTGGAGATGAGGTCAGCAACCTTCTACAGAGGAGAAAAGAGAGTGTTCACCAGAATGGACTTTAAGATGAACTCGAAGGACAAGGTTATCATCTCGGGCTCGAACATATCTGAGAAGTTCCTGTTCACAATGTCACTGATCGACGAGCTGAGACACACGGAAGGTGAGAAATGGTTAAATCAGCAGTTGTTACAACAGCAATAACAGTTATACTAGTTATAGTAGTGGTAATAGCAGTATTTATAGTAGTAGCAGCAGCAGTAACAGTATTAACAGTAATAATAACAGTAGCAGATATAGTAGCAGTTATAGTAGTAGTTTATAACGAAAAGTAGTTGCATAATAAGATAACGATGAATACAGGGTTTTACTACAACTACTACGTTGAAAACAATATGTGCACGGGAATAGTGTCGCAGAACCCATGGATACCAATGGGCACTGTGAGAGACATCATACTGTTTGGGAACAAGTACAACAAGTACCTGTACAACAGAGTGGTGGAAATATGCCAGCTGAAGTACGACTTCTCGAACTGGAAGTTGAGCGACATGAGGTTCGTAGACGAAGGAGGACAGAACCTGTCGACGGGACAGAAGGTGAGGATATCGCTGGCAAGGTCGCTGTACACGTTAAACATAGGAGAGTATGAAGCAAGAAACAGTAGAAGCAGTGGAAGTAGCAGTAGCATAAGTAGTAGCGATGATAGCAATGGTCGTGATGGTCGTGATGATATCAATAGTAGCAATTATAGCAACGGTATTGATGATCGTGATGATAACAATGGTATTGATGATAGCAATGGCAACAAAAACAATATTAACAATGGCAACAAAAACAATATTAACAATGGCAACAAAAACAATATTAACAATGGTAACGACAAAAATATTAAAAGTGATGATGTTGCTAATATCACCAACAACGGTGATAAAGGTAACAACAGCAACAACGGCAGCTACAGAAAAAGTAGAGGAGTCGGAGACGATGCAGGAAAGCTGATAATACTGGATGAAATATTCACAGTGCTGGACCCGGTCATAGGACTTAGCATATTTAACAACCTGTTCGGGAAGAGAGGAATGCTTAAAGAGTTCACGTGCATACTGACGGTGCAGGAAAACTTCTTCGGCATAGTCAAGGGATACAACTTCAGCGAAAACTTTAAGTTTTACAACATCAGCAACAGCGCGATACAGCAAGTGACATTGGAAAGTGATGAAATGGAGGACTCGAGGGAACTATTGAACAGCTACAACAAGACAGTGCCAGAAGAAGGATCAATGGTGTGGGAGGAAGAGGAGGAATGTGGATCGCTGGAAGGAGAAGAGTCAGTGGGCTCAGAGGAGAGGGAGTTTGTGTTTAGTGAAAGTGGTGACTCACTGAGAGGAGGTTATGAATTGAGAGGAGGTTATGATGGCGCTGTGGATGACAGCGGAGATAACGTGGAGGAAAACAGTGGCAAACATAAACAGAAAAACAATGACAAAGTCACGCAGACAAACAAGCAGGATAAAAGGCAGAAGAAAAAGGAGGAGCTAGTAAGCCAAAACGCAGAAATCATAAGGCAAAACGACCTGTTCAGCGAAAACAAGGAGGAAGGCAATGTGTCGCTGGTCAAATTTGAAAACTTCGTGTGGTACCTCAAAAAAGTTAACCTGAAACTGGTGTGTCTGGTGGTGTCAGTGTCATTTATGGCAATGTCACTTAACGTGGGAAGCGACATAGTGGTATCGAGGTGGGCGTCAGTGGCGAAGAAGGGAGAAGAGGTGGTGGAGAGTAAGTTGAATAAAAGATAATTAGAGTAGATAGAGCAGTTAGGATAGATAGAGTAGGTACAGTAAATAGGTTAGATAGAGTAGGTACAGTAGCTAGAAAACTAGATAGAGTAGCCAGTGAGGTAACTAGAAGAGGATTTCGCTAACAAGATGTTCAGAGGACTCAGTGATAGTGAAGGGCATATACAACAGCACATATCTGAGTAAGCTCAACTTCCTGTACCTCTTCACGTTCATGACGTCGTGCACAATAGTGCTCTTCCTGCTGAGAGCATTTCTGGAAGTGCAGGGGACACTCAACGCAGCGTACAAGGTGTACTACAGCGCGCTCAACGGAATACTCAAGTGTCCGATCATCATATTCAACAAGATACCGATAGGGAACATAAACAACAGGCTGAGCGCAGACCAGAGTTTCGCAGACTACAGCATTTTCAGAAGGTTCTCGCACTTCATGTCGTCCTTTATATTCACAGTGTTGACGGTAAGTGGTGTTGAGTGGTAGATATGGCAATATTGACATTGAGTAGTGGATAGCTATAGTACGGTTGATGTGTAGATAGCTATGGCAATATTGATGGGTAGATAGCAACTAGGAAGTGGATTTAGTTTTTATTTCAAAACCCTTTTAAATTTTTGCAAACTTAGGCAATGTCGCTCTGCTACCTGAACCCGTGGACGAGCATACTGATTCCAACGCTGGTGTTTCTGTCGTACTTCTGCGTGTTCAGGATATACATACCAATGTCAATGTAAGTGAATTCGTGTGCTGGTAGTTAAGAGTTAGGCCAGATAAGGCAATGGAAACTTATTTATACGCATCAGCACGATGCAGACTCCAATACATATGTTCGCATCAATAAAAACACGTAGATTCATCATGAGGAGTAACCTGGAGACGAGAGGATACATCTGCGGGCAGTTCTCGCAGGTGATCTCGGGCTCGCACGTCATCAAGAGTCTGAACAACGAGGACTACGTGATGAGTAACTTCCTGAGAGACCTGAGAGTGCACCAGAACACGAAGTTCTTCAACCACGCAGCATCCTGCTGGACAATGATAAGACTGAGGATCCTGACGTACCCGCTGACGATAGTAAACCTGCTGATACCACTGATACCAATAGTGAAGGACAGCGAGTTCAACAGCGAGTTTAACCGGAGGATGGAAAGAGAAAGAGGAGTGAACGGGCTCTTCGGGGCAATCGCAGAATCAGACAGCGAAAAGAAGGACCTGGTGGACGGAAAGGTGGGACTGGCACTAACGTACTCGTACAAGTTCGCAAAGCTGCTGAAGTCGACGCTGACGAAAATAGTGGAGCTGGAAACGGAGATGTGCGCGTCGCAGAGACTACAGGTGAGTGACTGCGTGATAAGTATTTAAAGTCTACAAGTGAGCGCACGCGCGCGTAAAATAGATGCGACGAAACAATATTGTGATAGGAGTTGGCGAAACTGGACCCGGATTATAACATCAACGACGAAAGGCTGTTTGATAGAAAAAAGCTGAGACTGATGAACAGCACGCACATCATGAATAAAGTGAGGGAGATTAACAAGCACGCGTCAATATCGACCACAAGTGAAGTGGAAGGGCTGGCGAGCTTATCAGGAGGAGAGAACTTGTACATAGACTTCGAGGAGGGGCTGGAGGTGAGAAAGGCAGTGGTGAAGTACGACAGCAAGGTGTGTCTGGACGAGATAAGCTTCAAAACGAGCGGAAACGACCACATAGGCCTGATAGGAAGAACAGGAGCAGGTAACAGAAGTAGAAATAATTTATGCACCTAGTTAGTTAGTTAGTTAGTGTGTTGGTTAGTTGGTTAGTTGATTAGTTGGTATGGCGGTATTTATACTAGTTGATAGGTAGTTGGTTGGTATTTATACTAGTTGATAGGTAGTTGGTTGGTATTTATACTAGTTGATAGGTAGTTGGTTGGTATTTATACTAGTTGATAGGTAGTTGGTTGGTATTTATACTAGTTGATAGGTAGTTGGTTGGTATTTATACTAGTTGATTAGTTGGTATGGCGGTATTTATACTAGTTGATAGGTAGTTGGTTGGTATTTATACTAGTTGATAGGTAGTTGGTTGGTATTTATACTAGTTGATAGGTAGTTGGTTGGTATTTATACTAGTTGATAGGTAGTTGGTTGGTATTTATACTAGTTGATAGGTAGTTGGTTGGTATTTATACTAGTTGATAGGTAGTTGGTTGGTATTTATACTAGTTGATAGGTAGTTGGTTGGTATTTATACTAGTTGATAGGTAGTTGGTTGGTATTTATACTAGTTGATAGGTAGTTGGTTGGTATTTATACTAGTTGATAGGTAGTTGGTTGGTATTTATACTAGTTGATAGGTAGTTGGTTGGTATTTATACTAGTTGATAGGTAGTTGGTTGGTATTTATACTAGTTGATAGGTAGTTGGTTGGTATTTATACTAGTTGATAGGTAGTTGGTTGGTATTTATACTAGTTGATAGGTAGTTGCTTAGTTGGTATGTAGTATGTACGAATTTAACCAGGCTACAAATAAGATGTGTAATTAAGAAGTAAGGTAGTTGAGTTAAATGAGTAACAAGTTGCTTGGAGAGAAAATGATTAATTATTCGCAGGAAAGAGTACACTGCTGCTGAGTCTAGGAGGGCTGATACAGCTGGAGTCAGGAACGATCAAGATAGACGGAAAGGACATATCGACGCTGTCAAACGAAGAAATGAAGGAAATGGTAGCAATACTACCACATACGCCGCCGCTGCTGCAAGGATGGAGCGTTAGGAAGTACGTGGACCCGGAAAATGAACACACAGAAGAGGAAATCATTAAGGGGATAAGAGCATGTAACATGGTTAAGTTCCTGACGCACATACTGGAAGTGAGTGAAAATGATATCTACGACATAAAGGACAGTGGATATAAAACAGTAAAAGAAAGGGAAGACGGAAGAATGAGAAGAAGATACTCGAAGGAGAGCATGGAGTCGTATTATAGTAACATGGAGAGCGAAGATGAAGATTGGAATGACGAAAAGGATGTAGTTGAAGTTGATAGGGAAGATGAGGATCAAAAGAACTATGGCTATGACCACGAAGAGAAGCATTATGACAAATATGACGAGGACGACTTTGAGAAACGGAGGAAAAAGGAATATGGGTATGACCAAGAGAAGGACGAAGAGGAAGAAAGAGACCTGAGAGCAGTGCTGAAAGTGAAGATCACGAAGCAGAAGGAACACAGCTACACAATAGTGTCAGACTTCGATCTGCAGTACCTGACACTGCTGAGACTGTACCTGGATAGGAAGAAGCTGAGGCTTATACTGATCGACGAGTGCTTTACAGTGGAGAAGGACAACGACCTGGACCTGGAACCAATACACGAACTGGTAGATAGACTCTTCAAGAAAAACATAGTCATAATAGTGGCACATCACAAGGAATCACTGAGGTAGGAAGAGTAAATAGGAGTTAGAAGAGTATAGAGTAGTTTACGAAAAATAACCGGGGGATTAATAAATAATTCTGTAGTCTGTGCAGCCGCATATTGCTGTTGGAAGGCGGGAGGATCGCAGAAACACAAATTGTAAAATAGGCGTTAAATATACCTGAAGTACCAAAAATATATGCGTAGTATACGAGTAGTGTGTGAGTAGAGTACTGTGTGACGGCCGACGAGGCGATTTCTGGTCCAGCGCATAGGCGGAGGTATCGATGAGCTACGGCTGGCTGACGGAGAGCAGTCTGGGCCCCAAGAAGCCCAAGGCGATCGCAGCGCCGAAAGGCTCACTCAGCGCACTGAACAGCATCATAAAGAGGCACATGGAGAAGGACGTTGAGAAGCACGAGCAGAAAAGGAAGACGAAGAAGGTACGTTGAAAACGGCCCGAATAACCGCGCAGGCGGACTTGTTTGAACTCAGCAACCCGGGAGTGGAGCTGAGAAACAAGATTGACAGGAAGGAGTCGACGCTAAACCGCAAAAACAGGAGGAGTCGGATGGAGCAGAAGGCGAAGCTATACGAGCAGCTGAGTGGGCAGTTAAGTAGAGGTGTAACCAGTAATAGACTATAAACTATGCAACTAGCGGATATTGGTGAAAAAAGACATAAATTTATACGAATAGGTATATATTGGCGGCATGAGTAGTTGGCCACCAGCAGTGTGTATTAATTGTGTAAACACTAAATTTTCAGAGGAGGGGAGGGCCGAGGCAGGTGATAGCAGTGAGTACCTGGTTGATTTTAGGAGAAAGCAGGAGAACGAGTTCCGGGAACTGGAGGAAGGTATTTGCGATTCGTTTCATCGTCATTGCATGTATAGATGCGGAGCGCAAGGATTTCGACGACCCACCTCCATAGCATAACCGTCCGTGTTTTATTTTTTTAAATCTGTAAATTAACCTTTTTTCACCTTATACGTGGTATTTGGTTTATGTGTAGAATCGTCAATGGGGGCATTTGCGGCCTTCCACCTTATGTTTTCGCTTTATTTGTTAAATCATGGTTAGAGATAGGCTTTTACTTGAGGATTTAGAGGATGGCAAGCCTGCGATTTGGCACCGGAACACTTTATCTCTGATAAACGAGAACAAGTTCGACAATCTTAAAAAATCGACGCCCACTCAGATTGTTTATCCTAACAGTTCTTTCAACATCGGCCTTCCCGTGGATTCCAGCAATCTTCAGGAATCTTCGACACTCAACAACGAAGGTACGCAGCTATTCATGGTTTTCTAGGTTATGTTGTGGCATGAGACTATTCTGAATTTATAGATTATGGATAAACTATGCGTATGTACTTTTGAAGTATTGATGTTTGGCGCTTCACATCTTTGTGAAAATTATATATTTCTAATTTATGTTTTCAGATCAACTTTACGACGAGAACGGTAACGAGAAGCCGTTGATTGTATATGCATCCAACAGGGCAGGTAAGTTCCGTTTTTCGATAAATTACCTTCAGAAAATATGAAAAGTTACAAAAAGCACCTTAACTTAATTTGTTTGATTTTAATATACTTTGTGGCTGTTCTTTATTTCGGCGGCTTGATGAAGTCTCATGTCGACTACACTCGATGCAGTGTAATATACTTGAAGATTACCAAGATGTCCATGTTCCTTTACTTTTCGGTCTTGGTTCTTCTCATTCTTGGATACTCGCAAATTTTGAGGTTTAATAGCGTAATGACGACTCTTCTAACGGCTCTGGGATTGTTTTACATAGAAAAGTAAGTACTTAATGTATATTTAGCTCAATCATCATTATCATCTTAGTATTTAAGATTTGCTGTTATCTTATTTGTTACTTCTATCCGTTGATTCCTCTAACGATGTTTTAGCATCTACGGGGTTATGATGTCGTTTGTTCAGCTCGTAGTTCTTTTCGTTAACTACCATTCCATATATAAAAACACACCGAAAGTTTTTATGGTTACTTCTATACATTAATTTCCCTTTTCTTTTTCACTACACATTATGTATTTCTGAATGGGGAGTGTGAATCTATAATCAGCTTTTACCATGGAATATTTATGTGTAAATTGTGAGACAAAATGCAATTGTCTATATATGTTTTGTTGATATCGCAATTTTTATTAGCCTTTTGTAATTATACGCTTGTTCCCTCTCAAGTGCTGCTGCCGAGGACTAGCTTTTATAGATGCAAGAAAACAAACCAGCTCTTGAGCATAACGGTCCAATTTGTGCTTAAAATAGAGCCCTCGTTATGCGTGAATTGGAAACTCCAAGATTCCGATGTACTATCCTTTGATAAGGGCAACTCAACGGCCCTGCAAACGTCGAGAGATCTTGAGGATTCCGACGAACCCGATAGTTACAGCGATAATGAACTGAGAGGTTGTTCCTCCACAGTTGTTTTAACAACCCTCCCCTTGAATCTGAAGGACGAGGTCGATCACGACCCGGAGGAGTCAGATTCGTCGGAGGACGAGAAACTGGAGCTCAAGCTCGAACACCAGAACACGGACGTGAGGACGTTCGTGTTCGCTTACGACTCTAAGTTTAGATTCCACGCAGTAACGGAGGTCGTGATATCGAAGCTGGACCGCCTGACGGTGGAGACGGCGTATCGCAAGGTTTCGAGGAACCAGGTTTTTTCCCTGAAATTAAGGGGGCTGGACCGAGAAGGCAACACCTTCAGCTCACTCGAAGGAATGCCCTTCTACATGTCCTTCGCAGGACCGAGAATATTTGATGTCGTGGAGGTAAAGGAGGGAGACCTTTACTCTGAGAAGAGATCAAATGTGTTATCGCAAAGTGAGAGTTTTGCACTCCCAGAGGGCACGACGCTGGTGTCAGACGTGCTGCTCCTGAAGGGAGTGAAGGTCGGGAAGTCGAGTCTGGCTTTCGGCCTCTTTTTGGATGAATACGCACAGGTCGTGTCAACTCCAGTGGAGTTCGTGGTCAACGACTTCGTGGTACTATCGCACCAGAATCTGTACATGCTCAACAAAACGCGCTTCAAGATAGAGCTGCTGTACCCGCTCAACCACCTGTACCAGAACGGGAAGGAAGATAAGGTGGACCCAGCGAACTACGAGTGGTACACCGACGCAGATCCCAGTAAGGTAACAGTGAGTAGAGAAGGAGTAGTTGAGTCACATGTGTATCTAAGTACAGGTGAGTTGGAAATAAAATAAGAATAGATACAGATAGGCACAAATAGATATAAACATATATAGGTAGACTTGCGGAGACAAAATTAGATTTAAGTAGATATAGCTAGATTTAAACAGAATAGGTAGATAAAAGTACGCAGTTAGCAGATTATCGCCGAAATCATTTGAGTTAACTAATTAAATCGCAGAAAGTGACAATGGAGGATCGGACGTGGAGTCGGAGGAGGATCCCCTGGAAAACGGGTACCAGTGCATAGTGTACGCGAAAGACCTGAGGACAGGAGAGGTGCTGAAGTCGTACGTGAATGTGATGAAGCCGCACAGCCTAGTGCTCAAATACAGCTCACTGAGGTCGCTGAACAATTGTTTAGTGAGCAAGAACGTAATGACGCCAAAGGAACTGGAAAGAGGAGAATCCTACGAAGTGTATCTGCGGAAGCTGTCGAAGCTGGAAGGCCAAGAGGAGTGCTTTCTGGAGCAAGATAAGAGCACGCTGTACCTGTACGAGGGAGGGTTCTACGTGTTCAAGTTCAACCTGCTGACGTACAACAAGAACCTGTTCAACACCTTCGACGCTGACGCGACGACGTTCGGGCCTGAGGACAAAGACAAGGACTTCGAGGAGGATGAGCTTCTGAAGTACCTGGAGGGCAGAGACAACTATCATATGTACAGAGCAAGTAACCTAGGGTGCGACTACTACAACCTGACTCACATAAACTCAACGGGCATCGAAGACCCGCTGATGCACAAGTTTAAACTGTGCGTGCTTCAGCAGATTAAGCTGGAAGGATACGAGTGCAATAGCAATCACGTGTTACAGAGTAAGTAGATGCTATTTGACTATTTGTTTACATAGTTGGTTACTATTTATTTACATAGTTGGTTGATTAGTTATTTACATGGTTGGTTACTATTTGTTTACATATTTGGTTGGTTACTATTTGTTTACATAGTTGGTTACATATTTGGGCAATAAGAAGTAGATGAGGAAGTAACGTATTCTCTCATAATTAATTAAATTTTACAGACGACTATAAATACTTCACGTGTGAGAAGCCGTTGGTGGTCTCAGTGGGAGACATGTTTGAAGTTACCCCGATAGGAGGGTCGGGAAAGTTTAAGTATGACCTGGCAGGGTCGCGCAGTGACTCGAATAAGTTCGTGTGCTCGAACAAGGGAAGTTACCAGCTGAAGATAACAGACATGACGCACGAGGAAAACGGGCTGCTGGTGCAAGTGATAGCAACGACAGTGGACTCGTCCGAGTTCGAGTACACGACGTCGGAAGATTCGAGTGAATACGTGGACGCAAAGGCAAACGGAGAGTTGACGCTGAGACTGAATAAGATGTTTAACCTGAAGCTGACGCTGTACGCAGACCTGACCGGATTTAAGCCGCTGTACAAAAAGAGCTTCACGAGAGAAGATGGGAAGTTCTACTCGTTCAACTACTTCAACGACGGAAATCACCTGGTCTCAGTGAGGCAGAAGTTTGAAAACCTGCTGCAGTTGAACGAGATGCTGGACAGCGAGGAAGGAATGCAGACGCCGCCGAAGGACGTTAAGCTGCTGCTGTACGACAGAAAGGTGGCGGACCTGAAGGGAGTGAGGAAGCAGGAAAGCTCGCTGGTGATGACCTTCCATACGCTCGAGACGAGTAGGACGAACTTTGGAATTAACCTGGAGCTGCTGACAGACTACTACAGAGGACAGTTCGAAGAGAAGGAAGAAGAAAGACTGAGTGACCTGTTCAACGAGTCGAAGTTCGGAACGCTGCTGCTTAACGTGTACAAGGACCCGGAGCTGTACATAGAGAGTAAGTACAGGCTGCCCTTAATCAACTTGGCGGCTCTGACGGGCTCGGAGACGAGGATGGCAGATGAGGAGACAGAGCTCCTGGCAAACGTGGCGCTGGGAGAAAAGATGGAGCTCAACTACAGGCACGGCCTGGGGCACACGGAGCCAGAGCTGAAGCTGACAACAAACAACAACGTGCTGCACATGGAAAAAGTGGAGGGGAAGCGAGGAAACGAAGGATACATGGTCTACTGCGTCAACGTAGGACACGAAGACATGGCATTCGAGCTGCTGGACTTCAGAAAAAAGTACAGAGTCAACTGCAGCTTCCCAAAGTACAACAGAGTGTACCCAGTGAACAGGGTCTCCAAGGGACTGTACGAGCTCGTGGACGCGCAGAGCGCAGGACGCACGGAAAAATTCGAGGAGAGGAAGTACAGAGTCAACAGCGACAGAGTTAACCTGTACATGAACCTGATGTTCGACGAGGACAACAACCCGCTGCTGCCCTCGGAAATTTACGCCTCGACCTTCGAGGTATACGCAGTGGCGCCGACGCTCACGGTGACCCCGGAGTTCTGGGACAAGGGCTACCACGAGCAGTCAATTCTCCTGGAGGACACGCCAGTCCTCGAGTTCCTGCCCAGCGAGTACGAGGGCGCGAAGCGGGAGTTCAAGGTCGTGGGCAGGATCATCTACGAAAACAGCCAGCGCAACTACTCCGCGCACTTCAACAAGGTGAGGAAGTACCGCAGGATCAACCAGCAGATCAAGAGCCAGGTCAAGAGCAGGTGGCCGCTCTTCGGCAAGTTCAACTACCTGAACACCTACATCATCGTATCGCCGAAGGTGAACCCGACGCTCGAGGTGGCGGCGCCCGAGGGGACCAGCCGGGACCTGTACCTCATGTACAACAGGATGTTCGTGTACAGGGTCTTCGTGTCGGGGGGCTCAGGCCACTACTCGCTGGTGGGCGCGGGCGACCTGAACTACCGGTTCTCGCGAGCATTCGTATTCCCAAACGCGCTCAGGAACTCCGAGAGGATGGACGACGCGGACACGCTGCCGGAGCTGCTGACGGACAAGGTGGTGCTCGTGAACCTGTTCGACTACAAGAGCTTGAAGGGGTCGGGAAGGTTTTTAACGTTTGTACCAGGTGAGCATTATTTACTTTACTGATTTGTGTTTGCCAACAGGGCGTTGTTGACTATTTAGTAGCATTTAGAGACAATTATAAGTAGTTACCATAGTAACAATAGACTAATAATTAGCATAATTTACTAAGTACAAGTAACCAACAATTAGCATAATTTACCAAGTACAAGTAACCAACAATTAGCATAATTTACCAAGTACAAGTAACCAACAATTAGCATAATTTACCAAGTACAAGTAACCAACAATTAGCATAATTTACCAAGTACAAGTAACTAACATAACTTTGTAGATAACATGGACGACTTGTCGCTGGTGGTGAAGGACGATAAGTTGCTGTGGCATAAGCCCCTGGAGTTGAACCTGCACTTTAAGTACCCAAACAGGTTTCAACTGGCACTGGAGCCGCTGACGTACACAAACGCGAGCGTGAGCAGCAAGGAGTTTGTGCTGGTGCAGGGAAAGGAGGAAATGCTGTACGTAAACGAAAAGTACAAGTTGAAGATAACCGGATACTACAATAACAGCCGCCTGCTGGATAACACGATGCTTTGGTCGTTCACACTTCACAACAACAGCATGGCGCTCAAGTCGATTAACGTATTCAAGGACTACACGTGCAACGAGCACCTGTTCGCAGGAGAAAGTGAGCAGGTGTTCAGAGGCTCAGATGACCTGGTGATGAGCACGTTCGACCTGGGAACGAGTGGGCTCTCAGTGTCGGATTTCGAAAGGAGTCTGAAGGGAGTGTACAAGTTCAGGCTGGTGGAAAAGCTGCTCCTGGACCACGCCGAAGTCACAGTCCTGACGAACACGAAGTTCGACATGACGTTCAGGAGCGTAAAGGACTACAGTAACCTGGAGGTGACGGCACTGGAAATTGGCGCAGGAACGGGCAGAGACCACAGACTGGAGAACTACGGGTTCAGTTTCAACGAGTTGGGGCAGTACAAGTACAGCGTCGGCGTTATGTACAGGGACAACCTGCTCACGGAGCTGGACCACAGCATGGTGGTTAACGTGGCGAAGCCGGCGAAGATGCTGTTCCACATATCAGGGCTCTCAGGGCAGATGCCACTGAGCAAGGTGAGAAGGACGACTGAGCTGCTGGCGATCAGTAACGCGAGCAAGGACGAAAACATGTACGAGTACACAGTGGACAGAAGCACAGTGGTAAACCTGAACGTGCTGCTCTTCGACGAAAAGGACAACATGTTCACGCCGCTGTACCTGAACAACCAGAACCTGGAGTTCGTGTATCAGATGACGGACGCGTGTCACCTGCTGACAGTAGGAGCCACGGAGCACAACGGAGAGTCGAACGTGGCGCACAGCACTGTCGGAGCGAGCGTCAGCAGTAATGCGGAGGGAGCTTTAGGGAGTGCGAGTGGCACGACCACGGCAGCAGGCAGCACCACGTCGCAGAGTGAGGCAGCCGAGAGCGCGGCGGACAAGGAGACTATGGGGCTGGGAGACCACAAGGGAGGGCGGTTCACGAAGGAGGTGGTGACGAACAGGTACAACGTGCTGCTGTACGTCAAGGGAGACTCGGAAGTGGTGGTCACAGCAAGGTACCTGGGAGTGATGCTGCAGTCGAAGAAGCTCAAGTTCAGAATAAGGGCGGAGGAGAAGCTGTTCGAGGAGACAGGAGAGGACGACGGAGTGTTGAACAAGGAGCACGACATGGTGGAAGACCACAAGCAGGAAGTGAGCGCAGGAAGTAAAAGAGCAGTGGGAATGGGATGCGGAGCCTGCTGCGGCCAGGAGGAGGAGGATAACCTGTGCTACGGAGGAGTCTACGAAATAAATAAGAGCTTCAAGAGTTACCCGGAAAATAAGCTTAAGCACCTGGGGAGGAGAGTGTACAAGGTGGTCACGCTGGGAAACGTGCTTATCATGACGGACATGACCACGTACAACGTTAAGCTGCTGAAGCCCACGCACTTCTCACTGGTGCCGCTCAACGGGAGTTGCGCCCACAGAGTGGAAGGAAAGGGGCACTGCAGCGAGTGCGAGTCGAAGATCAGAGGAGCCGGAGTCGACTTCGCGACGAGCAACATGAACAGGATGGCATTCAAGCTGGTGCTCTACTCGAACGGGAGCATGCTGAAGACGCCGATCAACGCACGCTTCACGGTGAGCATGAAGGACCTCTCGGTCTTCACGTACGAGGTGGAGGACGACCTGCTGAAGCTGACGCCGCGGAAGTACGGAGAGTCGACGCTGGAGTTGGTGTATTCGCTCTCAAACTACGAGCACGCTGACACTGACGACGAAGTTGGAGGCGGCCACGAACGGTTTGGAAGTACCCACGAGAGAGTAGCCAGTACCCAGGAACGAGTTGGAACTGGTCACGAACGAGCCGATTACCCGGAGCTGGGCGACAACGAGATAAGCAGGTACTACCTGCTGAGGAGCACACACCTCGACGTGACGAACGTGGTGAGCGTGCTCACGGGCTCGAGAGTGTACCTGACGGGCTCGCGAGTTAACGGACTGGCAGTGAACCTGGACGTCAACGCGTACGAGTTCACAAAGTTCCTGAAAAACAAGTTCACAGTCAAGTCGTTCGGAACGTGTCTGGACGAGGGCTGCGGAATGGTCTACATGAACAAGACGGAGTACGTGGACACGCCGAAGAAGCTGAGAAGCATGCTGAGCTCGAACAGAACGTCTTACAAGGTGCTGCTTAACGTGGTGACGAACGCACTCAACGCACTGCTCACGAAGGGAGAGGAGTACGCGAGCTTCAGCAAGGAGGCGAAGAGTATGCTGAGCATGAGTCAGATGAAGGACGCTGCGCACTGCGCAGGCAGCTACTGCTGGGTGGAGCTGAGGTACAGCCTCAGCAGCCCGATCAGCGTGGAAAAGCTGAAGAGCGTGAACGACAACCTGTACTGGAGAGGCGACTACAAGGAAGAGGAGGACCTGGAGGAGGTCCTGAGAATGATGAGCAGCCCGCTGGTGGGAGTGGACACGAGCATGTGGAACACGAGCTCTGGAGTGCTGGAGGAGGGAAACGTCGAGACCCCGAGGCCGGGCAAGTACAAGTTCAGAAACGTTAACGACGAGGAGGTGGTGGCGCACGTGGCAAACTTTAACGCGAGCCACTACAAGTTCAAGCAGGTGGACAACTACACAGTGCTCCTGCTGCCGCAGAGCACGGGAGGCCCCAGAGGCGAGGAGAGCCCGCTGGCGAACCACGCAAACGTGCTCTACTTCAACTACGGCCTGAGCTACAAGTTCAGCGACCCCCAGCTGAGCAAGCTGTACTTCCTGAAGCAGACGTACTACCCGTACCTGACTAACACGGCCACGGGAGCAAGCGTGGCGACGGGCTTCGGAGCGTTGTCGGGGCAGGGCGCAGGTGAGCACAGGGAGGGGTTGAGCGGAGGAGGAGCCAAGGACAGTTTGGCGCCAGGGTCTGGCGAAACGCAGCTGGTCTACAGGCTGGGCTACAGCGTGCTGCTCTCAAACAGCCTGCACAAGGAGTGGAGCGTCTTCAAAAATCACCTGAGAACAATGTCAACGGATGCGCTGAAAGGGAAGCGCAAGCTGACGCTGGAGCTGCACCACTACACCAAGGACACGCAGGGCGGCGGTAACGCGAGAGACGCGCACAGCGGAGGAGTGGGCGGAGTCGCCAGAGAGGGCCACGGGGCGGGAGGCGCCAGGGACGAAGGCAAGGAGCACTCGGAGCTCCTGATGACGGAGGACCTGGAGCTGGACCTGCCGGAAGACGTCCTCTTCGTCAACAGCGACGGCTTCATCCTGAACGAGCTGGTCGAAGAGAACATGAACAACGTGCTCCACGTGTACCCAGTTAACTCGTCATACAAGCTATACCTGAACAGCAACAAGTACGTGGTCAAGACGGTGGAAAAGTCCGGTCAGCTGACGACGTTCATAGTATACTCGAACGTGGCCTCCACGGCGCTCGAGGAGAGGGAGAGCGTGTACAAGCAGCTCTTCGAGGACCAGCAGCACGCGCCCGGCAACGTCTACCTGATGGTGCTCAACGCGACCGACACCATCATCGGCAAGATCAGAATCAACGCCAACGTGCCGACCGCGAGGGTGAGCGTCGCCAGGTTGGGCCTTCTGAAGGGGCGGAAGCTGTCGGACGTGCTGACGCTGGTGGTGACGCTGGCCGTCGCGCTCTTCGTGCTCTTCGTCTACAACACGATCCGCAACTACCAGTACTACCAGCCGACGGTGCCCATTAAGCTGGAGCGGAGTCTGCCGAAGGTCTTCGACAGTCTGCACCAGACGGGCTACCACAGCAGGTACTACCGCTCGCAGCGCTGACCGGCGCCTGCGCTTCACGACCGGCCAGGATGGCGAGCTCCGCCAGGACAGCCATTGGCGCCTGGTACTCAGGCATCAGGGCCCGTAACGGTCGATACGACGCCAAGAAGGCCAACGGACAAGATTCAGCCCGTGTTGACCCGATGTGTAACTTAGTAGCCGACACTTGGTTAGAATCTACGTGTGGAAGGATTGTAGTGTCATTATAAATAATCTCAGTGCTTTTATTTTCTACGTTTGAATATCAGTTCGTGTCTGTACAAATAATATGATTTTGTGTAACATATTTGCTGATCCCCTAAATGAATTTTGATCTGCTGAAGACGAGGCTTAAGATCGACCAGGTGAACCTGTGGAACAAGCTCAACGAGCTGGTCGGCGGCCACAAAAACGAAGACAGGGACACGGACTCAGATTTGACGCTGGAATACTACGTGGACCTGATCACGAGGCTGGTAAGAGGCATGAACGAGGGGCCTGACAAGGATTCCAAGCACGTGCAGACGGAGTCGGCGTTGCGTGACGACGACTTCGAGCGGGCGCTGGACGTGATGGAGAACAACAACCGGATGCTCGACGAGTACTGGGCGGCCGTATCGAACCTGATTATGTACCCGCGCAGCGGCATCGCGCTCCCCAAGGAGTGCCTGGACAACTTCGACTGGAACATAGCCTCCAAAGTGCTCAACAGGGTCGAGTGCGTCTCCGACAGGCGCAACTTTTGCAGATTCCTCCAGCTGATGGAGGAGAAAGACGCTCTGCTCAACAACGTTATCGCATCCCAGCACCTCGTGCTGTCGTCTCTGAGGCAGGGCGACCCTGCCAGCAGGAGCAACGAGGGCTCCGAGTCCCTTTTAAAAAGCAGTGATAATGAACTTTCCAGGCTCAGGATGGAACTTGAGACCTTTAGGTCCCAGAAAGATCTTTTCAACGTCAGACTTGAGCTGTACAGGTCTGAACTGTCCAGAATCTACCAGCAATGCGAGCCTTCTTTGACGTACCCGCCCATCATAAATCAATAAACGTTTTTGAGTGATAAATTTTTATATGTGTAGTCATTTTATGTGTTTACGGCTACTGATAGTGGTGTAAATGTGTAAGATGGAGTAGCGAGACATTCAGTAGATAACTTGACTATTTGGTTGCGTTGTCAAAAAATAGTACCGCATTTTATTTTCTTAAATAAAATGGGTGTTTAAAGCAGGCCGAGGAGATGAAGGTGCAAAAAAGTAGTAATACGAGGACCAGGTTGAAAAAACCAGAGCTAGAGCCACATTCCAGCTCAAATTTGCCAAAATTCGGTAAAATTGAAGGATTTGAGCTTGATGAGGTGATTTTCTCGCTTCTGGATGGGCTGGTTGACACGAACGAAAGGTCTCGTGACACGATAGTTAAAACTCTGATGAAATACGCAACACATCAGCCGGATTTTATTCTAAAGTCTATTTTGACATTTCTGCAAGTGCAAAAGACGTCGATAAATCATCAGCATTCTCTTTTGTGTTTCGTGAAGAGGTGTCTAGTGGAGCTGAAGAACGTTCCAAATGGCGTAATCAAGGAGATACTGATTTTCATGCTGAAGGAGCTGAGCTTTCTCAAAAGCTCGGACGTGCGCTACGTGGAAATGAGGGAGATCGTGAACACGGCCACGGTTCTGTGCCCAGCCTTTTCAGTGGACGTGATACTGGCCTTCATTAAGGACATTAAGCAAAGTAGGTTTCCGCTTATAAGCGTTATTTAAACGGCTATTGCCTAGATAGCTATTGGTTAGATGGTTGATGCGATAAACATTCTAGTAACTGTGGTTCAGGCGAGGAGAACTTTGAGGTTTTGTGCATATACATAAGGATATTGACGCACCTGTGTAAGCTGGTTCCACGCAACTCGTACGTAAAGAGCATTTTGATCTCGAGTCACATAATGTGTCTGTACAACAAGGAGATATTCAAGGAGCAGAACGCGGAAATATGCAAGGAGCTGTCGTCGCTGCTGTTTAACCTGGCGAACATGCTGACCCTTAATTCCGCACACAGCCGCTCAAGCCATGACCCAGGCTCGGATGGAATTCAGAGAGCTACCCTGGTGAAGTTGATCAATGGAGACGAGTTGGGGCGTAGGCACACGCAATTGTACGACGCACTTGACCTGGAAGTGGGAATACAGAACAAGTTTAGAAGTGTTCACAGAGCGCACTTCGAGGCTACCACGAGTGAGCATTTGTCACATTCCAATGCCGCAAGCAGATTGTTCAATGGATACTTTGTGGACCTGATTCCGACGAGTTCGGGCACCGGAAGAATAAGGAAGATCAGCAGGCCGAGCCTGGAAAACATAAAGAGCATACTTGAGCCCCTGTACGAGCTGATGCTGGACTACTACATTCCGAAAATATATATCAACAGCTCCTACAATAACATTTGCCTGGAGTTGCTATACTCGCTGGTCGTGATATCAGAGTACGTTTCCACAGAGTGCCTCAGGGAAAACTCGCTGAATCTGCTCAACTGCATAATAGTGAGGTTCCTGTACCACGTTCCGAACCTACAGTTTAACGACAACCTGTGGTTTAAGCTGTACAAAATCAACTCGACGAACTTGACAAATAGATTCGTATCGTTATTTTCAAACCTAAGTGAGTGGAGCATCAGCCATCTAACTATTAGTTAGTAGGTACTGGTATGCAATTGTGAGGGATTAATGGCATGATGGAATTAATAAAATGTTTTAGATTTGCTGAATGGGTTGCCTCCGAAGTTTTTTATAGTTGGTATGAGATCATATCTGCAAATATTGAGCCAATACAACGAACATAACATATATATTAACTCTTATAAGTAGGTTTCAGCCACTATTTATTTGTTTAGATAGATAGATAGATACATAGTTAGATACATACGTACACATAAATGCTATGATAACATCAAGAGACTTAGTTACCATGAAACACTGACCTATTGTTAACATTAACTGTGTAGTCTGTGTAACATATTGTTCTCCTTGTTGAAAACTTTGTACGATAACGCGAACAAGCACCTTCTATTGTATCTGCAATGGTTCTTGTCCGATAATGGTAGTTTAAACAATGATGCCCAAAATGATTTGGAGTTTGATAGTGTGTATATTGATAACATAATTCAGAGCTTGAGGATACTTTATAACAACAGTTCCTCGCTGGCATTGATTGAGTTTTTGTACGATAAGTTGATGTCGGTCACTAAATCGGATGTGATAGTGGCCATGTACGTCTTCATCTTCCTGTTTAACGCAAGCGATGCTGTGTACAGTAGTAGAATGAGTAGTATGGTCAGAACGGAAAGCATGGGTAGTAATAGTATTGGTAGTAATAGAAGTATTAACAGTAGTATCGGTAACAATGGCAGTAAAAACAACAACAATGCGAGTACCAGTAACAACATTATTAACAGTAGTAGAAGTTACAGTAGTAACACGTTGAAAAGAAGCGGTAGCATCAGTAACGCCTGTATCACTAGTGATGGGCACAGCAGAGCTGGAGTCGATAGCTGCAACCAGCTAATAATGTACAGGATAGTGAACAACATCAGCGGCATATTGAACCTGAATATAAACGACAACTACTCGCTGTACATAATGATTAAGTTCGTAAACATGCTGTTTCTGAGCAGGAGCGTAACGCTGTACTCGACCTTTAACTCCATGTTCGACAAGGAGGACATGGAAAGGAGGAATAAGAAGATATACTTCATGATCAACTACATATTCGAGTATAAGATCAACATAGACATCAGCAACAGGATCAACATGAACATGAAGTGGTACAACAGTAAAAGCGGTAACAAGTTGGACGTGTTGTTTTTCTACTCGCTGTACCAATGCAACACCGTAGGAAAGAATGAGTTGCCGGCAAATAAGTTTATAAAAAATGAGTTGGTAAGCAATGAAGAGGAGTTGTTTGAACAGTGCGTAGAGAACATAATAAGGAGTTGCACTGACTATTTTTTAGTGTACCTGGTGAATAAGCTAATGAAGAACGTTAAGAGGAACAGCCTGACGATATTCGAGTATCTGAGTAAAGTACTTAAGCTGTACAGTAAGCAGAAGGTGAAGAGAGTGCTGAAGCAGGATGAGCTTTACAATCTGCTTATTCTAGCACTAATTTACATCCACGACCCAGTAAACTACTTTGGAGAAGCGTATTACGCCTCGAAGTTGCTGTTTAGGCTCTACGAGTATGTTTCCAGCTCAGGCTACCTGATGAATGGGAGTATTAGCATTGGCGCGAGCATTACGGCCAGTAACACGAGTAATTGCAGTAAAGTTAGTACCATGAACAATATTAGCAATAGCATGAGCAACGATGCATTTAAGCAGAGGTTGATTGAGGAGGGGGTGATGTTAACGGATTTATCATGTTATGACAAAGTGGATTGTTTCTGCCTTAGAACTAGCAATAGCAGTGGTAGTATCAGTAGTGGTAGCAGTAGTGGTAGCAGTAGTGGTAGCAGTAGCCGAAGCAAGCTTGGCACTAACCTAAGCTTTCTGTACCCGAATGACATAGTGTTGAACTTCAGCAACGTGTCGAAGTTAACGAGGTATATGAATAGTATACACAAGGTCGATGGAGCTAGCGTCATAAGGTGTCTCAGTTCGCTGATGGAGCAGTTGAAAAATAGGCCAAATCTAAGTCGTAACTCGTCCTTCTCAATAACTACGAGCACCTTTCTGAACCCAGGATCGACACTGTTTGGAAGCAATCAAGTCAGTGTGATGAGAGTGAACGATGTGGTAATAGACACGGACTTGTCAACATTTCATAACCTGGGAATAGTGAACGTGATATGCACGTTTACAAGCGTTAAAGAGGGGATAGTTGGAGCTATATTATCTAATGCAGCTACGAGTGCAGTGACGAACAAGGAGGATATGATGCAAGTGGCAAATGATGGAGAACTGGAAGCAGGAGAAGAGCAATTGCTGTTTTGGAGCAGGAGCCTTGAAATGAAGTATAAAATATTTATGCTGAATGGAATGAGCATGAGTAACGCGATAACCGGAGAAAATTGGAAGGGGCACTTGAAGATGTTGGACGATGCGCTGATAAGCAACACGCTTAAGGATTCGTCATTTTCGCTCTTCGGGAAGACTGCGTCGTACCTGCAGTCGGAAAGAAACAGGCTGATAGTGATCTCAGCGCTGACCCACGCATACATTCAAGCGTACAAATGGATCTGTTCGGAAGACGTTGGCCTCGATGTTAATGCCGACAGTGATACCACTAACAACTCTGTGGGTGATACGACCAAAGAGGAGAAGAAGCAGGCGATGGAGGAGTTGAGTGACAGGTATAATAGAATAGTTGCAGTATTTAACGCAAAAAGAGATAAGCTGCTGGCAGAAAAGGAGGGAAAGGCGGAGAAGAAGTCAGAAGAAAGAGAATGTGGGTACGAAGAGGACCATGAACATGTGGTAAACAGATACATACTGTGTCCAATGATTAACATGTTTAACAACGATACAGATGTGAACGTGCAGGAGTGTATCTTAAACAACGTGTTGCTGATAGTGAATCAAGCGTCATTGAGTAAGATGAGGATCATTAGGGAGAGTAAAGATGTGAATGAAGCAGGCAACTTTAGAATTGACATTGAGGTGATAAGCCTAATGTTTAATAAGATGATAGGGATAATGATGAGGGTGATTGACGAGAACGTGAAGGCGACGGAAGAAAAAATTGAACAGATGTGTGAAAAAAATGAAATATTGAATGTGGAACGTGTCAATAGATCAGTGAGTGAAAAGGAAGGCGCCTTGGCGTACTGCTCATTCCTGGTCATGTCGTCATTCTCGCCGCATTTTAGAATGCTGAGAAGCACTAACGTGCCGTACCTGGTCATGTACTACACGCTCTACTACGCAGACTACTACTTCTACGCCAAGGTGGCAAACTTCGACGTTAATTTCAGCTTCAGCTACGAGTTCCACAGGTCCTTGAAAATATTCAGACACATCCACTACTACCTGACGAATATGTACAATAATATCGCAAAGGGCTTGAATGGGTTGAGAGACGATGGATGTAGTGAAGGTGAGTACGGTTATGCTAGTGGTACCGATAGAATCTGCTGGGACGTGCTGTACAAAATGACTATCACGATACTGAGTGATAATAATAAAAACCTGGACGCCATGGTGATTAAGAACAGGTTGTTCATACTGGTTCAGTTTTTGGACGCGTTTCTGCCCAATGGTAAAGATCTGAGGAAGGATGGCGACCAGAGGGTCGAAAGGCAGCTGGAATCAGAAGATGAAGATGATTGGGTTAAGCTGGTGATATTGGTTTGGTGTTACATCCTGAAGATGGGCGACAACAACACCAAAGTGCTGCTGATTGACATACTGTACAGGCTATTGAGTGTGCAAAGTGACGTGATTATAGAGGACGTATATGTGACCACGAGTAACAGTAGCATTGATAGCAATCATAATGGTGTTGTTGGTATTGGTGGCGATAGCAACCATAATGGTATTGGTGGCATTGGTATTGGTGGCGATGGAAACAATGTCATTGGCAACAATAACAATAACTGTATTAATTATGGCAACAATAATAAAAATGGCATTGGTGCGGTAAACGGAGATACGGTCGGTGGTTTCGGAGTGAGGATGGATAGAATAAACAAGTTGAATGGGATCGATAGCATAAATAGGCTGATACCGGAGAGGCTGGTGGTAAAGTTCGTGGTTTTTTCAATGAATTATCTGGAAGTAGCCTCGTACGTGTCGAACTCGCTGGTGAAGATCATACACAGGATGATGCAGCAGAACATGAGCATGATCTCAACGGAGCACCTGCAGGCGAGCCTGGTGGTGATATTCAAGAGGTTCCACGAGAGCTTCCACAACAACAACCTGCCGCTGTTCCTGAGGTCCTTTCTGGTCGACATGTTCAAGTATAACACGAACATACTGTTCACCGTGCTGTTCAAGTACAGCCTGAAGTTCCAGTCGAGCGTCATATTCATAATAATAAAGAACGACTACCTGCTGCACCTGCTCATAGAGCACCTGGACAGTCGTATAAACGACGAGTTGAGCAAGTACTTCCAACTTAGCGAGAAAGTGAGCTGCGGTGGTACTGCCGGGCTAGAGTACTATGGCAGTGGTGGCGAAACGAAAGAATTTGAAGTTAAGGAGCTGGAACCAGTAGGGGGAGAATGCAAAGAACATGGCGGGAAAGTGAGTGAGGTGTGTGTTGAGAGGGGTGAATTGGCACTGGAGTACCTGTTGGAGTACAACATGATCATATTTAGCAACAAAAGCAGGTTGATCAGCTGCTACAGCGAGTACGTAACTCGGTTGATAGTGTACGTTAACGTTATCGAAGCAGTGAGCAGTGACCTCAACGTGTTGATAAAGCAGAAAAGGACACTTGAGGGGGAGCGCGCGAAAATGGTGAAGCTGCTGGAGGTGATATACGGCAACGCGATGGTTAGCAGAGACTCTCTGCTCCACTACAGCGTTAAGATCATAGGCAGCAATAGGAGCACCTTGCGCTCGTTTCTCAACTACACGTACAGAGTAATATCACTGTTCGGTGAGCCGATCAGGACCACTGAGGATTCCGACGATATTTGGAAGGATAAGGGTTTTAGGGAGGCCAGGGAGGAGTTACTGAGGCGAGTTCTGCTTAGGATACTGGTTGATTTGATCAAGTACAGGCTGTTGAAGGGCTACGATCTCACGGTGCTGAAGATAATAAGGAGGTTGGACTCAGACTACGAGTTGATTTACTACTACTTGAAAAACATGTACCCGACTGGAGTTAACCCCTACTATAACGTGTACGCTGGCAACTACGCGGCGGTCCTCAGGAAGAGGAGAGCGTTCTTGGACGAGTTGGTTGCGTCGATGGTGCGGAGGCTGGAGGAGAAGGTGGTTGCCCACAAGTTTTACTTCTACTTGAAGGTGTTCGCGCTGCTGATGCGCCTCGTTCACAGGCACAGGTTGGCGAGGCACTACGGCGCCGTTGAGAACGTAATATGCCTCGTGCTAAAGTACAGGACCTTTTTCGCAGACAAAAGGCTCAGGCACGCGTACCTGGTTCTGTACGCGGCAGTGCTGAGGTACCTGCGGGGGAAGCACAGGAGCTTGAACCGGTTTGAGAACCTGAGGTCGTACCTGATGTTCCCGACTGCAGTGGCAATGCTCTCGAGCGGCACCAGGAAGCTGGAAGCCGTGAGCTCGAAGTGCCTCAGGTTGTTCTTCTCACTCTCCTTCGGCGACTGGCTTGATGTGAGCGCCCTCAGTCTGAGTGAGGAAATACTCGCCGGCTTGATGGTGCGGGGTAACACCGCGAACAGGTGCCCGTGCAACTGCAATGCCGGTGATGCAGGTGTAGGTACTGCTGTTGCCACTAAAGCTAGTCGAACTGCTGGTATGGGCAATAGAACTAGTGCTGGTAATGCTGTTGGTGCTACCGGTATCGCTACTGCTCGTGGAACCAGTAGCAACCACGGAGTCGTGGGTATCAATGGCGACGATGCTGATTTGTTTACCGAAAGTGGCAGAGCAGCGGCGGACTCGCACATCTTGTGTGTTTGCAACTGTTTTCAGCTCCTGCATATATTTTCGCACTTCATGCCGTCCGCCAGCGCTCAGAATAAACAGTCCGGCGAGGGTTCGGCTTCAAATATAGAGGGCGCCGATGAGGGCATTGTCGTGCCCGCGAGCATAAACGAGGAGTTTAGGAGCATCAAACGCTCCCAGCTCGACAGGAAGAGCTCCAAGGTGCTCTTCAGCAGCATCACCGTCGAGGAGGAGGACTTCGAGTTCATCGACATCAACGCTTACTACGGCCTGAAGCTGCACTCGATAATGCCGCTCATTCGCACCAGCAGTAGTGAAGACAGGGCGGAGCAGTTGAGAACGTACTCCAGTGGGTCACTTGGCAGTAACGCCAGTGGTAGTGACGGCATCAGCGTGAGCGGCGATAGTGCTCGCATAGGCTCTGGTAGTGCCATCAGTGACAGAGCTACTCTGGGCTCTGCTATTGGCTGCAAAAGTGTCGACAATAACCTGCAGTTTGACACACTCAGTGTCTGCCCTGACGTTCTCACGCTCTTCGACGTCTGCGACTACGCTTTCAAGGTCGGCACTGCCAAGAGCAACTTCATGTACAACTCCGACTCTCTGGAGGAGTACTTTCAGAACACCGTGAACCGTAACAACCTGAGCCTTCTGCAGCTCAAAAGCCTCAGCTCTATCGGCAACTCGTTTCTGTTTCTGTCCAAAAACGTCTACAGGTTCATCACGACTCAGAAGTATCTTCAGCACAACTTGATGGACATCTATTTCCCCCAGTGCTCCTTCTCGAGCTCCGACCCTGCCAATGACCGCAACCCCCTGTTCTCCCTCAAATCTGCTTCTAGGCTCAGCGCTTCTATGTCTCCGTATCCCACCTCGCCTTCCTTTGAGGACAGTGTTGTCTTCAACGCCGTCAAACTCTCCGTATTTTTAATCACCAGGGCTTCGCTGTACTTATACAAATCCAACCTTTGTAGTGACTACGATTCACCTTTGGAGGACCTTGAGCCTTTCGGCCTTCACAAAAGCCTCAGTGTCATTAGGAGAAATCACCTAATTCACTTTGAGAGTCTCTGCAATGTAGTCGTAAGCAAGCTTTGCAGGCTGATAGACGACGTTAAGTTTAAACTGTACGTCTACAGGCAGCTGCAACTGCTCGCGACCATCTCGCCGCTCTAATTTGTTCAATATTTTGCATACGTGCTACCATATTTACCATATTTAGTGCATATTCTACTATATTCAGTATCATGCTCATTCAATATTTGTTTACGCGTTACTACACCCATTACGATAACTGCTACTCCACGTCTGACAACTTTGTCCATGTGCCTATTACCTATATGCTAACTATGTGTACGTTTATCAGCGTTTACCCATATGCTAACAGTGTACGTTTATCAGGGTTTACCCATATGCTAACTGTGTACGTTTATCAGAGCTACATTAATAGTTAGTGTGTGTACGATCAATCAGTTGTGCCCTTGACTACACCAAATCACTGCTCGTCCTTAATGTGTCTTACAACCAGTGCCAGTATTATTCTTACAAACTTAAATTCCGGGTCCTGAACATATGCTATCAATCCGTGCGTTGTTATCCATATTTATTGTACACTTTCTCATCCATATGCATTAATGCATATACGCTCTTATCCACTTTGCTGTTTATCTGCCTATTCACATGACTATATCTATCTACGTTCCTACGAGTTGCTGCCACTGTACCACTAGAGTGTCGTCGCTGTGTTCCAACTTCAATGTCGAGTAGTTGAAGATTTTCTCTAAAATTGTTCATATATGCTGTTACATATATATGCATTTATGATTACTGTATCTATCTATTCATAATAATATGTACTGGTCCATATATTTATCTATTTATTTATTTATTTCTATTATTATTTACCAACTTACTTTGCAATTGTTGGTTTGCTGTGTACTTTCTGTTACTCAAGGTTGACGATACTAACAGCTTCACTATCAGCTCAGTCAGCGTAAAAAAGTCTTCGTAACTCATCTTTACAGTCAATCGGTACGTCACTTCGTGCGTATTATCTTTCAGCGTTTTCACCATGTCGTTGCAACTCCCATTACCATTGTTCAGCACATCCACCAGGGCGCTTTTATTGTACAAATACACGTTGCCGTTGTGCTTAAATCCATATGATACCTATATGCATTTTATACATTAGTGCTTCTACTTTATTGCAACTATTCAATTTAATTATCTACGTTGTTTTTACATTGTCCTTGTCAAGGATCAGACTCGGGTGTATGTATATTTCCTTCTTATCGACCAACACTTTGTGAAACGCTACCGTCTCTCCGTTTGCTGGATAATATACCTATTGTGTTTTTAATTTGTATGCTACTTAATCCTCTAACTATCTAACTTGACAGCTATTATTACCGTATAACTATCTACCTTGTTAACACTTGGAACCGTATAACTATTTAAATTGCTATCATTTACAATCCTCTAACTATCTAACTTGACAGAACACGTAATGGTCATTGTAATTTTGTTTAACGCTCTCTATCTTTACTTACTGGTATGTTGAGTGTGCTTGTTATGTGCTTTGAAAACTTCTTCATTGAGTCCAATTCTCCGTGCACGAACACTATATTCTTTGGGCGAACCTAATTTATGTTATTCATACACCAAACAGCTAATATCTACTCTTACGTGTTTTATCAGCTTCAGTATTCCTGGCGAGTCTGCGTGTGCTGAAAACGATAAATATTTAACTTTGCACTTAATGTTTATTACTCCCGTGTTCGTCTTAATACTCTTTTCCCCTGCAAGCATGTGTGTATATTCATGTGTAAACCCAGAATCGTAACCATATGGTCGTGGCAGTATAAATTTTGTATTCTCGTCCTTTCGTACCTGATATTAGCTTGTTTCCTACCGTTCCCTGTACGCAGTACCCTAACCACATTATGCTCATTATCACTCAACATCAAATCTATCTAACTGCCAACGCTGCTTTACCTGGTATGAGTATTAAATTTTTCGGGTTACTCGACCATATTTTACACGCCTTCAGCGACAATCCTGTGTGTACCATTCCCGGTGTTGCGAACAGCACCATCGGCCTGTTGTCGTTCAGGAACGACTGGTCGAACTGCAGCAGGTTCTCCATTGCGAACGGGTTTTCCTTCAGCTTACTTATGTTGTTGTTGTCAGTCCAGCTTGAGTGCAGCTTATAGTAGTTCGTCGCCTTTTCCGACAACCCTCCTCCGAAGTAGATTGGGAACAACAGCGATAGATTATTCCAATAGTTGTTCAGTATTATTGCCAACTCCTGTGCTCTTCCCACTGCGAAGACCGGTATCAGCACCTTCCCCTAATTTATTGTTGTCAGTGCTGTTAGTCTTGTCAGTGATGTTATTGTTTTTATTGTTGTTACTGCTGTCAGTGTTATTGGTATTACCAATACTACTAGCTACAATATCATCATTACTACCAATATTGGTAGTGCTGTTATACATGGCTAAAATTGTCTGTGCAGCTTCACCTACTCCGTTGATGAGCGTGTCGTGTACCAAATTGCACAACTCTACTTCCGTCGCCTTCTTCGACTGCCTGACGAACGTTGCGTACGTCGTCTCGCAGATCAACACGTCCGGCTCCAGCGAGGGCACCTTTGCCGGCCCCAAGTGCTTGTCCGGCACCGTGTTAAAATCTCCTGTCAATTTGTCATTTTCCTTTCTGACCCACCTGTGTATAGCACTTTGAAGCCGTCCGACTCCGCCAGGAACATTGCTGCTCCGAGTACGTGCCCTGCGTAAAAGGGCGACACTGTGAGCCCCTCCACCTTTTCTGCTGATCTCAGCTGCAGTGGTATTGACCTCTTCATGCACTCTGCCACTGAGTTGAACGAGTATCCCCAGGGGTCCGGTCTCTCTTCCACCTTCCTTCTCTTGTCAAAGTTCAAGAGGCTCTTCACGCTTGCCGTCTTCGCTGCGATTCCCTGGCTCGACGAGTCCTCTTGCGCGTACCTCGTCACCTGCACGCTGTCTCTCAATAGAAGCGGACTCAGCGCTTTCGTCGGATACGTCATATACACTGGTCCCGAGTACCTGCCGTGTTCGTCATTCACTTTCACCTTACCCTATCTCCTCCGTCAGAAACGGCAGTGCTCCCACGTGGTCTATGTGGAAGTGCGAGATGATTGCGCTGTCTATTGTGTTCGTCACGTTGTTCAGCGCCTTTTTGAGTGCGTTTTTCATGTACAGTGCCCTCTCCGAACTCTCTACACTGCTTTATCAACTTTTCTTCTTACCTTTCATCTTCGCGTTCCTGTACTCTCTTTCCGATGCCTCCATTGAAAACGGGTCTGTAACTGTGTTATCTGTCTGCGTTTCATCTGATTTCATCTCCTCCAGCAGCTCCATCTGGTGATTGTACTCGGTCGTGTTCCCCAAATACTGTAGATTTGGGTACCTTCTGTGGTCTACGAATCCGCAGTGTGCTCCGCAGTCGAACACTACTCTCTTTGACGGAAACGTGACAACTACACACGACCTTCCTACGTCCTGCCCGGCACCCAAAATTGTAACTTTTAGGCTTTTCATCGAGTTAATTCTTCAATTCACAGTGTTGTTTTCACATATATTTAAACGAGGCTGTTAAAAATTTAAGGTGTGTTATTTTTAGCCTTAAATTTAAATATATATTTGCGAATATGTTTTTGACGGATGAATATAGTTCATAAAATCATCAACAAAATGTTAAATGTGGTAAATTGACATATAACGGTGTATTAAAACTAAAAAACAGTGGAAGATTAAAAATTATTGGACTTTTAGAACGATTGTCAGATACAAAATACACTCATGAACAGTTTTTATTAATTAAGTAAAACATAGATGAATCATATGATTTAAGAGGCATTTCTAGCGTTTAAAATTATAGTTAATCTATTTTTTTAATGATTATATTACACAGGTCTTAATTTAAACTGTGGAATCCTTTAAATGGTTGCACATTCTTCCCCATGTGAGTGTTTAATCTCTTAGGCCAATATATATTCACCTTTTTTGCTATGTATTCCCATTCTGGCCCAAATACTTCTTTACATAATAATAAAAGATTTGTATTCAACAATAACCTCAATAAGTTACTTTCTGACGCTAAGAGATTTCCTCCGAGCACTAATCCTTGCGTAAAATGTACCCAAAAAAAGAGATCGTGCATATGTGACGCTATTAACTCCGGAGTTGGAAGGTAGGGACACACATAAGTAGTCTTTTCGATCTTAAACTGCCCTAGGATAGCTTCTTTTTTTAATTATATATATCTGTGTAAATATTTCCCTTTTTGCACATTTGAGACTGAATTTTAATTTAACGTATTCTTTAGAACTCCAAGGTATGAAATCTCTGAGTTGCGGGAAACAAAGTCGATGTTAAACGACCTGAGAGACTCCCTGAACGATGTCGATATGGAAAAATGGTCGGCACACACGAAGCTTCTGGACAACACATCGCTGGTCACAAAGCACTTATCCGAAGTACGGGAAGTTACTGAGATAAATAGTTAGTATATATTCGCAGCGCGAGTTCCTGTATTGATATATGAATGAGTATACCTTATAACATTTTACAGCTCAAGTTGAACGTAAACGGAAAAAACGAGCAGGGAGTTGAGCTGATCACGAATGCTTGGTTAAAGTTGTACGAGATCCTGGAGTTTTACAACTTAGTGGAGTATCTTAAGCCTAATTTTAAGGCCGAGGGAGGGGTCCTGACGTCGTTTCATATTTCAGAGTGTCCTGGCGGTTTCGTGGCAGCTTTAAACCACAATTTAAAGTCGAAAAACTGTATGTTATATTCATATCAATTTATGCACTTAATGGGCTTTGAAAAAACTATGTGTAGACTCTGGGCACCTGAAATGGTTTGCAACCTCGCTGAACCCATACTACGAAGGGAATGACCCCAATGTGGTCCTGGCCGAAGATATACTGTTCAGAGAAACGTATCAGAACTGGTTACTGGGCTGTGATAACTCAGGAAACATAACAAGATCATGTAAGTGAGAGTTGTGAAAGGGGGATGTAGGCAATATTGAGTTCATATGGGACCATATAAGCAGACCAAGTAGGCACAACAAAGCTAAGACACCAATACTGGTAAGCAGGAGAAGCGTGTTAAAGAAAACGAGTAGGTTGACTTGGTGACAGCAGACGGCTCGTTCAACTGCCAGTTTGACCCAAATAACCAGGAGAGGCTGACATCATCCCTTAAATTCGCAGAGTAACTTAGAATAAGTAGTTAAGTAGTGGTAGTTATGGGTTGTGCTGATAGTGGTCCGTACATAGATGTTATAGTTGGTTGTTAGAAGTATGAACTAGGTCACTGTGACAGTGCTTTCACAGGTTTATATGAATTAATGCAGAGTTGTTTGCGCCCTGGGCCTGTTGAGAGTGGGAGGATGCTTTATAGTTAAAATGTTTAACCTATTTGAGGAGTGTTCGTTGTCTATATTCACGTTGTTGGCGCTGTGCTTTAAAAAAATTGAAGTCTACAAGCCCTTGTTGTCAAAAGAGAGCAATTCCGAAGTTTACGCAGTCTGTTTAAACTTTAACGGAATCACATCAATACTACTATCGTCTCTCTGTAAATTTGTCGATCAGTACTCAAATGAAAAAAGTGAGTTTGAAAGATAGATTTGGAGTTACAGTTTATACACACATATTAGAGTATAACATTGTTGGTAGTTAATTAATTGGTACTTAACAGTGTTGCCACGTACCTAGTTATAACTGTCATTTAATGGTATTCGTAAGCATCGAGTGACAATTTTACAGACAACATGAGTATATTCCCAAGAGAGTGGGTGCCATCAGGCTTTAAAGCAGAATTTGTGGACTGCTCAAAGTTATTTGCAGAAAACCAGTGGAGGAACCTGAGAAACGCACTGTCGTTGTATAAAACCACACTGAATGAGAATCCGTACTACAAGGACAAGAGAGAGTTCGCAAACATCTTCATCAAGCAGTTTAAGATAGGGCCAATAAGTCCAGAGTCGAGGCTGGTTAAGAGAGCACAGTTCGGGCAGTTTCTGATATCCGGCAAGGACACGAGTTCCCTGGGACACGTGGAAAAAAGGTACTACGCCAAGTACCAGGACAGAAAGGAGTACCACAGCATGTATGAGGCCCTGCAGGCGAAAAGGAGGAGCAATAAGAAGGCTAACGACGTGTACCTGCACCTGGGCTCGGACAGCGACGACCTGTACAGCAATTCAGTGAAGGAGGTGCTCAAGTACATACAGAAAAACAGGCCGAAGGGGAAGCCGGAGAGAGAAGAGGGGCCTCTGGAAATGCAGTTTAAGCTGGACGAGGACGTGCACGAGAGTCTCCTGGACGACCTGAAGAACCAGAGGTACATGAAGGAAAACTGGTTCAGCATAGGAAACATGGAAGCAGAGGAGTTCAAGTTCAGCTTCTTCTGCAGCAATGACGCGCTCTTTGAGCTCATGTGCCTGAGGTCGTACTGCAGCAGGAGGTTGCCGGTGACGACGGCGCAGGAGTGCATAGTTAAGTCCTCGTCGTACGGGGAGGCGCTGACGGACCTTAACTCGTTCCCGAACGCGACGATGGTTCACCTGGCGCTGATCCTGAAGAACCACCTGAACGCGAAGAACTACCGGTGCTACCTGGAGATCACGTCCAACAGCTCGCAGCAGTTCCCAGCAATCTCGCTCCTGAAGCGCTACGGCATAGCAGGGTCGCTGATTTACAACCACGCACAGGCGACGCAGGAGGCCGAGGCGACCAGTGAGGCTGAGGCGGAAGAAGACGAACAGAGTAACCTGTTCGTGTTCGAGAACCTGTTTGAGCTGCACACAATACTGAGCAACTTCCCGGGCGAAGGCACCGTGGACCTGTGCTACGAGTACGACTATTCAAACCTGCTGTCGACAGGCCAATCATACAAGACGCTGGTGAGTTTGCGTGACCAACGCTGCGTAATTGGCACTTACTTAGTGGTAGTAAGGCTGCAGCTACTATTAATACATACTGGTGCTGGAAAAAACGAAGCACCCAGCAATATTCGTTCATCTTCACAAACCATGACGTTACAGATCGGGGAGATACTGGATTCGAACCTGAAGAGGAACTGCAACTTCATATTCTGTGACACGGGCGACAGTAAGAGTTACAGGGAGCTGCTCCACAAGGAGTTGAGCGCGAAGGTCGTCATGGTGGCCCAGCTGATACAGGTTTGTGAATTAAGTCACGTAACCGCGTTCAGAGCTTGAACTGTCTGAGCGATAGTGGAGACATGGTCGTGAGAGTGTTCACAGTGTTCACCAGGTTCACAGTCGGGATACTGTGCTGCCTCGCAACCGTGTTCGAAAGCGTTTACCTCTACAGGCCCGAGTCGGTCGTGAGTTGGTCCCAGGAAACGTACGTCGTGTGCAAGAACTACAAGGACAAGGACAACTCGATCTGCAGGCACTTCTTCCAGTTCCTGTGGGAAGTTCTCTCCTCCCATAAAAAGAACAACCAGAGTCTTCTGCAGATCATTAAGCCGTTCCACTTCACAACTATCGCAAAGTATTTATCGCTATTGCTATTTACTATTACTATTTGGTAGCAGTAGTTAGCAATATTAGCTACAGAATTATTAGTAATTTGTAGTACCAGTTACATTAGCCGCTATGGTATTAGTTACATTAGCCGCTATGGTATTAGTTACAGTTGTAGCACCTGTAAAGTAGCACTAAACTAGTACTGTTAGTTACAGAAGTAGTTGTGCTACCAATTACACTAGTAGTTACAGTGGCACTAGTTATTTGAACATCAACGTTACGACTAACCACTCTTCAGAAAACTATACGAGTTTAATAACGTGCTATTAAACAGTGAACTGTACGATTTAATGAATAAAAACGATGTGTTCGAGGACTATTTGTCCTCCTCCAAAGAGTTCATAAGTAGCCATAAGTTACTTGATTTTTTATATCCACAAAAACTGTTGGAAAATAAAACTGACATACAGTTACTGAAGCTGCAATACAACGTAAGTTTACTCGTATCTTGACCTTCCACTCTTTTTGGAGTATCATAACACGTCATAACTTATCGATATTTAGAACGAAGTTATTAACACCAATAACGTGAAGAGAAAAAGAGTTGAAACTCCAATTGAGTCTGAAAGTGAGCCTGAACCTGATTCACCAATATGGTCTTCTGATAACGAAGATCAATAAACTATGTTTTTTAAAATTTTGTAAATATACTTTAAACGCAACCTGCTTGTGACTCTAGCTACATATATATGTGTGTGCCTGTGTTCGTGTGTGTGTGTATACATGTATATTTTTCTGTATGTATGTATGTATGTATGTATATGTGTGTTTACATATGTGTACAGACATTTGTATTAAATTATTACTTTGTCCGTTGGATCAATCCAGTTTATCACCTTAACGTTCTTGTCATTTTTTACAGTTAAGTCCACGTCGACCCTTTTGGGCATCGGTTTCCTAAAGATTGGTGTATTTGACGGCGCCGTTACCTCGTTGATGGATATGGAAATGCGGACATTGACTCAGCAATGACTGACTGCCTGTATAGCCAGTCCACAGTATCCTTATCGCCTATTAAAATGAATTAATAACTTTGATAACGACAGAAATAGAGGCAATAGCAATAGCAATAACCGTAGTAGTGTTAATGGTAATAATAAGTGAAATAGAGACACTAGTACTAGCGACATAAAAAGGCAATAGCAATAGTGTTCTTTGTACCTTTGTATTCTAATTCGCTGTCCTCCTGCTCGTTTGACCTTTGAATGTAACCCACATTGTCTCTATAGGCGGCCTCTTTGATTTGTAGTCGCTGTTCACCCAGATCAATTCGCTTATCCTCGATTTTACACAGCCTGTTAATGGTAATTACAGGTCTCACACAAAGTTAGAGATATGTGACTGACGCAACTAACTTATTTTTGTTTATGTAGTGTAGTAAACTGAATTCCTTAATTATTTTTGAGACTGTGGAGCTTTTGAATCTGAAGTATTGGTGACTATAACTCGTGAGTCGTACCCGTAACGCTCCCCTATGCGCTCCACTCTAAATCTACCTGGGTCGAGCGTGTGTATGAAGTAGATGTACTCTCTCATCAGGGGGTCAACCTTCCTAAGCGATTATTCATCATTTTAACTGAAAGCACCTGTGTGTTGGAAGCTTAATCGGGAATATTCTTGGGAGTATTCTATTCAGCCCTGTATCCTACAAGGTCAATTAACCGCGTTGTGGTTACCTTCCAGTAGTTGCGATTTCTCGTTGTTTCGAGCGTAGGGAACCTGAGCCCGCAGAAGTCAGTGTACGTGTTAGTTGAGCTCACGTCTCTGCTATACGTTATGCTCCTACAAATGGTTAGAGGTGACTCGGGAATTAAAACTAAGGGCAGTTGAGCAATATCTAGGAATAAACTGCTGTGACTTACATGTCCTTTCCTGAAACCCTTTGGTTTAAACTGATTCTAAATCTCGTAGGAACTACGAAACCTGGTTTCGGCTCATCATTCGAGGGCCTCCAGTCAAGCTTAGAAGAATCACTCCTTATGGCTCTAAATGGATCGTTAACATACAAATAAGCGCATATGTTCAATTTTGTACGTGATCTATGAAATATTTAAGTTTTAACGGTAATTAGGCTGGTACTCATGTGTAAGGGGAGTGTCGTATTCCTGAAGTTTTTCCAAAGTTTTTTGGGTGGAATCCTCAGTTTTTCGTTTAAACGGAGTTTTTGAAGACTTGGAAATAAACCTCAGACTCTTCAATGACCAATTTCTGGTGTACATTTTAGAAATACAAGGTTCAAGTATATAATTTAGACCGTTCATCAATCGTATATTAAAAAATAAGACTAATTTATAATATGATAAATCGATAAATTTTAATTCTCAATAGTTGAGGAAGAAAAGAGCACGTAAACAAATTTTTTGTCAAAATTGTCTACACAATGTGGGAACACCAAATCGTGAACACTAGCTCCACAGACTCGTTAACACTGGTAACTTTAATTAATTTTGACGTAAAATAATGTAGTTCTCAGGTTTAATCTCCATTTTCGGAGATACCTTCCTTATTATCGCAGTTTTAGACATATTTATTTTTCTCCTTTCAAACATGTGTTTTTGGCCAAACATGCTACACATCTTATTTTTTATAAAATTTTTTGCTAGTTTACTAAATATGGGCCCGTTTCAGGCTACTTTTCCCGCCTTTTCGCCCGAGTTTTTTGTTTTTAATGTGCACCTCGTTACCCTAGACACTCGTGGTGTTGACAAACTCCTATAAACGTCCTTTTTTATGATTTCTCAGTTGTAAAGCGGAAAGTATCAATTAGTTTGGTTTGTATATTAGTTTTTCGGCTTAATTTTTTGTTTTTTCTGGGATTTTATGTACAACTGATCAGCGATGGTGGCTAGAGGACTTTTTAGTCTTTTTTTACTTTTTGGAGCTTTTGGCCACTTGATTAAATTTATTCACGCGCGTACTAATGTTTTACATGATGGTGTTCTCGATTCATTGAGTTACGACCCCAGTCTTCTTTCTCTCCTTCAGATGGAGCAGAGTCTCGACCTTGACGACGATGAGACTTCTTATTTGGGGACTAGTTTTTTGGACAACGGGTCAAGCTTCCTGCAGCACAGTTCAAAATATCTAGGGCCCTCGTACCCTGATAGCTCGAGCTCTTTTCTGGAGGACTCGTCTTCCCTCGGCGACGATGACGACGAAGGAGATTTGGATGAGGGGTCCCTTTTGGACGAGTCTGACGAGTGGCACGACGACTCTTCCTTCCTCGAAAATGACGACTTTGCCGATGATAGGGAATCGAGCTTACTGGAGTCTTCGAGTTCCAGTCGTTCCCAGGATGACGACGATTTCGGTGAATCGTTTTTACAAACCAGGAGCTCCTACGCGAAGCCCTCCAGCACCTTCGGGAGCCTTGTGCAGTTGCACAATTTTGACGCTGCTGACCCTCTCAACTTCCTGCAGGACGACACTTTGCTTTTGATGAACGAGGACGAACAGCCTGACATGGACTTGGAGGAGGAGTCGCCCAGGAAGTCCTCCGTCAAGGCCTTTGTTTTAAGGAGTGACATGGAAGAGCCTGAGGGCGTCGAAATGAGTCAATCTCTCGATGAAACAACTGGTACTTCAGACATCTCCTAGTCGTTACTTAATACTAGTTACGTAGCTGCCTATATATTTATTTACTCACAAACTCGCATTTACCATCCCATCACTTACCTACCTGCTTCTATTTACTTTATTCAATTCCCTTACTTACTCACCGCTGCTTTCTAACGTCTTTTTAGCTGAGAAAGTTTTGTCTGTGTTGTCTGCCTACAAGGTGTGGTTGATTGTTTTAACTGTCGTTTTGTCTATCGCTTTAGTTGTCAGGCTCTTCTACCTTGACAAGTTCCTCAAGTTCAAGACTGAGCTTTGGACCAGGCTTGAAACCTTGAACAAGGTCGTCGTCGACAAGTTCAATTCCGTGTTCAGGAAGAATCAGACAGCCGCCGCCACTCCCGGTGAGACTGAGGAGACGCCCTTATTGAGCGCATAAGCACAAGTCTTTAATTTTTAAGCGACTGGCCCCTTTTCATTCCCTTTTTGGCCCGTCTGGATTTAACTGAGGTTTAGGCTGAAAAGAGTAGCCTTCGGCCTCTTCTTGTACCATAGCAGTAATATTTCCTTGTAATATAGCTTCATTCATGCTCATACATCTGTATATACATTTATTATCAACTATATACTGCAACAAATCCATAAATTCTTGATTCAACCACACTCTTGTCTGATACCATGTGATGTTGACTGTATCACTGAAGCACCATACAGTTGTCGATTATTCCACCTCATCCACAGAATTGCTACTATTTTTTATTCTATTTCCATAATTACCGTATTTCAGAGGGGAAGGAGCTGTAACTATTATGGTTCCAAGTGAGTTTACCTAGAACACTTATTATGACTACACTAGCCTATTATTTACTGAAACTACTCATAGTCACCATTAAATATTCACAAATTGCATACTATATTTACTCTTTGTATCATTTTTCTTCATATTTTTAAAATGTGTACTTTACTACCTTCTTTTTGATGTACCGCATCACTTACCCATAAATACACCTTTTCAGCCTCTAATATTTAATCATTTACATTTGATTCTCATTCTTTCACTCTTATTTAGAAACTTTTGAGCTTAAGGGTGAGGTTTGGAACGTCTGCGGCTACGTGGACGAGGTCGTGGACCTTTCCTGCGTCGGCAGGAACCAGAGCTCCACTCTCTGCGAGTGCTCCAACGTCAAGGTCACGATGCCCGAGAAGATGATCTCCGTGTCTCTGATTTCCTGCAAAAATGTCGAGGTTTTCGTGAACTCTCTGATTTCCAGCATGGAACTCACAAACTGCCACAACGTCAAGGTGCGCGTGAAGACCACGCTTCCTGCCTGCTCCATTGACAAGTCTCAGCAGGTGAGCTTCTGGATTTCCAGGGAGAACGCCTCCATGATCATGTTCAGCTCCTGCAAGTCCGGCGACATGAACGTCAACATAAACAGGAACACTAGTGGCAACCCTGACGAGGACGACTGGGTTGAGCAGCCTCTCCCTGAGCAATTTGAGCACAGCATCAACGAGAACTTGAAGGTCGTCACCAAGCCTTCTTCTTTGTACCCCTAATTTACCGCACTTGTACTTACTCGCCTATTCACCTTCTACTCTACAATGGTACATGTCTCCATTTTTACTTTCGGCTGCCTCTTCCCACAAACTCTATTCAATGCTAATATAAGGCCATGAACATACTAAGGGCACAAATAATATTATTCTAAGTGTGTACAAGGGGTGTATACTTTATTTTTGAATGAATTAAATGTAGCTCAGACAGTACAAATAATTTCATAAGGAATCAATTAGGCTATTGTCATCATTGCTAATTAAAGTTTTATTGTTGAGTTAATTCATTTGCGTTTTAAACTGTTACGTCATAAAGGCTTAAATTTTATTCAATCTTAGCGGTGATACTATTCGTATAAAAGTGACAATAGTGATGGCAATGGTGGTGGTGGCGTATCAATTGACAGTTTCTTATGATGAAAACCTTTCGAGCCTCTTCTGCCTCTTCAATAACTCCTCCTCGTCCACCACAAAGTCAAACTACACACATTATTGATTTACTGGATCTGTTACCTTCTTTTTCACTTTCGGCTCGTCGCTCTTATGCGTCACCAATGGTATTCCAAATCTGAAGTATCAGTGGTCAATGAATTAAAAATTCAGGAGTGGATTAGTGAATTTGGGATGTAACTAGTTTTTTATTCTATTTACCTTTCGCTTCTCTTTTTTAGCACTTCAGGGTCCTCCTGTACCACTAGTTTTTTTTGGCTTTTGGCTGCATCGGCCTTCTTCTCTGAGCCGGCTTCCGGTTTCTTCTCCAAACTAGTATCAAGCTTTTTATCCAAACTAGTACCGAGTTTCCTGTCCAAACTCGTATCCAGCTTCTTGTCCAAGCCGGTGTCAGGTTTAATTTCAAGGTTAAACCTCTTCGCTCTCAGTGCCAGCCGCTCTTCCATCGTCATCTCAGTCACCTCCTTCTTCGGGCCTGTTAAATTTATTTTCATCTCACTCCTCTTCTCGCTTACCTTCTGGTGGACTCGGTGATTTCTCTGGAGTTTTTGGCTCTTCTAACTCCAATTTTGGGGGACCACTCGACACAGCCTCTGTGGCGCCTTCGTTTGCGGCGGCCGATGGTGCTTTTGTTGCCTTAGGTGCCGTCTTCGGCGACTTAGCCTCTATTTTTGGCGACGCCTTCACCGACTTCGTTCCGTCGGCGCCCTTTTCATCCTTTTGCTTAAAGTGGTTCGACAGCCTCGCCACCAAATCAGCCTGCGTTTAATTATGAAGGCTGTACATGAAACTGTAGATACAACTGTCTACTGTTTTATATATTCGTAATCGACTACAAATACTAGGTATTTACCCTTTTCCCGGTCGTTTCCAGGTTATATTTGGCTAGTACTGCCTTTAACTCTGGTATGGTCATGTTCTCCACTTCCTCTGCCATTCTCTGAGATATTAACAGGACGTCCATAAATTATCTGCCTATGGCACCTGCTCCTTTCTCTGCTTTAACACACAGTGCCCTATTCTCGTTCGGCCTTGTACTCCTTTATGTTGCGGTTCCTTCTACGTGAAATTGCTTTATGATCTCTCAACGCACTCCATTACTTTACATAATTCAAGAGTGTCGTCTTTCCAGCGGCGCTATACTTAAAATAACTCTTAATATGTTTAGTGTTGGCACAACAATTTGATGGGTGTATTCTCACCCTCCCAGCCGTCCTCAACTCCACTTTTATTTTAATTAAACACCCATGTTCTCTCAAAGTATACGCTTATCTACTGTTATATACTGCTGTTCTATAACATTAGTGTTTAGTGCGTGTTTTAGCTGCTTTCTTCCTCATCGCTCGGCCTCTCGGCCTAAGTGCCTTGAACAGTAGTACTGGGAACATAAGTACGGCGACGATCAGTGATATTCTACAGGCGTATTGGAATTTTGTTAGACATTTGAAGAGCTGGTAGTCTCTGAAGAACGAGTCCTCTTCGTGCACGTGCTCGTAGAGGTTCTCGTATCTGCTGCGATAGCTGAGGGCTCTTTTCCCCTCATCGTTGTACAACGCTCCGTCCCACTCCATGATATCTACACGTTGGTGTCAGCTGTACGTCTCAACTCAGTTTTTATGTGCCTTTACTCACCTCTTTCTTTATTGTAGTTAAAGTCGATTCCTCCAAAGTTGTTGTATAGGTATATTATTCTCTTCGTGAACAGGAGGAAAGGGAAAATGACAAGGAATGTGTATTTGTTATATGGTCGTATGCTGTGCGTTAGACTACTTGAAGTCCACTCGACGAAGCCCTAAGTGTCATCAATTAATGATAATAATAGTAACAAAATAGTCATAAGATATTAACAAAATAGTAACAAAATAGTAACATGACAGTAGCAACATGATAGTATTAAAATGATAGTAGCAACTGCTATACTTGTTTCCTATCTATCAACGCTTTTAACTCTATGCAATTGCCATTATTGTTTTCTAAACTAGTCGCTAAGCGTTTGACTTACATATTTTTCTATCAGTTCCCCGTAGTGTATGTCTCCTGACAGGAAGATCGGCTTTTTCGGCTGTGCTGCCTCCAGCAGGTCCAACAACCTCTTCTTCGCGAACGGCAGGTGCCCCCAGCTCTCTCCCATTGCGCACTTCGTGAACACTTGGAACGACGACACTATCACGTGCGCCCTTGCTTCCGACTCAAACAGCTGTGACTCGAACCACTTCCACTGCTCATCTCCCAGGACATCCCCCTGCTGATCACACCCGATCCTATTAAATCGTTACTGCTGTGTGTTAAATCGGAACCGCTCAATGTAAATTTATAAGTCAACTTGTAAAGCTGTTTTCTAGCTCCACTCAGTGCCTTACCCGAATATTGAGTTAATCATCCTCTTGATCAGTATGTACCTCTGCACGAACACGTTGATGTCGCACAGTCTGCATATGCAGTCGTAGATGCAGGACCTGTGGTACCTCACGTCCAGCACGATCACCTTCACGTGGTTGGTCGGGTCCTTCGGGTCCACGTAAGACTGGCTGTAGTAGCCCCCCCTTCTCTTTCTCCGGTAGTGGTCTTCCGGCTTATCCATAAAGTCAAGCAATAGTTGCTGCGCAAAGTCTCTGTGCGGAAACGTCGCATCTCCATCGTTGACGCCTATTAATTAGTCAATTAGCCAGTTAATCGGTTAATAAATCGATTTGTCAATCAGTTAATTAGTATTCGGCATAGTCGCCACTGAAGCATATTCTCACCGTAGTCGTGGTCGTCGTATATTCCGTCGAACCTCTTCACCTTCCGCTTAAACTCCTGAAACGGCGGGTGGTTTACCATTTTTAAGTACGCCTCGTAGATACACTCCTTGGTACAACAGCTCTTTTCTGTAAAATTAGTTAACTTCTTCACCTTTTCACGATTTTTTCTGAGTATGTAACTTAAGAGTGAAAACTACTCAGATGTGTATTCCTACGTGCCATAACTATCTGCCATTTTTATCTACTTATTGCCATTTTTTTCCATCTCCTGGCATTGTTCTACTATCTGTTTTTCTTTTTTCATTTTTTTTTTCTTTTTTTTCATTTTTTTTTCTTTTTTTTCATTTTTTAGTCATTCTTACCTGTGTAAAAGTTATCTCCTGTGAATAGAAACAGATCCGGGTTATAGTTGATTATTGTGTCGTACATTTTCTTCAGCACTGGGTACCTTCTCTGGCAGCTTCCGAACGCCAGCCTTCTTAGTGGCTGATCAACCACCTCGTCCGCTTCCCTTCTTTCTAGTTTTGTCTGGTACTTTGACTCGTATTGCGATTGCGTTAGTGCTTCTGCTTTCCCCTTTTCATGTGCAAGCACCAGTGCCAGCACTATCGCCAGCCTTTTAATCATATTATTTTACACCCTTGCGATTTTTTTCTTTTTACTTTCCTTTTGTCATTCTATTATCCTCTTTTCCTTATTTATTCATTTTTATTTTGCTTTTCTATGTGGTGCTTACTCTACTATCTTTATCTTTTTTTTCTCATTTAAATTTCACCTTTTTTATTATTTTACCTAACACATCTATATATTTATTAATATATTTGTTTATTATTTATTATATTACTTTTTTTTCTACATTTATTGTCTTTTGTTACTCCTGTCACGGGCATTTGCGCTGCCTACTTTGTTTCTGACCACGGTACCGTTTCCGCCTCTGTTACTTTCCGCTCTGTTGTCGTTTAAGTTGACTCTGTTTCCGCCATTTCCTGGATCGTTGGTTCTTGGTCCACCTTTCCTTCCTTCTCTGCTCAGACTACTTGCTCCTCTCCTGCTGTTACTGACACTCACTCTTCTAACACTGTTGTTATCGTTTTTCTTCGTGGAGTATCTTGCACTTGCACCAGCATTACCACCACTGTTACCACCAGCACTACCACCGGTATTTGTACTACCAGTGTTACCACCAGTATAAGTACCACTGTTACCACCACTGTTGGCACGATAATTGTTACCGGTACTGGTTTTCCTTGTTGCAGTCCCACCGTACTTATTAACGCTGGCGTTCGTTTTCCTGGTGCCAGTACCGCTGTAACTGCTGTTTCCTGCAGTTTTGCTGTACTTGTTATTTCCACCGGCCAGGATGCGCTTGTTTACTGCGTTCGTCGCCGTCGTCACGCTCATGTTCGCCTTCGTGCTCCTCACTGACTTCATCCTCTCCTTCTCCGCCGCCCTTATGTACTGGTAGTCCTCCTTCGTTATGTAGTCGTTGAGGTACATTTGCTTCAGGAGCGTGAAGAAGACTCCTCCTGGCGTCCTCAGCCTCTTTCCGTCCGCCGTCGCCACTCCTCCGCTCTTCTCCACCTTCAGCGTCAGCTCAAAGAGCGTCTTCACCACGTCCGGCCCCAGCCTCGTCAGGCACCTGTAGATTTGATCCGAGTTCGGCTCGTTGAGTGCGCTTGCTATAGTCGTCGAGAGCAGAACGTACATGTCGTCCGAGTCGTCTGAGCTGACTGAGACTGAGTCCAGGCTCAGCTGGTTTCCTCCGCTATGCATCCCTGACTCTCCAGCTCCTCCTTCCTGCCCGGCCGACCTCGCAGTGTCTCTTGCTCCTGCGGCGTGCCTTGAAGGGTGCGCTAGGAACTCCGCCATGTCTGCGTGTCCTCTGATCTGCGCCAGCTTTGCCGGCGTCAGCGACCATCTGTCCTGCGTGTTCTGTGCGCCTGCTTTTTCGTAGAGCAGCTTCGCTATTTCCAGGCTTCCTCCCAGCGCCACTGAGTGGTAGCTCGTTCTTCCGTTGACGTCCTGTATCGTCGGGTTTGCTCCTGCTTCCAGCAGGTACGCCACGTATTCCGCGTTCCCCTTCGTGCAGCTGTAGCTCAGCGGCGTTATTCCCTGCGAATCCTTTTCGTTGACGTCTACGTTCCTGCTCAGCAGCAGCTCCGTCATCTTTCTGTTAACTTTGATTGCTGCGAAGTGTATTGCGTTACTGTGTGCGTCTGTCAGCCTCGTCGGTGCGCACCTGTGCCTCAGTGTCAGCGTCAGGTCTGCTCCTGCGTCCAGCAGCAGCTCCACTATCTCCACGTAGTTGTTAACTACTGATATGAATAGTGGCGTCCAGCCCTTGACGTCCTTTTTGTCGATTTCCACTTCTCTAGAGATCAGGTATCTCACCAGTTCCGCGTTTCCGCTCGTGCATGCGTAGTGGATTGCGCTTCTTCCCACTTCGTCTACGAACTCCAGGTCTACTTCTCTCAGCTTCTTCACTCCCTCCAGGTCTCCTCCGAAGCAGAGCATCAGCAGCGTTTCTTCGTTCGTGCTCCCTGCGGTTCCTCCCATTCCCTCAGCGTTCGCCCCTGGGTATGCGGGTGAATTATCCGGGGTGTTTTCTCCTGTGTCAACGCCGTAGTTTTCACTTGCGTTGCCCGCTTCGTTTGCCCCTTCGTTGGTTGATATGTCACCCACCTGGTTACCTACTTGGTTACCCACTTGGTTACCTACTTGGTTACCTACTTGGTTACCATCCGAGCTACTCTTCCCGCTTGCAACTTCGTTTGTCAGCGTGCTCCCACTCGCCATTGTATTCAGGTTGCTCGTGCTACTAGCTACGTTGTTGGCTGCCTTTTCCTCCGTGACTCTCTCTGATTTGTGCTTACTTCCGTAGTGCACTTCTGTGGCCACTCCTTCCTCCTGGCCGTCTGATGTGCTTCTTGCTGTCGAGAGCACTTCCGTCCTCTCCATCATCGTGTCCGTCGTCGTCGACTCCTTGATTGAGACGCAGTTGTTTATGAAGCGGTATATGTTCAGGTTAAGCTTCTGCTTCTCGTTGCTTTCCGGCGTCGGTGCTTGGAAGTCGCTATAGCTCGCCTCCGCGTGTTCGCGCTCCGTCGAGAGGCTGTATTCTCCTTCTTCTCTTGCTGTCGCCTTGTTCTCTGCTGACACCACTGCTTCGTTGCCTGCATCTCTGTGCGTGGGCACTCTGTCCAGTGGCAGACCTTCCTTAACTCTGTATTGTCTTTCCTTTTCCACTAGAGTCCTCTCTATTTCCGTGGTCAATTTCTTCTGTGACTCGGCTCCTTGTTCGTTTCCTCCTCTTTCCTGTACTCCTCTTCCTCTGTTTACTTTCCCTGTCGTAGGCCTGAGGTTAAATCTTTCATTTGTTGTATCTGTTGTTTGTGCTGCATTGTTTGTCTGCCTTGTTTGCTTACTTTTATTTTGTTTGCGATATTGCCCAAGTCCCATTCCTTCTCCCGTATTCGTCTCTGACACGGTCTGATTTTCTTCGTTCCTCGTGTTTTTCGTGTTCCTTGCATTTCTGCTACTTTTTCCATTATATGTTCTACTTTCGTTTTCTTTCATTTTTTGATTTGGGCTATTTATGGCATTCGTATTACTTGTATTTGTGTGTGTGTTGATCAGGTGGTTGAACTTCATCATACTCGTGAAAAAGAACTTTCCGATATCTGTCATCAACTGCTGATTTTCGTACACTTGCTGATTCTGTGCATTTTCTGGCATATTTAGTGCCTTAAACATTTCCGCGAGGTTGAACATTCCATAGGGCCCGGCTGGTACTTCACCTTCGTTTCTTGGTTGAGATGCTGTCCTTTCCGGGGCCTCCTTGCGGATACGGGGTTTAATTTTTTCCGTCATATTTTATATACATACACAATAGTTTTTATTTGTTTTGAGCATTCTTTTTTGTTATGTACGCACTTAAGCTCTTGTAAGTTTATTTTACTTGTGGGATGCTCACACATATATGTTTTCCAATTTTTAGTTTGAATTTTTGGAGCTATAAAGATATGAGTGTGTTGCTCTAGGTTTACACTTATTTGATATTGAGTGAGAATAAGTCAATTTAATTTACTGGAACATAAAAAATAAACTGAATTAAATATTATTGTATTGTACTGGCGTTTGGCACAAAACTTATTTATTTTAAATGGTACTTTGTTTTGACACCAAAATATCTACTGTGGATCTCGCGTCCCATCTCCCTACATGGTCGACTATGTGGGAACTCTCTGTTTCCTCGGCCACGGCCCAAATACACATTGGAATCACTGGCCCGCGTTATGTTATCTTTAATCATCTGCAATTTTATGTTGTTTCAGCTCCGTTGATTCCCTTTTCTGTTACACATTTTTTTGTAACACCACTTTGTCACTCTAAAATATTTATTTTGTGTACTCTTTTTATATTTTGCTCTTTTACTTTTATTCTCTAATTAATTTTTATATTGTTTTTATATTTTTATTCAGATGTGTTGTGGATGTTCTTATTATCCACATTACTTACTAAATGTAAATTCATTCCCAACCAATTATTAAATAACACATATTTAATTAGATTCTACGGTTATATTAAATGTATGTCTCTAATTATTTGCATTTTCGCCTGTCATCTTATTTACTTCTATTAGGTCTATTACATTTGAGCTGTTCTTAGGTTCAGCTGATCTTATTACTGTTGCACTGAGTTTATTTTCACCATATTTGTGGTCATTTTCCCTTATAAACTGCAAAAATTGAAATGACCCTCCTGATAGTCCAAAATAGAACCTTTTCGTTGCTATATATGCTCTGCCTCCTGCCTTAAGGAGTGTGTGGATGATCTTTACTATTGACTCATAGTTTTCTTTGCGATAAATGCATTCCGATGCCAGTATAATATCATATTTACCTTTTTGGTTACTACTTATTTGTTCTGTGATCACTAAATGGTTCCAGTCTCCCACTAAAAACTCAAATTCAAATTTACTATCATATTTTCCCACTAATTTTACAGATTCTGTCCTAATTTGATATATATTCTTCATTTCATCTTCGTATTCACTTACTAGTGTCACACCTAACTCATTTTCTTCTCCTTTGAGTCCCCTTACTGTGTGGTTGAGTAGTAAGTTTGGGATCAGTCCCTTTTTTATTACATTCATATTTAAATCTTGGAAGGTTACCCTGTGGCCTTTTAAACTCATAGCTGTTCCACACACTCCTAGTCCGGCACCTGTATTCAGTGTCACTTTTCACTTTAGATGTGTGTTAGTTATCACCCTCAATTCTATCATATTTAACTATCTACCCTTGTCCTCACCCAATTCTAGCACCGATAACTTTTCATTGACTTCCATGCTCTCCAGGAACTCCAGTAATACCCATGTACTCTCCCATACTGTGTATCCTCCTTCGTAGCTTCCTAGGCTAACCTGAAACTCTATTAATCGCCACTTCACTCATATTTCCTTATATGATTTGCAATAATTATATGTTTTTATAATCTTTACTATTTATTTTTCCACCATCTACCAGTTACATTTTTATATTGATTTTCTGAGTCCGGGAACGCTACTTTCACCCTTATCTCTTCTGAACTCCCCTTTTCATGTTCAGATTCTACTATTTTCAGTTTCTTTATTGTGTAGTCATTCTTATTCACTTTATATAATACACTTCTTTTCAGAATATCTTCCAATTTAAACTTAAGTTTGGACTCCATAGATTAACTTGGACTAAACATTGTTCATCTCACCCACGTTACCACTACTATCTACTTACACATCTCACTCTTTTATGCCAATATATGCTCGTCTGAACTTCCCAAACTCAATAACTGTGCTATCGACTCATCCTTCTACCCTTGACGTTGCCAACGTCGATAGCCACTCTCCCAGAACCTGCTGTATATATACCAATACAAATATACATACACGAACATACGAGCACTTACACGTGTACTGGTGACTAAAGGTGTAATGTCCGTTTTTAAATATTAAACTTCATTAAAAACTGGAGCGTACCATCTACTTTACAGCCTCCCTCCTTGAAGGCGGGAGTTTTGTTAAACCACTGCATTGAAGCTGTACTCGCGACCAGTTTAAGCGTGCACTTTAAATCGGGTGGTCGGTACGACGCCTGCTATGGCCGAGGGCATGCTAGCGAGTATCGCTGGACCTGCTCTGCCTGCCTAGCCGGCACAGTTAAACAAGCGCGTGCTGCGCTGGCGCTCTTAGCAGAAGAAGAGCATAAAGATCAGAGAGCACACTGACACAATCAGGAAGAGTGAGCCTAGTATCACTGGGACCATGATAGACACGTGGAGCTCTCTCTCCTTCGAGTCGTCCTTGTCGTCCGACTTTTTCTTCTGGTCCTCCTTGTCGGACCTCGTCTCCTCCTTATTACTCTTCTCATTCTTACTCTGTCTCCTCACTTTATACATCGTGCTGTTCGTGTACTCTTCAGAGGATATTTCAATCCACTTTCCAGCCTTCTTGAAGTAGTACTTGTTCAAAATTGCCATTTCCTGGAATATCATCAGGTACATGCCCTTGACATCCTCCTTGTCCATGTACAGCGTGACGTACTTCAGCATCTGATCAAGCATTGAGCCGTCCCAGATCATCTGAGAGCCGTCTACCACTGTCTGAATCTTCTGGTTCAGGTGCGGAGTCAGGAACATGAAGGGTGCGTACTTTCGTCCGTCAATGACGTACATCTTCGACCTCGACTCATCCGACGAAATGTCCAGTGTCATATCGTCCCCAGAGCCAGGGATCGAATCTTTGTACTGACTGTAGAAGTACTTCTTTCCATACTCGTCGTTGTAGAAGTCTTGCTGGTGCATTGCGTCTACATAGTCCATGTCGAACATTCTGTTGTCCTTGAAGTCGAAGTAGTCAAAGTCATCAAAGTATTCATAACGGTCGTCGAACCTCGAGTCAATGTAGTCCTCAGGATCAATGTCTTCGTAGTATCCGTGCAGGCCGTGTTCATTGTCTCTGAAACCTTGAGGTGGGTGAATTGGGTCAAACGAGTTGTCTTCAATAGTGAAGTCATCGAAGACACCATCATGGGCATTGGTGCTTGCATGTTCTGGAGGGTAGTCAACGTCGTTGTAGAATTTGTGGTGGAGGTGCTCGCAATTCTCAAGAGAGCCGTGTTCTGAGCAGAAGCTGTTACGTGGTGATGCCATTGGACTGGGTGGAGGCGTGCCTGCCGGAGTATTGGGGTTCGTCCTTGCTGGGCTATTTGGCGGCGTCGACTTCGAGTCGTCATCGAGCGTCGCCTTAGCTGGACTATTTGGAGGGGGCGAGAGGAAATCATTAACATCCGGAGTCACGAGTGTCGCCTCAGGCGAGTTTGGAGGTGTAAACAGGTGAGTGTTCAGAGGATCTGTACCCTGGCCTGTAGCGACTGACTCGTCGTAAACCCACCTGCCGTCCCTGATCGCAAGATTTGGCACATCAACACTGCCTTCGACGGTCTCGCTCTCGTCATCGGCTATGGTCTGGAATGGGATAATTTTTACACTTGTAGTGGCCGTGTTATCCAAGATCGTGATCTCAATCGACTGCATGATCCCGCTCACTGAGTGCGTAATTACGTTCGTACATCGTACCTCGTCTTCGCTGCTTCTCCACAGGAGCTTCCTTCCGTAGCTAACAGACGTGATCATGACTCCCATTGGCATGTACTTAATCGTTCTAATGTTGAGAACCTTGAACTCCTCGGTGTGTATCATGCTCAGGTCAACATTTTTGAGGTCGAGGTTGATTTGCCTGATGTCGTGGTAATACAGATTTTGCCTCCTGATCTCCCTCACGCGCGGATGCGAAATTGGCTGATTGATGTCGTTCGGACTCACTCTTGCCACAAAAATGTCAAAGATCGAGACTGGACCTGATGTCGCCATTAGCCTCGTGTCTCCGTCTGAGATGAACTGGTAGCTGTGTATGTGTCCTGTGTTCTGCCCTTCTTTCACGAGCATCAAGTCAAGGTACGACATTCCTTGAATCTCGTAGGCGATTGCGATTGGTACTTCCATTTGTATGTGCGATCCGTCATACACATTCAGTCCTCCGAATACAATCTTATTTGCTTTGTATCCTGCAGTCGGGATAAACAATGAGGCCTTATTTCTTCCTAATAAAGCACCTTTGTCCATAACCTCTGGGATTTCATCTTTGGCAAGGTCCAACGTGAATGGGGACCTATCTACTTTCGACTTGAACAGGTTGAAGAGGTCCAAATACCTAAATATATTAACTATACTGTACGCGCCATTCGTGTATTGATAGTACCACTTCTTAATTTCAGAAGGCGTGTTTACCATCAAACTGATGATGTGGTCCTGTGATCCTGTCATTTTAGATATGAAACCTATTATGAATTGTTCATTTGGTTCCATATTCCACAGCAAAGTGTTACCGTCCCTTATTTGCTGGACCTTCTTCTGTGTATTTGGAAAGAAAATGACTGTATTCACTCCATTTATTTGTGAATTCAAAAAATAAAAACTATTTACTTCTGAATTTGAAGAAATATCGATTGTTATGTACTGATCTACATTTTGGCCTTTTTCGGCCTGATTTCCGGCTATTTTTTCCGGCGTTGATTTGGAATTAATAATTCCAACCAACCAGAGTATATTTGTAATGAGAACGATAGGGATTCTCATGTTAATGTATATAAAATGTATCTGATTTGTTGTCTTTGGCATGTGGGGAAGGGCGTTGTCGTTTATGGTATTCTTAAGCTTTCTTCTCTAAATATTCACACATTTATTTTTAATTTCTTTTAATGGTTTCATTTTTTAATTATTAGCTCTATCTTCTTTATTCTCTTAGATATTTCAATCTTTCCAAAGTGTTACTCAATTTGTGATAAGCATTTCTTACATTTTACACATTTATTTCTTTGATTCCTTCTTTATGTGTCATTTTATATTTATTCCATGTTTTACTCTTTTCCCTTCTTTTAAACTCCATTCTTAGTCAGCAAATGCACTTAATACATGTTTTTTTTTAACCGTAGCTTTATTCATATTTTTACACATTTTACTAAAAATAACTCGTTTCTTTATCTAATGTGTAATTTACACTAGTAGTATATTATAAAGTTGCTCAATTACTTATCAGGCCTCCAATGGTGGCTCTCGTGATTCCGCTGGCACCACCAATTCTCCTGTACTCTCTCCGGTTCCTATACCATTTGATAACTATGATTCCTTCCTTTAAATTATTTATATATAATCTTATCTATGTGTTATAGAAACACCTTGGTATTTAATATTCCAAATAATACATAATCTGGCCAATATCGCTATTACCCTGTTAACTTATTCTCTCACTATTAACTATTTACCTAATTCCTTCATTTACTTTTTATTATACACTCTTACCTCGTTTTTTCAGTTCTTGTGTGTCCTTATATATTACAAAGAGGAAGTAGCAGAATAATGCGAAGCTGAAGTACTGGAATATCGACTTTTGCTTATGCGACAGGTCCAGGTAGTCTATTACGTGCTGCCTCAGGCACAGGTGTGTTGCGTGCGCTGTGAATGACGGCAGCGACATGATCGATGCTTCGTACCCCTTCGGCGCCATGTGCAGGCACTTCATCAGTGAGTACGTGATTAACACCTGCTGCACCAGTGACAGCGCTAATCCCACCAGAACCACTTCCCATCTCCCCAAGCTTGCCATGCGTTCAAAGAACGTGCTCGTGTTAGTCTTAAATGGGTACAGTAGCAGTATTGTCGTTCCAAACACCAGCAGGCACGACCTTTTGAGATTCTTCGTTCCCATGAACTTGATCATCATCACCGATACGACAAACTTAAAAAGCCTGAAAACAATTGAGTTCGGTTACCACTAGCCGTAACTATCAGTATATTTGTCCAATTTATCTGTCCACTTACTGTGACAGTAGTACGAACATGTAGTTGTCCACTCTCGTGTGGGTGTGTTTGTTGAAGAAGTCGTTCTTCAGCCTCATCGACACCAGCAACAGCGCCAGCAGTGACACCATGGATTCGACCGAGAAGACCTGACTCTCCCTCTCGTCTCCACCTACTCCTCCCTCTGATCCTGGGCTCTTTTTGTATTCCTTCACTTCTATCCCGTATCTCGATTCTGACCCCTCCTCTTCGTCCTTGGCCACTGGCCTTGAGACCACCCACGACACAAATACTGCGTTGAATGTCAGGAAGAGTGGGAAGAAGACGTTGATTTGGAAGAACTTCCCCAGCGGCCTTTCCTGGAAGAACACTGGCAGCAGGATGCAGGCCATGGTCGTGAACCCGTAGAGCGACGTCATTGCCAGCCTCAGCGACACGAACTTGACGTACGTCTCCTCGGGCTTGCTCTTCACGTACCTGCAGAAGAGCCCCTCTGCGTACGAGCTCGCGCACACCAGGCTCAGTCCCTGCACGTATACCAGCAGGTTTGTGAAGAATGTGTGGAAGCACTTGAACATGTGCAGCACGTACAGCGTCACTGACGCGAATGCGATCAGGTACTCTGCCACCAGCAGCACCACTACTCTGTAATTTTTTACGTTCGGGAAGAAGCTCAGCGAGTTATATCTCAGAAGCGGCCTTCTCCGTTCTGACTGTTTTTTCTTTTCTCCTTCCCGTGTGCTCCGCTCCTTTTCACGTTCCTCGCTGTCTTGCGATATCGGAACGTCCATTTTATCTATTAGAAGGCTGAAGAACGGCTTCAGCAGCCACAGGTGCGATAGTGTGTTGTGGTCCGGCAGTCCTATTGTTCCTGACGTGAGCTGCAGTCCTCTCAGCCAGTACACGAAGAACGTGAACAGTGCTTCTGACTTCAACAGGACGCATAGTATTGAGAAAAAGACGAAGCTTTGCGATTTTGGTCCTAGGAGCCTTCCTCCTCCGCTCTGCTCGTTTAAACTGTTAGACTCCTCGGGCTCTTCAGATTCCATCTACTTCACACATCTACTTATTATACACATATGTTATTACAACTTGGTTTATATATTGATCTGTGTTTTCTTTGTTTTTTTGTTCCTATTTGTTCCGCCATGGGGTGTGTGTGGAATCTCCGTCCATCCTTTCAATTAATTTTCATTTTACTCTTTCTATTTATTTTTTACTCTTATTATTCATTTATATGTCCATTTTTACCCTATTTACACAAAATATTGTACTTTATCCCACAAAATGTGAAACTCGTATGTGAACAAAATATCAAATTTATTATTTAATCATCTTCGTTTGGCAACTCCTTTTCTGGTTCCAGTGTTATCAGATCATCTATTCTCAGTATTGTTATTGCTGCTTCCGTTGCGAACTTGATCGACTTAATTTTACTAATCGTTGCTTCCAGCACTCCCATTTTTAAGTTATTTTCAATTTTTCCGTCGTTCAATGACAATCCGTACCACTTATAATCCTTATTTTCATCCTAAAATTATGTTTTTTCTGTTTTTTTTTTTCTAACTATTTCATAAACCTATCAATCTATCTTCCTACTTAGTGTGTAACTCTAGTTACCATCCTACCTTGTTTGCGTAGTATTTTGCGTGGTACGACTTCAGTATGGATACGTACTCAGTTGCATCTAATGCAGCGTTCAATGAGAGTGTCTTCGGTATCACCAATAGTGCCTCTGCAAACTCATCGATTGCCAACTGTTCTCTCGAGCTCTACACATTATACATTATTAATTATTTTTAGCAATATTACTAATGACAATAGCTGTAATAATACTAGTGCTAACAGAAGTAATATTACTAATGCTAACAGCAGCAATAGTACTAACAGCACTAGGGGTGGGAGTACTTACCAGGGATTTAGAGTAATTGTGCAAGTGTATCGAGAGGTTAGATTCCACTGACCCTCCTCCTGGCACCAGTGAATTCTGTTCCAATGCTGTGCTTAGGGCACACAGTGCGTCGTGTACTGATCTTTCCAACTCATTGATGAAAAAGTCGTTGGCTCCTCTTAGTACCATTGTGCAACTACTGTCTCCCACTTGTACATCTACATTTAATTGTTGTAACTTGCCAATATTATCGGTACATCACTTATCAACATCATTTAGTGATATTGATTGTTATTACTTATACTATTCTAATTTTTAAACTTGGTTACGCATGACAGACGCCTATTTACTTAACTACTCATGCTACCTTTATTTTCATCTCCCGTGTTGAAAAAGAGTGCGTCCCAGTCTCCTATACGTTTCTCCTCTACGCTTTCACATGTTCCCAGGTAGTCACTTGAAAATTCCTCTTCTCCATCAAACGTTGATAGCGTTAACAATAACTTTCCTGCGTTAATTGTTAATATTGTGTCAATTTGTAATAATATATTGTCCCTAGTAATAACCATAAATGCCAGTAGCTAACAACCATAAGTTGTACTTTCCCGTAGAAGTTATATATTGTATTAACTAGCGTTTGTAATACCATGTATGATTATTTAGCTACCTTTTGTTATTTTCGATATGTTTTTCAGATCCTTTTTGGGCACTCTTCTCACTGCTATTACTCCTGCTTCAACGAAGTACTTCATTGACATGTCGTCTATTCCCTGCGACGATAACACTACGTTGCAGCCCGTGTCCAATATTTTCTTAACTCTTTCCTTCGTTATGTCCTTTTCCCTGTGTTAATTATTATTTACTGTCCAATTTTATTACTTGCTTCTCTGTCTACTATCTGCTTAACTATTCTACATCTAATATCATCATCCACTTTCTTACTTTAGTCTTATTTGCTCTAGTTCCTCTGGCTTCGTTATGTTGACTTGAACTCCCAGGTGCAGTCTGTACTGCTTCAGTGGGAAGTCCAGGAACGCTATTTTTGCCTTCTTGACGCTCGTCGGCATTCCTTGTGACGCTCTTCCCATCAGCACTGCGTATCCGTTAACCAGGTACGACTCCTTTGCGCTTTTTCCGTGCACCTTGATCACGTTCACTCTTCCTACTGGGTACTTGTAGTCTCCTTCGTCGTTCACCGTCTTCACTGTTCTTATTGCTTTAACTACCATTTGTGCGAAGTACTCCGGGTCGAATCCTACCATCTTCGATGACAGGGTCGTCTTTGCGATGTTCAACAAGACGTCTTCTCCCATCGAGTCCAGTGACAGACTCATGTTCTCTCGAATAAACTTAACGCTTTCCTACGGAACAATCAGTACTTACTCCCAAGTTCCTGCTAACTACTGTTTATGGTACTGTGTACTCTTTATTTATGTTCCTTACCTTCAGTGCCATTTTATATCCTGTTATGATTGACGTTGGGTGTATTCCTGAATTTGCCAGGTCGTTCGCTCTTTTGAGCAGTTCCGCTGCAACCAGCACTACTGATGTTGTTCCGTCGCCGACCTGATCATTCGTGTTAGGGTGTGCGTTAAAAACACGTTTATTTTATCTATTTTACCTCTTTGTCCTGGAGCTCGCTCAAGTCTACCAGCAATTTTGCTGCTGGGTGCTGAACTTCCAGTTGTTTCAGCATCGTGGCTCCATCGTTTGTGATTGTGACGTCGCCCAGGTCATCCACCAGCATTTTGTCCAGGCCCTTCGGGCCCAGACTCGACTTAAGGATGTTTGCTATCGCTTGAACTGCATTTACTAAACGTTTTGTTAGTTGCTTTATTTTTTATTAAAATTACCGTTTCCCGCTCTAACGTCCTTTCCGGTCGTTCTCTGACCTAGAATTCCAACTGACATTTTATATGTATGTTTTTTATAATTTAGAGATACTTCTGTGTTTTTTAATAATTTACAACTTATTTGACTATGTTTATTTTGTTGGTTTCCCTTAATACTTTTGATCAGGGCCACACCACAGAGACGCAAATAATTAGTACAAATAAGTTATTCAACTTTGCTTATGGATTCAAGAAATATTAACTTATATTTACAGGTTAAATATTAGTATTATAAAATAGAAATATTACTATGAACTCTCTTATTTCTAACGAGCATAAATGTGTACCAACTTCCATGTTAAATTTTTATATATTTACTTCAATGTATATAATATCTATTATGTATCATATTTGATAGTGGAATCCAGGCGATTCCGTTTCCAAAATAACATTTTGTTACTCATGTACATTCTTTATTTGTAATTCGTTATATTGCAGATCTATGTTTTTCGTTTATTATCAATTCGTGTTCCATTAATTTAATTTATACTGTTTTCAGCCTACACCCTCACCTATTTTTTCATGTTACCACATTATTTATTTTGACTTACTGGTGGGGAGCCATTCAGTAAATATTTTTTTATTCTCTTTTTCTTACATAAAATGATGACATTGTAGACGGGCGATCTAAAGTTACTTTTGTAACGGTGTTGATGTCTACGTCTGACTTCAATCACAATGATGAAAACCACGGACTAGAGTATATGACTTTATGATTATACTTGGTTTCTGATGTGATTGAACCACATTGTTGACTCATATGCCACCACTATTGCCTATTCTCCCTATCATTTATAATTTTATTAGTTTAGTATGAGCTATTAGCATCATAATCCTACTGTCATTGTTATTTACTTGTGACTGGCATAGTACGATGCCATTCGCACTTATGTCGTTTATAAGTCCATATATTTCGTAAAAACACTCTATTTAAAACCTATTAGCCTCATATATATACCATTTTATTAAATTGGCTTAAAATGTTACAAATGTAGAGGGCATAAACACCTTCCTGTGCTTTTTGGGATCTTACTCAGGTGTATGTCCAGGTCAACTGTGCTTGCTCTTCTTACGAACTCCTCCTTTTCAGCCACCGTTCCCGTTTCCACCTTCGATAGTCCACGCCATGGCGCTAAACGATCATGAGTTTGAGGCTTGCTTACATAATTTCATTCTGAATCCTGAGAAGTGCAAGACCAACAGCACTATTCCCGTCAACAAATAAAGTCCGCCTGTCGTGTTATTAGTGTGAATTAGTTTATTGGCTGTGCGGGTATCTAGCTGGCTAGTCCTGCTAATGGCTTACTTATACATATTAGTACTATTTCCAATGCTATTGACTTGGTTCCTAGGAAGTTGGTGCACGTTATGTATATTGATTTCTTGGCCTTCCACGCTTCGGATGGCCACAGGTTGTTCACCAGGTGTATCTTGTATTCTCCTGGCTCCACTTTGTCATGTATTACTCCGTATGGCTTCAAAAATGTACTCGAGTATGGGTGCTGAAGCCACGTGTGATAGAGCGGATTCGTCACGTCCAACCAGCAAAAGCCTCTTGCAAACTTCTTTGATTTAATCTGTATATTTTAATCAGTTTCTGTCTTAGTATCAGTAACAGTAGTAGTGGTAGTAATAGTGGTAGTAATAGTGGTAGTAATAATAATAATGGTAGTAATAATAATAGTGGTAGTAATAATAATAATGGTAGTAATAATAATAATGGTAGTAATAATAATAATGGTAGTAATAATAATAATGGTAGTAATAATAATAGTCGTAGTAATAACAGTAATAGTGGTATCAGAAATAGTAATAACAGTAGTAATACTACTACCAATACCGCCATTGCCACCAATAATAATACTGATAGTAGTTGCAATGGTGGTGGAAGTGGGCGTCTGTGCTGGGCTGAACGTACTCTGTAGGCCGCAAACTTCCACAGCTCAGGCTCGTCCTGAATCTGAATGTCCAGACACGAGTCGAAGTCGGAGCCCTCGTAGTTGCCGCGGGCGTTCTTGGGTATCTCCGTGGAGCAAATCTCAAAGTTGTCGGTCATCAGCGTGGCAGCCAGGGGGCCGCACGGGTAGACCGGAATGTTGAACTTGGGGTTGCTCTTGTAGTCGGCGCACCACTCGTCGACGCCGTTCAGAGTGTTCCTGCCCTCGATGCAGCGCAGCTCCAGGATCTCGGCGAACGTGGTGAAGGCTAAAGGTGCGTTAGCTGGGTCTCACTTACTTCTGCAGGAGCTCTTCGAGACCTGCGCAGGTTCCGAGTCGTAGACCACCTTCTTGTGGGTCACGTAGAAGTCGGTGATCTTGTAGAACACGTAGATCGGCGGCTTGAAGTCCTTCGTGAGCGTTATCGTCAGGGGCCCGGCGTCATTCTCCGAGTAGGGCACCTCCAGCTTCACGTTCATTGAGAAGAAGAGCATGACCAGCGCCAGGAGCAGCAGCAGCGCTCCCAGGATCAGCGAGAGCGTCGCGGCTCCGACGGGAGTGTACATGTTGTACACGAAGTAGTTGGCCTTCAGGTCCATCTGCTTCATCCGCTCTATTCTGCTCGTGTAGTTCGGGCCCATGCCCCTCGACGAGGGGAGCCACACGTACTCCCTGTCGATTGCTATCGACACATCCTTTCGGAGCCGTTCTCTGCTCGTCTCGCTCTGCACGCTCGGGTTTTCCAGGCCTGCGTCGAGCAGTTCGTCGAACTCTTGTGAGTTTTCTCTGTCTGGAGGATTCTCCTCGGCGCTTTTTTCGGGCGGTGTGCCCATCTCCACCGATTCTTTATCCATTTTTTCCCTTATTCTCTTTTTACGATAAGATTTTTATCATCTTACTCTTTATTTTAGGTTATGTGTTTTTATTGTTATTTACATTCAATCCTGCTAAACTTTACTTTACACTTGAAGACGCCTTATAAATGTTTATTTTATTCATATACTTATATTTAAATTTGTATTTTTCTCTTTTTGTTTATTTTACACGAAATATTTTTTATTTATTCATGTTTTATCTATTTGTCACACTCTCCCCTATGTTCCCCCTCGGTTCAAAATTGTTTCATTTTCTCTTTTACACATGAATCTGCTTTTTCTTTATTTTATATTTAATCGCGTACATATAATTTATTTATATATTAAAATTGCATTTAAACTGAAAATATAGGTTGATATTGATACTACAATACTTTAGTGCTGTATTTCGTATCCTTTTGTATTCTCTATCCCCCAACTGCCCTAAATTATTCTCAATTACCTATTCCAGAGCTATTTTTTGTTTTTTTACTCAATGGTTATCCTCCATTGACTCGTGCCTGATTTATCTTTGTCTATAAACGCCTAAGTGGCTAGCGATGTGTAGCAGCTCCTCTTCCGTTTTTTCAATTATTTACTTCATACTCTGATCCGTTTTGTCCACAATTTACTTCATACTCGGACTCTTGTTGTCCACTATTTACTTCATACTCTGATCCGTTTAGTCAATTATTTACTTCATATACTCGGATTCTTCTTGCTTTTTCCAGGCTTTTATGTATTATCCCATTACTAAGTGCCTACTTTTCTGTCAATCGCTCTCAGTTTGATGCTTTGCCTACTGCAACCGTAAATGGGTCGTTATTGCCACTTCACCCCAACTAGGTTGGCACTGCTACTGCAACCGCAACTGGCGGCTACTCCTGGGGGTCTTCTTGGAACGGGTTTGGCGAGAACGGATCCGCTGGCGAATACGGCACGTTCGGACTCGTGGGACTGTAAGCTGGCGAGGTCGGACTGTAGGCCGGAGATGTCGGCGAGTACGCGGGACTCGTCGGAGAATATGCTGGGGACGTCGGACTGTATCCCAGGTTAGGACTCGTGGGACTGTAGGCCGGACTCGTCGGCGAATACGCGGGAGAAGTCGGACTGTAGGCAGGGGAAGTAGGGGAGTAAGCCGGACTCGTCGGGGAGTACGAGGGCGATGTCGGCGAGTACGCTGGGCTCGTTGGCGAATAGGCCGGGGACGTGGGCGAGTACGCTGGCGAGGTCGGGCTGTAGGACGGCGACGCGGCCAGGTACGTCGGGCTCGCCGCCGCCCCGTAGGTCGGACTCGTAACGCTGTAGGCCGGGCTAGTCGGACTCATCGGGCTCGTGGGACTCGTGGGCGAGCCCGGCGAGGTCGGGCTGAAGCTGCCGCCGAGCGCGTACGTGTCGACCATGAGGCCCGGCGTGCTCGGGCCCAGCCCCGCGACGCTCGGCGACATCATCAGCGACGTGTACGAGGGGCTGAAGGGGATCGGCGAGAGCATCGAGTTGATCCTGCTCGCCGGCGTCGTCGGACTCATGGGCGTCGAGTCCGGCGAGATCAGGCCCATCACCGAGTCCGCCATCGTCGCGCTCGACTGGTTCGCGTCGCGCAGCTTCAGCTCGTCGATCATGATGTCGAAGCAGCCCGTGCCGTAGGGCGAGAGCTGTCCCACGACCACGTTCTCCGTCACGCCGCGCAGCGGGTCCACCTCCGAGAATGCTGCGGCTGAAAGCAGCGTTTCCAGCGTCTCCTCGAAGCTGCACTTAACCAGCGGCCCTCGGTCCGCTCTGTTGAGCCCGTGCCTCGTGATGCTCATCAGGTACCCCTTCTGCGTCATGATGTCGCAGAGCAGCGAGAGGTGCCTGTAGTTGACGTATGCTCCGTCGAACGAGATCACTGCTCTGATCTCCCTCAGGAGCGCGCGCCGTGCCGCCTCGATTCCGAATACGTTGAAGATCTCGCTCACGTCGTTGCTGAATGTCTTCGTGTACTCCACACATGGTATCGGGAGCACGTTTTCCAGGTTGCAGCCGTCCGTGTCCAGCACCCACTGCGAGACTCTGTCGAAGCTGCCCGTCGCTCCGTTGTAGCGCGTGAATGTCTCCTCGCGCATGTACACCTTCGTGATCCCCTTCACTCCGCGCAGCTTAATGTTGCTCAGGACGTCCGTCATGAACTTGTTCAGGAACTCCGCCTCAGTTTCCACCAGCTGCAGCATTCGCTCCTCCTCCTCCTCGTCCATGCCCACGTACTTCACTCTGATTCTGATCACCAACTGTTCGCTGTTGTCATCTGTGTAGATCGCGTCGACCTCTCCGTTGCTGAACTCGCTGTATATGATATCGCCCACCTCCTTCATCGTCAGCCTCTTGTCCGTCATCACCTTGCTGCTCAGCACAATTCTCAGCACGAACTGGCCCAGGCGACCCATTTCGTCGTCCGGGAACTCGTAGTAGTCTCGCACCCACTCGTAGTCCTCCTTCACGATCGTGCTGTTAACCACCGGGTCGTATATTACGCTGTAGTTCTCCACCAGGCGCTCAAAGTTCGTGTACTCCAGCTGCGTCTGCATCTCCTTCGCTCTCTCCTGGTCCTTGCTTATGTTCGCGTCCAGGTAAATCGTCAGCGAGGGCGTCCTCACGTTCGTCACCACGTTGATAAGCTCCTTCAGGCGCGGCAGTCCCAGCGTCACGTTCTTGCTGCTCACTCCTGCGAAGTGGAACGTGTTGAGCGTCATCTGCGTCGCCGGCTCTCCTATCGACTGCGCTGCTATTGCTCCTACGCACTCGCCCGGGTTCGCTATTGCTTTGAAGAAGCAGCGCTCCACTTCTCCGTACACCCAGTCGAGCGCCAGGTTTCCTATTTGCACGTACTCCATCAGGTACCTGCTGTTAAGGTTGCAGCGCAGGTGCGCCTTGATCAGGATCGTCGCATTTTGCTGCGCCTCCTCCGACAGCACGTCGGTAGGGCCACTCGTCGTAATGATGATCATGTTTTCCAGCAGCTTATTCGTTCTCAGTGCTATGTCCACTGGGTTCAGCTGATTTCTCGAGCTCGTCGTCGCCGGGAACTGCGTCGTCGCGTACTCCAGGATCCTCTTTATGTTCACCGGCAGGTGCTGCGCGTGATCTCCGTTCGGGAAGATCTCCTCGCAGATCATCTTCTTCAGGTCTACCAGCTTCTGGTACTCCTCCACCAGGATTACTTGCTGCGAGAAGTCGCTCAGTATCGTGTTTCTTATTTCCTCGTTCAGGATCCAGCCCAGTCCGTACGACTCACTTCTGAAGTCGTGGTTGAACCTTCTGTTCATCTCCTCGTCGTCCATCGTCATCAGGTCTATCTGCTGGTCCTCGATGTACTCCGCTCCCATGCCATCTTCTCCGTACAGGAACTGCAGGATCTCTCCGTTTCCGTTTCTTGCTGTTCTGTCGTACTGCACCATCACGTCTTCCATTGCCTTCATCAGCCTTCTCTGCACGTACCCCGTCTCACTTGTTTTGCACGCCGTGTCGATGATCCCCTCTCTTCCTCCCATTGCGTGGAAGAACATTTCCTGCGGCGTCAGACCGCTCAGGTAACTGTTCGACACGAAGCCTCTGCTCTCAGGCCCGTAGTCGTGCTTGATGAAGTGCGGCAGACTTCTGTCCTTGAAGCCGAAGGGGATTCTCTTCCCCTCCACGTTCTGCTGACCCACGCACGCTATGATCTGCGATATGTTTATCGTCGACCCCTTCGAGCCCGAGTTTACCATAGACAGGATGTTGTTCGATATGTTAAGTGACGACGCTACCACGCTCCCGCTCTGCTCTCTTGCGTCGTTCAACTCCTTGTTCACTCGTGCTTCAAACGACTCGAATAGCGACTTTCCTGGCTGACACTTCAGCTTCCCCTTCTGCGCCTGCAGCACCAGCTTCTGCACCTCCTTCTTACTCTTGTCCAGGATCTTCGACACCTTGTTTAGTGTCGTCGTCGAGCAGCAGATGTCGCTGCACGAGACTGTGAAGCCCACCTGCAGGAACCAGTTGTTAACTACCTTCTGCAGCGTCGTCAGGAAGTCTCTGCACTTCTCCGGACCCGCCTCGTGCCACAGGATGTGTATCAGCGAGCCTGAGCTGCAGCCCACTGTCTTCTTACAGATGATCCCGCTCAGGTGCTCATTTTTCCTAATTATGACTCTCGAGTCGTTCACGCTGCAGTTCAGGTTGTCCTTCTCCAGCTTTATGCTTCCGTCTCTGATCAGGTTTATGTTCGTGATCCCCTGCGCCTGGTTGAACGTCAGCAGCACTGAGATCACCTGCTTTCCCGTCCACAGGTTCTTCGGGAAGAAGATTGCTGGCTGCGGCAGCTTCCCGTCCCAGTAGGGTATCCAGATCAGCAGCGACATCAGCTCGTCGCGCGTCAGGAAGGTGTCTCTCTTCGTGAACTTCGAGACTGCCAGCAGCGAGTCCTGCACAATTCCCATCACTGGCCTGTTCCCCTGCGGTGATACGATCTGCTTCGGCACCAACATCAGGTGCTTCACCTCCGCTCTCGTTTCGTGCGACTGCACCAGGTGCAGGTTCATTTCGTCTCCGTCGAAGTCTGCGTTGTACGGCGTCGTCACGCTCAGGTTGAGCCTGAAGGTCGAGTACGGCAGTATCTTCGCCTTGTGTCCCATGATGCTCATTTTGTGCAGCGAGGGCTGCCTGTTGAAGAGGATGTAATCTCCGTCCTGCATGTGCCGCTCCACCTTGTAGCCGTACTCCAGCTGCAGCTCACTGCTCTTCTTCACGTGTCGCAGGTCAAACCTCGTCCCATCCTCTCTTATTATGTACTTAGCTCCCGGCCAGTCGTGCGGACCCACCTCCACCTTCTTCCTCAGACTCTCGTAGTTCAGCGAGTTTACAGTTTCGCAGAACGTCAGCGTCATTGCTATGCTCTTCGGCACTCCTATCGTGTCTATTGGTATGTTCGGGTCTCCTGTGATCACTGTTCTTGCTGAGAAGTCCACTCTCTTTCCCATCAGGTTCCCTCTCAGCCTTCCCTCCTTCCCCTTAAGTCTTGCTCTTATCGACTTGATCGGCTTCTTCGACCTCGTCGAGGCTACTGGCATTCCTGGGATGTCGTTGTCGAACAGCGTCGTGATATGGAACTGCAGCAGCTGGCACATTTCCTGTATTATGTGCGGTGCTGTTGCTCTTTTGTCGTGTCTCTTGATCAGGTTGTTCGTCTTCAGCACGTCCAGCAGCTTCAGCGTCAGGTCATCTTCGCTGCGGTCGCTTCCGTACTGCACGTACGGCCTCACTGCTGGCGGCGGCACTGGCAACACGTTTAGGATAAGCCATGACGGTTGCGACCTTTCCGGCACGAATCCCAGGTACTTCATGTCCTCCGTCGTGATCCCCTTCAGCACCTTGAACGCCTCCTCCGGCGCCAGCGGCCTTTGTATGTCGTCGCACGGCTCCTCTGCTTCCTCCAGCACTTCTCTCTGTTTTTGTGTGAATTTGATCATCAGGTTCGGTCCTTCCTTTGTGAATATCGGCTGTGGGTATCCGCAGCCTTGGACCTTCGATACTGACTGTGATTTAAACTGGCAATTTGTGATTGGCTTAGACATTGTTGCTATGTAGTTGAGTCGCATTGCTCCTGGTGGTATTTTTAATATATTTCTCATTTTCGGGTCCTCTTTGTCCAATCTTAGCTTACTACAGTTGAAGCACACGCTGCTGAGAATCTTAATGATTGTCGGCATAAACCCGTAGTGGTACATTGGTTTTGCCAAGACTATGTGCCCGAAATGTCCTGGGCAATACTTTAGGTCCATACGGCACGTTGTACATACGTGTCGAGGGTCCGTCGTTCCCATTCTCAGGTCGTTCAATCCTCCTGTTTGTGGAACACCTTCGCGGTACAGTTCCGTCAGGGTGATTTCGCATACTGACATCCTCTTGATGATTTCTGGATCCAGTATTCCAAACTCTATTGAGCGTATCTTCTTCAGATCGCACGGCGAGAATGGTTTATTTAAATCTGCCACTGTGGTCATTTTAAAGATTCACTTTGATATTCTACATTTATATTACAGAGGAGCTGTGTCACAGCTTCGTACCAAATTTAATTTTGATATTAATCTCCGTTGGGCAGTCCCTCCAATCGACTTTCGACTATTATTTTGTTCTTGTGTTTATGTTTTAAAGTATAAATTTATATATTACATTATTTATTTTTTATTTTATTTACTTCTTTATTTCCTTTTCTTTCTTGTTTCATGTTACTTTACCTACTACTTTTCCTTCCGGCATCAACTCTTCTATGTTTGTCACTGAACTTGCCTTTGTTTGCACATCTTCCTTAACTAAACACGTTTGAAATGCTGATTTTTAAAGCTTTGTATATATTTTATTTTACTTTACAACTATTATCTCTCCCTTATTTTCTACTATTTATTTCTATCTGCCTGATTACTTCCTTTTAACTCACATTGTTTATTTAGTCTACTGAATATTGTTGTTGCCTGTGTTATTAGATCGTTTGTTCCGTTGGCGCTCGACAGAATGATTGTGTTATTTGTTTTCGCCAGGTTCGAAAAGGCTGCTATGTACTTCTCCGCTAGTCTCAGTGTCACTGCCTCCACGACTCCTATACTTTAATTAGTTTTTTATTACGCTTTTATGGCTGTGTTAATATTTTGCCCTTAGTTTTAATTCAACTTGCCAATTAGTAAACAGTGTGTTACTTAGTAAACAGTGTGTTACTTAGTAAACAGTGTGTTACTTAGTAAACAGTGTGTTACTTAGTAAACAGTGTGTTACTTAGTAAACAGTGTGTTACTTAGTAACCGTTCTGTCATCTAGTAACCAGTGTGTTATTTAGAACACTGTATCAATGACACAACTGCCAATGGTGGCATAACACTGCTAGTGTCATTACTTCCATCTACCACTGCCTCCTTACTTACCTGCTTTCTTGAGTGTATTTGTTAGCACTTCCAGTGTGTACGCTGCTGCTTCTGCTCTTTGCCTTTCTGCCTTCGCCTCTCCTTCTGCCTTGAGTATTTCTATTTGTCTCTTTGCTATTGCTATGTTGATTTCACTTTCCTTGTCTCCTTCGCTTCTTAATATTTCTGCTCTTTTCATTCTTTCTGCTTCCGCCTATTTTTTCTTTGTTTTCGCTCAACGGCTTACCTGTTTTTCCATCGCCGATATTATATTTTTCGGCAGCGTTATGTCCCTAATTTCATAGCGTAGGCAACTAATCCCCCAAGACTTCGATGCCACATTTATATTCTAAAAAGTTGTTATTTACTCTATTTCTGCAGTTCAGCTTACGTTTACAATTAAGTTGTTTAGGTTGTCCCTTTCCAGGAAGGTCGAGTCTAGTGAAAGTTTTCCTAACTCAGATCTCATTGTGGTCTGTGCCAGTTGTGTGACTGCAAAAATTGGATCTTCCACTCCGTATGATGCCTGCAATCGTTTTAATTATCCCTTTCGTAGCTTATTCACTCTACGCATGTTACACATTAACTATTTTTGCCGTGCTATTTGTATTGCAATGTTAACTATTCTAATTATCTTATTGATTTCCTGCGATACATCGTATGGGTTGATGCACTTTACGTATAAAACTCCGTCGATTTGAATCATCACCTACGCATCATTTAAATCGTGCGTAGTTGCTTTCTTACGTTATCTTTTGTGATTGCAGTCTGATTCGGGATCACTATTGTGTTTTCCTTGAGCGAGTGTATGTACGATATCTTGTCGATTGTCGGCAACAGCAGGTGTATTCCTGCGCCTATTGTCTTCCTATACTTCCCAAACCTGAATATAACTCAATTGAAGCTACTTAACAGCCTATTTCTGAATCCATATCCTTTTTATAAACTCTTCCATTAGCATATCTACAGTGTACTCACCTCTCTATTACGTAGACTGATTGCTGAGGCACTATTACTATTCCTAGGTGATTCTTCGCAGTCGATCTGTAGTTAAACGTGCTGAAATTTCTGCGGACGTCCTGTTTGCCTTCAATCTTGGAGAAGTGCGGATAGAATCCCGCACTTGTTCTTCCCATGGAGGACTTACTGCTTCTAATTAAATTCGAAAACATATTTACTATTATATACAAATTATAAAATTTCCTGGTATGTGGAAACCGACAAATTGCTCCAAAAATATTAAACCATAAACTAATTTAAATCCGCTTAACCCTATGGCGTTCCGCCCCTGTTCAGAGACTTATCATTCTTCATTTGTTTACAATTTTCATCATCCGCCAGGTAAAACGATGCCCACTTGTAAATAGACCTAAAACATTATATTTATGTCGATTTAGTCCACGGACTCCTTGATTTTCCCGTAGTCGAATTCTACAGTGATATGTGCATTCATTTTACTCTTTACCTTTACTTTGTGACTCCAGTACGCTCGCTATGTGCTCCAGTATTGTGTTTGAGTTGATTTCCAGGTTATAATCTTCGTATTCCTTCGACCGATTTGATTGTAGGCTTGCCATGTTTGCGATATCTAGCGGCACATATTTCCATCTAATAACAGGACTTACGAATTATGATTTTTGCGATATCTTTCCCCAAATACTTCGATATTGTTTCCACGGTCTCTGTTCCTTTGCGTGTGTGTTTTCGCACTTACCCTTGCTCGAGTGCTCGTACCCCTCATTTTTGTCCTTAAAATCGCCTACACTTCATTTTACCCTCTTCCATCTTACTTTTGCTTTCCAGAAACCGCAACATGTTATCAAACACTTCTGGGTTATCTATTTTTGGCCTTATTTGTTCCCTGATGTCGTAGGGCCTGCTCGAATCCGTCGCGTTGAACCAGGATATGCTTACACATCTCTTATACAATATGCAAATATAAAACACTCCTATTAGGCATTTATTCATAGACGCTTGTTTTTAAGAAATATATTCTGGAAGGATGTTGGGAGGCACGCCTACTAACTTTATATAATTACTCATTTGACTTAAAATATTTAAATTATTTTTAAAAATTATTATAATGTGTGTTTTATAGGTCTCTTTTTTTCTAATCTTCTGGTCATTTTAACTTTCCTTTCTCCATTTTGATACACATTTTGTATCCCTGCTCACTTCCTTCTATTTTACACTTTATATAATTCTTAAATTGCAATCTTGCTTGACCTTATTGCTTCCACTCTTGCTCTGTTAATTTCTTGTCTTTTCTCTTCGTATTCTGCTCTTTCTCTCATCTTCAGTTCCTTTTCTTTTTGGAATCTGTCGGAGGCTTCTCTCTTCAGTTTTTCTGCTTGTTCTTCTTTCTTCAGCTTCGCTGCTGCTACTCTTGCTCTTTCTGCTTCTACTATTCTTGATCTTGCTAGTGCGCTTGCTGATCTTTTTTCTTCCAGTTCCTTTTTAAGTTGGTCCTTGTTGTCTTTTGCTCTGGATTTATTTTTATCCATTTGTGTTTGTGCCAGTGCTGCTGCCTTTCCTCTTGTTGTTATTTTAGGGCTTAGCAGGTCTTCTCCTTTAAGTTTACTGTTGATTGTTATTGCGTACTTCGGCACTGATGCTTTCGGCTCCCACTTCAGCTTTCTGGTGATTGGCTTCTTTTCCTTTGTTGGTGACTCTACTACTGGAATTGTCAGCTCTTCTGTTTCCAGGCTCTCGCTTTTCGTTGTGAGATTGTCCACATCCACTTCTCCTGCTTCCACTAAGTCTGAGTCGACCTCATCTTCTTCGTCTTCCACTAACTCCGAATGGACTTCAACATCCGCTTCTTCACCTTGCACTGACTCCGAAGCAACCTCATCATCGACTTCAGGCTCAACTATCTCGGAATCATCGACAGCTTCCACTGAATCTGAATCAACCTCGATACCATCTACTTCTTCAACTTCTGACTCGAGTAATACTTCATCTGATTCGTCAGTTTTTTCGTCAGCAAATTCATCGGTTTGTTCTGGAGTCTCGTCAGCTGATTCTTCAAACACACCTTCTTCAGACTCCAACGCTGGCTCCTCTACGATCTCCAATACTGTCTCATCTGTTTCGTAAATAGTTTTTTGGTCTAATTCGTTGTTAAGAGGTGACGTATCTGAACTGTAGCCTTTGTAGCTTGGCAAATCATAATTTGAGATTGATTCTGATTGCGAGCCCTTATCGGACCTATCAAATTCCAATGGGTCCATTGTATCAGCTTTTCTTATCAATATGGTTTTGAGATCTGCCTTCTTGCTGGTTTTTACTTTTGTTTCTCGTTTAAACAAATTTTTAAACCAGTTGTAAATTCTTGAAAAAAAATCTATAATGGATTGTAACGTAGTATTAATCATGAAAACGAATATTATTAATTTTATCCCCGTTCAGTAAAAAATAAATAAAATGTAAAAATTGTATAGTCGAGACGGCAAAGACGTAAAATTAAATATTAGATCAACTTTCTTGTATCATATATATTAAACATTAAATACATATAAAAAATATATATAGAATCCAAGTAAATCGATTACATAAATACACTTTAGTGTGTATAATTCCGTGGTTATCAGGTAAATTAATTAAGACAAATATGTGAGTGAATTAAAACTTTTTCAGTTTTTTGTATATAAGATTGTTATTGTCTCTTGTATGTTAAGCTTAAAAACAATATTCTATAAACATGATAAGTAATATGACACCTACCACATAACTTAAAAAGGATTATGTAATTATCAATGAATTTATATTTTATGTAAAACAAGCTCACAACTATTTAACCGAATTTATATTAAAATGACATATCATTTTATTTTCATAAATAACAAATTAACCTGGTGTAAAATGATAAAATATGAAAGATAAAAAAAATGATAACGAAAACAACTTTATTTTGCGGGTATATAATGTACCTCCATATTTTACTGTCTCGAAATTACAGGAAGTAATAGAAGAAAACTGTTCCCCCGTTCACATAAATAAAATCATTCAACCTAGCGAGTGGGACGACGTTGTTGATACTTGTTGGATAATACTGTGTAAAGATCGCAAAACGCACTCAGCTCTGTTGGATTTGAAGGATATTTGGTTCAAGCCTGATAAAACTGATAAATACGGAGTTGCAATAACCTTTGTGGCCGGTGAGAACCTAGACCTTACCTTTATTCCATCTAAGGCCGATGAGCAGTTATTGCTGAATGAGCATTTGAATAGTTCAGATATTTAATTAAGATTTAATTGGATTTTAATCTCTTTTTCAAATTCATTAATTTAATATTCCATTTGGACATGAGACTTTATATGGTGTACACTATAGTTATTCCATTACACAGTTCTTTTTTATTTAAAATGAATATTAGATTTCTATTATATTTATTTATCGCACACGCGGGTTTTGGATCTGGGATGGCTAGAAGGAACAATAGTTTGATGAGCGACCTCGTGCGTTTAGTCCTGACGCGATCCAGGTTTAATAAGTCTAATATTGAGAGCTCGAGAGTCACACAGTCGCCCATGGTGTACGTTCATTATATTTCATGAGTTACATGGAAATGTGTACAGGAAAATGCACTTGAATAAGACTAAGCTGCCGCTGTTCTTTTACCATACACATAAACAGCCTCAGGAAGGTAACGCGCCTATTCATGACCACAAATATGTTTAAATTAACGTTAGTATTCTAATAATAACAACACTGTAGAGATGCGACTTCAGCGTTCGTTGAATTTGGTTGAAAGTAAGTAATGATGTGTAGGTGCCTCTGAAATCGACTACACGAATGACAAGGTGATTCAGCTAGATAGATGTTAAATAATAGTTTGACAATCGATGTTGTAACATTTGTGTTGTAGAATAAGGATGTTTCTAAGGTGGATTCGATGATTGATGATATGGAAATCTTTGAAGTGAGTTATAATCGATACACATTGGTTCACAGGTGATGCCTCTGAAAATCTTAAACGCCCACAACTACACAGGTTGGTTACAATTATAATATGATCAAAATTTACTCTAATAATTGCCGAGGATTGCCGTTCATCTGATTTGTTCAGAAGAGGAGCTTAAAAAGATGCCTAATAACAGCGAAGCTAGAGAAGTTTATGAATATTTGTTTGTGGTTCGTTTCTGGAATCCCCAATGGCTGACTTTTAATTATTTTGTAGGAATCTCCGGATTCCCAACATGGTGTCGCTGGCACTGTGGAATCAGATCAAAACCCAGCTAATGTTCTGCAATAATCGACCATATGGACTCGAATCACTTTAATTCGATTGTGTATGCTTATGTTTTACCGATTTCGGGGTTTGGGCCGTGCTTCCCAAATTTTACTTTTAATTTTTTATTCCCTGCTTATTTCTAAAATGATGTTGCCATGTTTCTTTTAATTTATTCTATCTCATGTATTATAGGCTCTGCAAATGGCTTTTCCGCAGTTTCACACACTCCTTCCATCTCGAGCGCCACGCCCACAGTTGACGTGAACAAGTATAAAAATGTGTCGCCCGCCATTGATAGGCTCTCTAAGCTCGACGACGGCCGCGACAGATCCGGCTGCTACGCCATCGCACTCATTTCCGGCAATCCCAGGTGGATTGAGAAGGGCAGGTACTACGACGTCTACCGCATCCATCAGCAGGTCGGCAAGAAGATTTTCCTGAACCGCATCGAGTTCTTCCACTCGCAGGCCGGCTGGTTCGTCAACGGCGAGCCTTACCTGCACAACGTCAGGGCCGTTGCCACCGTGTTGAAGCATTTCAGGAGCCCCAAGATGCGGACCGTCAAGTTCAGGTCGAAGAAGCATTACAAGCGCACCATTGGGAAGCGCCAGGAGATGACGCGCATCCTCATCGACGGCTTTGAGGTGTTCAGGTCCGACGTCAGCTTCCTCACTCACGACCCTGTCAACTTCCCCCTCCTGAAGATGCAGTTCGTCAGGTTTCCCAGCCTCGAGCTCAGGAGGATGAAGCACAACACTGTTCGCGGCATGACCAGGGAGGAGCGGGGCATCATCGGCGACTCTCCTCTGGATCACTTCGATCCCGTTTACAACAAGCTCGTCATTAGGGAGCAGATTAACAACTCAATATAGGCTGCGTTCACAAGTTCACATCTATCTACCGGTACATATTTGTGCACATGGGTACTAGTCCCTAGCCGTACGTTAATACAGTTCCTAAGTATAAATAACACATTACATGGCTCTGAGTTTAAAATCACGTCTTCAGCAGGTGATTCGTCACAGTGTCAAACAGTGGCATTAGCGGCTGCTTAACGTACGCTACGATCTCGTCGTTGAGTTGAACCTCAACGTTCTCCTTAAATATTAAACAGTTGTTATTATCTGGGCGTATCAATTAATTGTGCCATTATAATACAATAATAGTTAATGTTATCTACGTGGTTCTATGATATATAATTAGTGCTGTGTCATTTAAGTAGTTAGATGGCCTAAGCTATAAACTGAAGCTATTCCTACCTCCCTTGCTCAACAGCTTAACGTTCATCTTGTTTGACTGGAACGAGAGTATGTTCAAGTCGCTGTACACTTGCTTGTTGTTCCTTACTACGCTGTACAGGTGGTTCAGCTTACTCTGGCCCTCCTTCACTGACGTTCCCACTGCTTGCTTTTTTCCTACGCCCTTGAGTGTAATAGTTCCCAGCTGAGTCACTATCAGGTTCGACTCCACCTTCTTTCTATACAAGTCTCCAAAGTAAAATTGGTATATCACCTAAAGAGTTAGTAAGTTGCTCATAGATTGTATGCAGGCGTTACTACTTACTTGCAGGTCGTTGAATATGTTGTATATGATGTCGTGTGTTCTGACAATGTTGCTCAAGTTGATCTACAGTGGTATTACTACTATCAGGTGTGGCAACTAATTTTTAGTATCCGTTATCACATAAAACTGTGTAACTAAATTGTTTACTATCCGTTATTACATTATACGGTGTAACTATATTGTTTAATAACCGGTTTTATATGAATAACTAAATGTCATAATGGGCTTTTTTATATGAATATACGAATAAGTTGGCAAAAACTGTCTAAGCTGCTAACGTGGTTTTGTACGTTGAAGCCTATGTTGATCACGTTCCCTATCTGCTGTAGTTGCAGGTCGTTCGTGTTAAAGTTTCCCAGGTTCTTGCTTATCACCTTAAACGGCGTCCAGGCTCTCAAGTGCTCCTCGTATTTGGCTCTGAGCTCCTTTTCGTCCATGCTCTCGCTCTCGCTCTTCCCCGTCACTTCTGGAGGCAGGTAGTTCCTCTGTACCAGGTTCAGCATGTTAACAGTCTTCTTTGCCTTCTCGTTGAACTCGTGTATGTAGTTTTCTATCGCTTCCAGGCTCCCCTGGTCTGCGCACCTCAGGTTAATTCCAATGAAGGGTATCGTCTGGTCCTGAAAAAAAAGGATTTTTGAAATAAAAATTTAACACTCATACCTGGCTGCTGTCCTCGTTTCCTGTCGTTCCCTGGTTTGCCACGTGCTTGTTGATCAGGTACTGGTACTTTTGCAGCTGCTTCAGTGAGCTGTTTCCCACCACCACGTTTCCTGCCAGGCTGCACACGTTCATGCTTACGCTCAGCTGTATTATGTTTTCGTGATCATCAGACTCATTTTCCCTTGACTCCCCTCGTGATTTACCTGTAACTCTTTCTCCACTGCTCATCACGTGCTTGTTGTCGGAGTCTGGGTGGTATATCTTCTTTACCTTAATGATCGTGTCCTTTATTAGTACGTAGTCGTTCGGCTTCAGTGTTCCTTGGTTTACTATTATGTTGATGCACTTTCCTCTCGTCTGGTCCTGTATCGTTTCATATATGTACCCCTTAAATATTGCATTTTTATCCATTTTGTACTCCATTTTCTTCTGTACTTTCTCTATTTCTGACAACAATGCTTCTATATTATGCCCACTCTTTGCGCTAATTTGTACTATTGTGGCCTTGCTGAAGTGGCTCCTTACGTCTTCTTCTATCTTTGCTATTGCTTCTTCTGGCGCCAGGTCCACTTTGTTTATTGCCACCACCACCTTCAGCCCGTTTCTCTTGATCAGGTCTATGCACTCCAGAGTCTGCGGCATGATTCCGTCGTCTGCTGCCACCACCAGTATCACCAGGTCCGTGCAACTCACTCCTCTTTTCCTCATCGTCATGAACGCTGCGTGCCCTGGCGTGTCTATGAACGTGATCCTTCCCTCGTTCGACCTTATTTGAAATGTCGACAGCTTCTGCGTTATGTACCCCTTTTCGTTCTTCGCCACTTCTGTCTTGTGTATGTAGTCCAGCAGCGACGTCTTCCCGTGATCCACGTGGCCCATCACTGTCACTACTATTGGTCTCTTCACCCAGTTACTCTTCAGCAGCTCCACGCAGTACTTCCCGTTCTTCTCCACGATCTCGTACTTTTCATCTACTCCTGGCACACTCTTGTTCTTCAGCGTCGATATTTCGTCCAGTATGAACTGCCCTTCTTCCACTGTAAGCTTATTCACGTTCAGGTCCAGCATATTACATATTTCCGTGATCTAAAATTATTATTATTGTTGTTATTGTTGGTATTGTTGTTATTGTTGTTATTGTTATTGTTATAGTTGTTATTATTGTTATTGGTATTGTTATTGTTATCAATAGTGGTATTAGCAGTAATAGCACTAATATTATTATTATTATCTCTTAAAATAACTACTTACCTCTCCCTCTTCATATTTAGTCAGCCTTGATAGTGACTCTGATGACAGTATCGATACATAAATTTTCTCATTCTTTTCGTTGACGTTCTTCTTTCCGTACTCAATTGTCGATTCTGGGCCTTCCCCTTCGCACTCATCCATATACTTTACCTCTTTCTCTCCTACTCCCCTTGAGAATATGGTCTCAGAGGCATTTGTGGTTTGTATTGAATGTAGTAGTGACTCCACTTCTTCTTCCAGATTCCTATCTTGGCTGAACCTCCTTTTTAATTTCCACTTGCTGGTCCTCCAGTTATAAGAATACAGCGACCTCAGCTCTTCGTCGTTCAACACTCTGCATATGTTTTCCAATAATTCTTCGTATTCGATGTTCTTATTTTCCCTGTAAATGTGGCGCAGCATTAATGATATGTGTGAAGTGCTTATTGCGTCCTTCATGGACTCGTAAAATTCCTTCACTTTTAACTCAAGCTCGCTGCACAAATCATGATTCTGTGACTTCAATAAACTCAGAACCCTCGAGTAATTTTTCAGAAACTTCCTGTCACACCCTTCATACCTAAGTAGATCAACTTCCAGTTCATTGTCCAGGGTTTTAGGTGCATCAGAAATGTCTTCGGCCTCTTCGTCTACAAACGAATTTATTGGAATTTCACCCTGCTTCAGTTGCGATACAATGTTGTGTGTATTATTGTTTAAAAATTTGGACGATTTAACATTAAACAAATCCTTCACACCGAAGGTGTCAATGACCGGTTTATCTATTATATGTAGGAGTGTTTGTTTAATTTTTAGTGAATTTATATCATTTTTGAGTTTAATCAACGCATTAGAATCTGTGTGATTTGGATTATAGTTTCGGTTTACTGGTTTCTCTAATAATGATTTCAGGGAATGACGTTGTTTATAACTCCCGTTTTTTAAAACATTTTTAAGTAAATCGCCAACCAAATTGCCTCCATTACTCATTATTACATATTTTACATTTTAAATTTGGGAAAATAGCTTTCATTATTTAAAACGTGCCTGCTATTTCAGCACTACTTGAAGTCACTTAATTTAATCGAATTTAGTTTTTTTTTACAAAAATTTATTTTTTATATGTAAATTTTATATTTTTCACATATTACCATTTAATTTCATGATATGGAATCTGGATATTGTGTATGATTTGCACATTAGTTTTATCGCACAATAGTAATTTTAAAATGTAATATAGACTTAAATAATATAGTTATGGATGAAGATTTGAAAATAAGTAGTAAAAAGAAGGTCAAGAAGGGTGAAGGAGTTGGCGCTTTTGGCGTTTTGGGCCTTAATAAAGCCATTTGCTTGACGTTGCAGAGAAAATTTAAGTACAACCAGCCTTCTTCAATTCAAAGGAAGACGATTCCTCATGTTCTGAACAAATCAGATGTAGTTTGTATCGCAAGAACCGGCTCGGGGAAGACCATAGCCTACTTAGCGCCCATTGTCCAGCTGTTGGAAGTCCACTCGAAAATTGTAGGAACCCGGTGCTTGATCCTGCTTCCGACAAGAGAGCTGGCTCTGCAAGTTGAGAGTGTGCTGAAAAAGTTCATAAACTTCTCGAACCAGGCAGATCGGCTGAGGCACGCGACGCTGATCGGAGGCAAATCGCTGGAAACGCAATTCGGGTCCCTCAGCTTCAACCCTGACATAGTTATCGCAACGCCCGGAAGGCTGGCTCAGCACCTGGTGGAGAAGAGTTTCAGCCTGTCGCTTATAAACCACTTAGTGATCGACGAGGCGGACAAGTTGTTTGAGATGGGATTCCTGCCGGACCTATACAAGGTATTTTCGCAGCTCCCGAAAATGAGACAAGTCATACTGGTGAGCGCAACGCTGCCGACACAGGTGTCGGAGTTCATAGCGTTCGGGTTAAATGATCCCAAAATAACGAAAATTGAGCAGGACTTACAAATCAACGAGCAGTTGGAACTGACGTTTGTGTACTCGAGGTGTGTATTAGTACATTAGTTTAGGTAGTAGTTGTGTGTGCACCTTTCTAATAAATCTGTAGGAGTGAAGAGAAGATTGCCACGTTGATTAGGGTCCTGAACACACATAAGGTAGGATGATTGCGAATTTGGTGTTTAATTAGTTTATATGTTGATTAGTTAACGGATTAACAATTGCTATTAGGGGCTTAAGTGTATACTGTTTGTGGCCACGAGGCACCACGTTGAGTTTTTCAGAAGCCTACTGGGTGGAATGAATTACAGTATATCCTGCATATACGGCTCAATGGAGATGAACGCGAGGATGATAGAAATGAGTAGGTTCAGAGGAGGGAAGACGAAGATACTGGTGGTCACGGACCTGGCGTCAAGAGGCCTGGACATACCGTTCGTGGACCTGGTGATCAACTACGACTTCCCGTACTCGACGAAGCTGTTTGTGCACAGAGTAGGGAGGACTGCAAGGGCAGGGCGTCAGGGCAAATCAGTGTCAATATTGATAAACAAGGACATGTCGTACCTGTTGCAAATACTGCAAAAATTTAACAGGCATCTCGTGCTGAAGAGTAATAAATCTAGAGAGTTGAATGGCGGTATTATTAGTAATAGTAGCAGTAGCAATAGTAGCAGTAACACTAACATTAGCAGTAACGATAGCAGTAACACTAGCAGTAACGATAGTGGTAACACAAATAGTACCTCCAATATCACTAGCAGTACTAACACCAATAACACTATCAGTACTGGCCATACTGGTACAGCAGGTGATGCCGGTCCAGAGTCTACGAAAATGGATAGTTACGACGTGATTAAGGTAGATAATGACAAAATAGTGGTTGAAAGTTACACTGGGAACCTGGATAACAACTACTGCTTACTGGGATCGTGCGACTCTCTGAACTATTTGGTGGAGCACGTGAATACTAAGATAAGTGAAGACGTGGAGTTGGCGGCACTGTACAAGAGTATGAATAACTCGTATAACCTGTACTATAAGACGAGGCCAAACCCAAGTCACCAGTACATACAGCTGTCAAACCAGTTTTTTAAAACGTACACGAATCAGCAGCTGTTTCAGCTGTATCACAGAGACTACTCGCAGAGCAAGGACGCGTCCAGTTCAAGTGATGCTGCTGGTGTTTCTGCAAAGCTTGACGGAGCCGCTTCTGTAAAATTTGGTGCCGACTATGAATCCGTAAAACTTGATATCGCAGACGATGCTGTAAAATTGGATGCCGACGACGATACTGCAATACACGACACACGTGGTGTTTCTGTAAAATTGGATGCCGGTGACGAATCCGTAAAACATGATTCCGAGGATGATTCACCTAAGCACTACGAAGATGAAAACAATAGAGAGACAAGCAAGCCTGAGGTGACTGAGAAGGACTACTTGAAGTACCTGGAGAGCTACAGGCCGGACTCTAAAATCACGAGGTTGAACATAAACCAGGACTCGATAAACTACATGAAGCAGTTCAAGATGTCGAACTTCAACGTGAGCAGTCTGAAGGACTTCAGCGTCTTCAAGGTCAGCAGCAAGGAGGACTCGCTGGTTAAGGCAGGAGACAGGGACGCACTCGTGGGCGAGGAAAACGAAGGCGACATGAGTAACCTGGTCCTGGACATCACGCCTGACAACGAGGACCTGATGAAAAAGAAACGCTACTTGACGAAGCAGGTCTGGAACCGTAACACGAAGAAGTATCAGCAGGTGACGGTGGACGTCTTCAACAACAACAAGGTGGTGTCGAAGGCATCGGCGGCATCCGCAGGCGGAAGCGGCAAGGGAGCTAAGGGCCTCTCTAAAAGCGGTAAGGGCAGTGGCAAGGGCGGCTCGTCAGGGAAGAGCGGGGAGATGGAGAACAAGAGCCTCTTTAAGAAGTGGATGAAGAAGTCGTCGCGCAGAATTCAGCACGTGGGCGAGTTGGAGAACGTCAGCACTGCCGCCGGCGACGCCCCCAAGGGCCCCAAGGTCAAGTCCGGCCTCGACGACGTCGACCTCGGCGAGCTCAAGGCCATGTTCCCCAAGCACAGCGGCGTCATCGACGCCTTCGAGGCCAACGAGAAGCTGACGCACAAGCAGGTCAGGATCCTCAACAAGCTCACGAACCCGAACCACGACTCGTCGAGGCCCGCGAAGAAGAAGACGCTCAAGAAGAAGGCGAAGAGGCTCAGCAAGTCCGAGTACATGAAGAAGCGCATGGCGAAGATCGCCAAGCGTGGCGCTCCCAACCGATCTAAGATAATAGTGCGCAAGCGCTAATTTAATAACCTTTTGTATTATGCCACTATATACTTTTAAATGCTACGGTATGTTATGCTATGCTACAGCATCTTATATTATGTTACTGTAACTTATGCTATATCTAATACTAAGCTACGGTATCTCATGCTATGCTAAGATATCTAATACTATGCCACAGTATCGTATATTATGAATTGTTATTATATAAACCATGTTTTACTGTGTTCTATTACAACATGTTTTACCTTGGTAAGCCATGTTATTCTGAGCTGTGGTACGCCATGTTCTGCTATATTACCATGCTACAATGTTATACGGCTCACGATGTTATACTAATGTTTAATGAAGTGTTATTTGCGTCCATTTGTCGAAAAAAACATTAACGGTTAGTTTTTTAAATAATGCTATGTTGCTGCGATCTACTGGTCGTTTAACTCTGGCATGTGGAGTCCACGTTGTTGCCCTGGCGCCAACGTAAAGAGTCGTCACTTGGTCAGTGGCTGTTTACAACTCTTCTTCGTCAGCTGCTGGAGATCCTGGTCCGCGCTCGTCTTCCGAGTCGTCAGATATGTCGATCGTTACTGATTTCCGCGGAGCTTGGTTCTTTATTGATGACCGTTTAATTTTAACGGGACGTTTGGGAGGTTCAAACTCGTCGTCCGTATCAAACATGAAGTCCGTAGTAAATGCTGAAACGGCGTTGCGAGGGTACTTTTGTGATTGATTATGGGCGCTGTGGTGGCTGTTATGGGTGTCGTTATTATTGTGACTATCATTGGCGGTGTTATGGTGGCTGTCAGCTGTGTCTGTTGAACCATGACCAAAAGGACACTTCGCCCTCTGATGTGAGTCGCCAGCACGGGAGTCGCTGATGTAAAAGTCGTCGTACTCCGATGGCTTTTCGGAAGCTTCCGCCTTTGCTTCTGCGGCTGCAGAGTCCCCTTCAGCATCCGCCGACCCTGGCGCTGGTGGATCCGATGGCGACCCGGAATCGGAGTCAGCCGCTTCCGGCGCCACCTCCAATTCCGAGTCCGGGTCCAGCGAGTACTCGTCCACCACCTTCACTTGGGTCTCCTGCTTTTTGAAGAGGCCCGCCTTCTTCGGCACCATCGGCGCGTCCTTCAGGCTCTCGTACTCCTCCTTGTCTATAAAATGCCACCTGCCCCTGTGCTGCTTTATGAACAGGTGCGGCTCCGTCGCCGAGTCCACCACCAGGTGCGCCACCAGGTTATTCTCCGACTTGTAGACGTAGATCATGAGGACGCCGTTGCCCGCCTCCTTCTGCTCCCACAGCAAAGAGGCTCCGTCGACCACTGCGTTCATCACTGTGCCCTCCTTCGGCCTCAGCCTTATGAAGTCCGGGTCCGTGTGCAGCAGGTCCTGCGTGAGCCTGTTTTCGAATGGGTTGTTGATCTCGTACGTGAAGGGCACCTTTCCTCCGTAGTCCAGGTACATCGTCGAGGGCACGTGCGTCGGCGTCACTGGCGGCGACTCGTACATCCTCTTCATCGTCAGCTGCGAGGCCACCTCCACCAGCGTGTTCATTTCGTAGTAGTAGGGAAACTGCTCCAGGCAGGACCACACCGTCGCCTTCTTCTTGTGGAAGAAGTGCTTGAAGCTGAAGGGTGCGAGTTTGCACTTCTTCGTTTCCTCGTCGCACGCTCCCTCCTTCATTCGAATCGTCGTCAGCGCCACCGTCGCCACGTCGTGCTCAGGCACGAAGGCCAGCTTTGCGTTGTAGAACCACTGGTCGTCCTCCTCTCTGTCCAGTATTTGCCACTCTCCGTCTCTGACCCAGTTGAGTCGCGCTCCTCGCAGCGTCAGGAACTCGTAGTTGGATATTTCGTAGGTCGTGTAGTGCCTCACTGTCATTTCCGGGTTACTTCCCTTCGTGAAGCTCACGTTGAACTCCACTTCTCCGAAGCCCATTTCCACGTCGCACAGGTCCGAGGCTGAGATTGTCACTGGGTCCTCGTACTCGTTGTCCTCGTCGTACTCCTTCAGCACCGACCCCATGTACTCCGCGTCCGAGGCCTCCTCCTCCTTCGTCCTTCCGTGTCCTTCATTTCTCTCGCTGCCGTGCGTGTACAGTGAGCGCAGGTCCACTCTCCTCGTTCCTATGTCGAGGACCCATCTTCCTGCCGACACTTTGTAGAACTGCGAGACCTCCGAGCAGTAGTTCGAGAACTGTATTCTCAGCTGCTCCGTGCCGTCCTTCGTCTTCGCCAGGTCCAGCGACTTAAATGTGTAGTTCGGGTCGCTCTCCCAGACCACCAGCTTATTTTCGTACACTTTGTCCATTTCGTACTCTTCTTCCAGCACGTATGAGTCGTAGCCGTCCTCTTCTGCCGACTTCACCTTCTTGAATCCCACGTGCTCCTCTTCGTTAAGCTGGAACGACACGTAGTTATTCTTCAGGTTTGACAGCTCCGACTTGTACGTTGCTTGATCTATCAGGTTCCAGGCTTCCTCCGACTTTCTATAGTACAGGTTGTTTAGCCTGAGGTCCTTTTTGACGTCGCAGTACATCAGCTGCAGGAGCTCCGCGTCCTTTTCTTTGCAGGCCAGGACTATGTTCACCAGTCTCGTGTGTGCCCTCAGGGGGAAGATTTGAAAGTTTTTGTCGAAGACGTTGGAGTAACTTCCGTCGTCGTTACATGTGTATTTATAGAAGTGAGCGTTGCCGATTTTCGTGGGCCCCGAGAACAATTCTCTGGATTTAGGGTCAGAGATGTCTATAACTCCTGTGCTTAACGCCACACACCCGAGGTTTATATAGATTCCTAGAATTACTGCGATCAGACTCATTTGGTCACATGATGGAAATAGAAATTTGGGAAACGTATGTGTAAATTTCGATCTTTAGCCTTCCGTTATATGGGGAGGCCGTTGCTATGGTCTTTAAAATAACATAAAATGGCCATTAAAATGCACAAATACATATGTAAAACATTGAATGGTTATTTCTCAGGTATTTTTCGCCTGGAGTGTTATAATCCATCCATATTTTGAAATTATTTCACTTACACATGACTTTATACACCATACTCGTACTGGTGTATAACCTTAGAATTTTGCTGCACCAACAAGCTCGTAAGTGTGATACTCATCGTCCTCCTCCTCATGGTTTACTGTTAGTTCTTCCTCTTCGTCACCCTCGACTACAACGTAGGTGTTGTCAGAGTATAAAAATCTGTTCCCGATGAACTCTTTGGCCTTCATGTTTATGAGGCTTATGTGCTCCTCCTCCTCAACCTCGTGCCAATACCCCTTCCTGTTGTGATAATACTTATCTGTGTCAATTTTGGCATCGATTGTCAAGTGGAGAAACGCCTCGTCCTCGATAGAAAAGTAAAACATTTGCCTACACCCCAGTCCGTTTTCTGTCTGGTTCCAGACTACCTGATCATTGTCAATAATCCTGTAGACCACGTATGGGTTTTTGACTTCGTACTTCAGAAAGCTTGATGAAAAATAATGTTGTCTGACGTTGAAGATGTTAAAGGGATAATCCTTTAAATCGTAGCAAACGGGAATGAAATCTACAAATAATTTTTCAATGACATCGTTAACGAGGTTTCTGAAGGAGTCTCGGCGAACCCTTTTCTTAATTTTGACTTCTTTGGGCGGCAAATAGACCGACTCGAAAAAGTTGGCAAAAGACCCGTCGAAAGTGAGATTCGGGTTTTTGGCCATGTACATCCTCACAAGGTTCTGCATAAAAAGAATGAAGTAGGTTCTGCCGCATTCCTCCCATTTGGTTCCAGTCATTATGAAGTGAGTGTAGTCGAAATAGCTGTGGTTGTACCTATGTTTAGCCTTTAGGCCCTCCACCGTTTTCATCGGGAAGGGCGTTAGTACCAAGATTTCTAGTTCTACGAGTATGTGTCGTTTGTCATGGCTTTCGTACATGGTGACTTTGTGTAAAATTTCGTTCTCGCCCCTTTTCCAGAGTATAACATTGCCGTCGGTGACGTGAGAAACTCTGGTTTTGTAGGTGCTGTAGACTTTGGAATTCATTCCGCAAATAACGTATTCGGCTAGGTCTGTGTTCCTTGGAATTAGAGATTCAGAAGTTTTTTTCAAAGATATAAGAAGAACTGAAGACTTGTAACGTTTAATGATGTCTTGGACCTCGTCGCTTTCTTGGTCACCCGTTTCGACCATAACGTGTGTTGGACTGTTTTTGAGTGCAACTTGCTCAAACTGCTCTTTACGTTTTGGTTTAATTCTAGAGGTAACTACAGGATAGTTATAGGTGTTAATATGATGCCAGCCAAAGTCGTCTTTTAAGTAGCAGTATCTGAGCTGTAGGCTCTTATCACAACAGAAAATCTCACAATAGTCAGCCTCTTCATCTTCGTTAAACTTTACCTTTACACTCGTCACAGTGTACATCATTTCATTCTTCCAGATCACGGTGGATTTATCAACAACCTTGTTCACTCGGATGCTTTGTTTAATCCTGTGGATTCTGTGATCGTCTCCGTTTGTTGTTACAAACCAGTCACCATACTGAGCATTCACATCGAAGGATCGGGCATCTTCACTTAAAACTGATGACATATAATGATACACACTCTCATCAATTTTTGTGAAACCTTCCTCTCCATAGTAAAAGTACACGTTCTCTAAATCATCTGTCTCTTTATTTTGAAACAGGATATTAACGAGCTCGACCTTTTCAGGCGTAAATGAAACAATTAGATTCACTACTTGATGATGCAGTTCAGATGACCATACGGTTTTGGATGAATCAAGTATAATTAATCCGTCTTCCTTATCAATTTTTATTTTGCAGGTTGTGCAATTGCCAGTGGTATTTAGCTCGTAGCAAAGTTTTTTGTAATCATGATCATTTAAATCAACAACATGAATAATAGAAAATGACCCAAGAATCTGGGCAAATATTATAACTAACAAAAATCTAATATACATTGCAGCTAAGGACTCTAAATGATTTCGACATCGAGTTAATTTGAACTCGGTTAAGACGAAGGCTATTTGTAGATCTTTAAGATACCCATGGGGGATCAAAATATTAGTTTTTGAGAAATGTACTCATTCAATTTTGATGAAAAATTGTACAATAACGTATCTGATCCGAATCTATTGGATGGACCGGAAATTATTCTTATAGTTGCCTTTATTATTTATCATAATTTCAGCCTCCGCTGACATCAAAGGTTAGGATTCCATAAAAATATTTAAATATGGTAAATATGGAAATATTTTAAAGATTTTATCATATAGGACATATAATTATCTATTCATAGACGTTATATCGTATTTGATCGATCTAATACAAATAAATAGTATGTGCACAAATTTTTATTATATTACACAGTATAAAAATCATTTGGGTCAGCTGGACCACTTGCTGGTTTTCTAATAGCTTCATATTCCTTTTTATCAATGATGTGCCAATTACTATCAATTTTCTTGTAATAAATGTTGGAATCAACTGGATCATCCAACATCAAGTGTAGGAGAGGGTAATTTCCGCTTAAATCTATATAAAAAGTGGTACAACCTAGTCCGTCTCGTTCTTGGTACCAAATCAGTCTTTTGTCATCAAATAATCTAGTTAAAGCATATCCCGTTTCTGGAGTATATATAGCAAATCTTTCGTTTAAATTCACTTCCACTAGTAAGTGTTCATGATTTTCGTCTCGAATATTATATTCAAAGGGAATGATTTGAACCTTTGGTTTACTAGGATTAAATTTATCAAACCAACCTGTTTTTAGAGTTGTAAAAGTTAAATCAGTGACGTGTTCCTCAAGTGATTTTTTCTCGTTAAGAATGACATCCCTCATTGTGACTCTGTTTTTCAATTTGTCAAATTGTTCGTAGAATTGATTTTCTGGAGAATTGTACCATTGATCTCTTTTAACAAAGTAAGAGTTCTTGTTCACTTCTTTGTTGGCGTCCTTTGATTTTGGGTCAATCTCCGAGTACAAAACAGTTAAAAAGATATGGCTATCACCCTTGTAAGCAAATTTAGCATGCTTTAACTTTTTTGGGAACTGTGGTTCGGAGGACCATATTATTTCTGAACCATCTAGAACAGACTTAACGACTTTGTTTTCTTTGGGGTGATAAAAGAATGTATCCAGCCCATCCATCAGATAACTGCATTTAACATAGCCATTTGAATCTGGAGGATCCAATTCGAGTTTCACATCTTTCAATCTATTCTTATCCTTAGGGATATTTTGAGTTTCAGGTTCAGGTTCCTCAGGAGGAAGAACATAATCAATAGAAACACCCGAGTCCATTGTTTGCTTTGATGTTTTTTCCATTAAAAATTGTATTTTATTATTGTACTTCTCTTCAGAAATCGTATTCCAACTATTTTCTTTTATAAAAAATTCGTTTATTTCAACTAATTTTGTTATGAAATAGCATTGTGTTTTCTCTTTCATATACCTAATGTTTAAGAGTAGAGGACTTTCTTTGAGGCGTGTAAATCTAGCGTGAATAAACTTTTTGCATTGTTCCGACGGGTACCATATTACTGTATTTCCTTCTTTTATACATTTAATTTCAGCTCCAGGAATTGGCTCGTAATAAGTATTATCTAACCCAAGTAATATATTGTGTCGAACTTTACAATTTTTGGAACCGGCGTTATCAGATTCAAAGTAAAGTCTAATGTCTTTTAAAGGTTCTTTATCGATTACATGAACGACTTTAGGTCTTTGTGTTTGAATGTGAATTAAAGTTTTGGGCTTACGTTCCTGTTTTTCAATAAATCTATTCACTGCCTCAGCCTCGGTTTTACTTATTGGAAACTCATGCTCAATAATTTTATGTTCATTCTTTAAGTAATAATATAGTTTTAGTCTAAGTAAATATTCCTCTTCTTCGACTTCTTTAATGCCAATTTCTACTGAATAAACTTTGAAATATGAATTGTTTTCCCAGATGGTTTTATCTCCTATTACAATTTTCTGTAGAAAATAATAATCATTAATATTACACAATTTCTTTTCTGTTAGTCCTTCATAACAACGGAACCAATCACCTAACAAAAAGCTGAGATTCAAAGTTTTGTATGTTTGTGATAGTTTGACATAGTTAAAGTAAAATAAATCACGTTGTATTTCAACGAATTCGCCATTTACTTTATGATAATACAAATCATCAAGTATATTATCATTTGACAAATCAGCATAAGTAATGTGAATTAACTTTATATCTTCATCTTTGGTAATGATAATCAACCTAACAATTTTATTGGATCGAGGTAATTTAAGAGAATGATCATCGCTAAATTTAATAGATGTTATTGAATTATTCGGTCTATATGTGTAAATTACTACTTCTCCAACTTCTTCTTTGCTATGGTACGTACTCAAATAACTACCATTGGACAAATTGAAAGTCAGAGCATTATAGTTTGGCAAATTTAAATAAATAAAAAACAAAAATATATGAAACTTCATTCAAAAAAACGCAAAGATAAAATAAAAAGGTGGATTATGGAAAGGCTTAAAATTAACCAGTTTAGTCTAAACTTGACTTATGACAATTCCTTACACCTTTGTAAACAACAATCAATTTTAAATTAAGATTCTATAATAATTTAAGAAACCAAATTGTAATAAAAACCTCTTTTGAATCAAAAACAAAAAATTTAGTAACTTTTAAACTTGAAGGTTATTTTATATGATAAAATAATGTTTTCTTTGTTAATTTTATCAAGAAATTTACAAAAATTTCTATGGAATCCTAAAAAATTACCTAAATTTTGGTTTTATAATGATGTTGCACAAAATCCTTCAAAAATTACACAGTGTGTATATTTTTTATTATTGAATATTAATTTAATTGATGTGTAAAGATGTGTAAGCAATTTAAAAAGATGTCGACCGATTTATATAAATGTTATATGGGGAGGAAAATGTGTAAATTAAATAAATAATAAATATCAATTTTTGCATTATATTTTTTAAAGATAGAATCCATAGAAATTTAATTTATCCATATAATATTCCTGGTATTTAAATTGAAGTTATGTGTGATTCTTACAAGAGCTTAACTTTATATATTATATAGATTTAACTAATCTTCCTTGATTGATATTAAATATATTTCAATTATTTATATTTATTTTTAAAATATCAATTTTAGTTAATTTTCTTCTAATGATATTGTTACACTACAAATATTATCTGAGTGTGTAGATATATCTCATTATAAATTTAATTCTTTTGTAACAAATTTATAAAATTGATTCTTATATTGTATATTTTAGTTTATTGCTTTCTTTGTAATTGTATATTTTTAAGTTGAGAATGTTTGTTGAATTATTTCATCACGCAAACACACTAAACCTTAATCAACTTATTTTAGTGATGAGTACATGTTTTTAAATTTTTGTACACTATTTTTAACTATTATTTATTTTTACAAGCATATTCTCCTTATTTTTGACTCTTACTTTGGATTCCATCGTTTTCCCTTTGCTGATTGTGTGTCTATTGGTTGTTCGAAAAGGAACAATTTAAATAGTGATATTTTGTATTTTATTGGCCCTACGGTTAACAAATTAAGTAAATCTGGAGGATTGTATGCAATTAACGGTATAAACGGGAATAAATCCAATAAAAAAGTAAGGTTCCCATTCGACCAGGATGTTCCTCTATCTGATGTGCCAATTCCTCCATGTAACTTTATTATTATTGCAACGTGCTTTTAGGGGCAATTGAGTTTGTTAACAAGCGGAAGGAGGAGCCTTATGTTCCCCGTCACCTGACGCAGAAGGAAATCGAATCTGGAATAGAGGAATACAACGTACGCTCAACTGTGTTTTGTTTAAAATTGTATTAGGTTGAGGCAAGGAGGCAGTCCGAAACAAAGCACATAAAGGAGTCACCAGTATCTTATACACACTATAGACATTTGTATTCAGAGTATTTAGTAACTTAAGACATATGTAAGCCGTGAATAAATTCTTTTAGCTTATGTTTTTTTTCAGTGCATTAAATTGAAAAGCTACGGCTTCAAGTTTAAACAAATTCAGCCCATTCGGCATCACAATGGGAAGGCGTTCACGTTCTTCTACGTACACTCACTGCACACGGACGTCATCCCGGTTTTTCTCAACAGCCTGAGGAGGGTGGCGAGGAGGTACCTGGGCGCCGGGAGGATAACTGCCCTGCGGATCCCGGGAATGCACAACGAGTTCTTCTCAGTCATGGGCCTCCGGGAGGACTTCTTCGACCTCGCGAAGAACCTGAGGGGCGTCATCCTCAGGAACGTGCCAGAATCGGCCACCTTCAACAATCCAATCATCGCAACGCTGAGGGTCAAGGGGCCCATTATCGCAGTGGCAGGCCACCTGAAATTCAAGGACAAATCAAGCAAACCCGGCGAAGCCAACAGTGAAGCTGACGGGACAGACAAAAATGACAAACCTGACGAGAAAAGTGACGTCAGCATTCAGCACCAAATCCAGGAGGAGGTCATAATGAACAGGCCCTATTCTGAGAAGATTGAGGTGGTAAACAAAAACCACTACTTGTGTTCCGTGTCCAACGGCTCCTACCTCACCATGGACGTCAAGATTGAGCATATCGCAAACTACGTGATCCCTGAGTACGGCCCCGAGTCTCTGAACCGGGACATAACTGAGGACGGGTTCATCCACTTCTGCTCCAGCTGCAACCCCGTGGAGGTGTTTGCGTTCAGCGGGGAGAGGCGCGGCCTCGATGAGAACAGCACCAGCGAGATTGTCACTCTGGAAGTGCACACTGACGGCTCAACCACTCCCAGGGTCGGCCTTCTCAGGAGTGCCACGTTCCTCCTCAACTGGTTTGAGAGGACTCTCTTCGCTCTCAGGACCAGACTCTCCAGGGACCTCTATGCAGCCAGACGCGAAAACAGGGACAACACCTCCATGTTGATGCAGAACTACGAGTAGTAAGTTTCTCTCCTCACATATTAGACTCACTGCTCATTGCAACTATTTAGTCAGTTATACCTTATTATCACTGCAATTACTTAACTACTACTAATACTACTGTTAATACTACTGTTACTACTACCACTATTGCTACTACTATTAGTACTACCACTACCAATAATAGCAATACTACTACTACTACTACTGTTACTACTACCACTATTGCTACTACTATTAGTACTACCACTACCAATAATACTAATAATATTTTTTAGCACTCGCAACGTCCCCTGGAACCCCTACTTATCCCCTGAAGATCGTGTCACCAACAGGGTAAAGTGGTTTTACAGAAAGGATGTCTTACGACAGTATCCCATCGACCCTGAGTCCAAGTTGGCCAAGCAGGAGCAGCTCAAGGAGTGGGAGCGCGTTTTAGAGGACCAGATCATCTACGAGCAGAACATTCCTCCCGTGCTGAGCGACGAGGAGCCCGATCCTGAGGAGAACCTTCTCCTCAAAAGGAAACGCGAGCAGAGGGAAAAGGACGAGAATCCTCCCAGCTGGGTTTTCAAGGATCCTGTTGGTCCCGGCAACGTCAGTCAGCAGACTGTGCTCGGTTCCGACAATGACCCGCCTCTTTTCGACCCTGAGAGCCTATCTCACTAAACTATTTCCATTGCATACTGTTCTACTTATGACTAACGCGTATTTTTATCAATCTCTCAATATTAGTGTTTACAGTGACCCTGATAGCCAATCCTTTAACACTGGCGTTACTACTGTAACGTATGGAGATAGTGGCAGCCCGTGTACAGTGCCCTTCAACTCAACAAGTTTTGAATTTTTAATCAGTTTATTCATTTTTCTCGCACCCTAAATTATTTGTTATTGTTATTATTTGTTTTTGTCGTTGGTGCTGTTATTACTATTGTTACTGTTATTTGTATTAGTGCTATTATTTGTTATTGTTATTATTTGTATTAGTGCTGTTATTACTGTTGCTAATGCTATTAGTGTAACTAATGATATAACTGTTAATAGAGTATCATTGTTAATCGAAGATGGGTTTTAATACGTTGTGGTTTCATTTCCACAGTCTTAACTAATATTAGAGATTGTGAATAAATATCTAGTTAGGCTCACCTCTATGTTGACCAGTTCATCTTTGACCGAGTTCAACATGAGCATTGGCAAGTCATCTGGGAAGTACGACAGGTTCTTCGTAAGATCGAAGGTCGCCTTGGCTATCATGAGCAACGTCTTGTTGCAGGACTTTTTGGTCGCATACATTGGATCCTAAAAATAAGGTCACATCCCACACTTTTGGCTGATTGGATTCTAAATACACCTCACAGCAAGGAATAGTCTAACTGATAGGCAACTATATCACAACAGGCACTATTTAACTTTCTTACCCTCAGTCTGCAGAGCGAGTCGAATGTCATTGTGAAGTCGAACAGCTTTTCTATAGGGTTCGGCGACTTCGGGGCGAAGAAGCTCAGAATAGAGATGAATATTGCCGCCAGCCTCTGCACCACTGGATTCGATATTGCTGCCAGCTGATACATTCCCGACAGGCACACCAGTCCGTCGATCAGCTTCTTGGACGACTTCGTCCTCCTGTAGTACTCGTTGATGGTCCTGATGCAAATGTTCGATCCCATTGAGTAGCCCACCAGGTACAGCTTCTCGTCCACCCACTCTGGCTCAGTCATGCTCGCGGCGGCCACGTACTCCGCCAGGTTTCCTTTAGTCACGTGTGCTGGCGAATTTGGCCTCGTTTCCATTTTATCTTCTGAGGCTTTCGGACTCGTCTGCGTGTGCTCGCCTGAGCCGTGCGTCGCACTCGCGTCCCCTTGGGCTTCCTCCGGCGCCTGGCTTCTGCTGCTCATGCTGCCCAGGCTGCCCATGTGCTCTATTGAGCTCTCTCCGCTCCTTCGCGTGCACTCCGACGGCGCCTTCGGCCTGTACGACTTGTCCTTCCACGTGAAGTCTTCGTACGTCTGCGTCGTGTCGCTGAACTTTCCTCGCTTCACGATGTTGATGAACTGCAGCAGGTCCTCCACGTAGTCCAGGAACGAGTTCGTGTAGAACCTCGTCGTCGTCACGCCCTCCGAGTGCCCGTGCGAGGGCAGGTCCAGTCCGTAGACTGAGTATCCCATGTTGTTCAGCGCCTCCACGAAGCTCCTCTTGTACTCGAACCTTGAGCCCGTGTCGAACATGTCGAGGCCGTCGAGCCTTCTGTGCTCGAAGCAGTCCTTGCGCTCCTCCAGCGCCCTGGTCACCATCTTCAGGCTGTCCATCGTGTCGTAGTTTGCGTTCGCGAAATCCTCGAGCTCCGCCAGCGGGCTGTAGTGCTCGTAGTCGAGGCAGAACTTGCGCGAGTAGGATATGTAATCCGAGCAGAAGTGTCCGAACGCTCCGTGCACCAGCACCATGCTTCCCTTGCTGTTTTCCACTGGCGCGTGGAACGTGTGTATGTTCAGGCCGTCCTTGTTTCTGAAGTGGCTCATGTACATCTTCCTCCCCCCGCTGGCGTCCACGCCCAGGTGCTTGTGCGTGTTAATCGGGTCGTCGGTCTGCGAGTACATCCTTGCGTACTTCGCGCTGTCCACTCGCGACCACACTCCCGAGAGCTTCGCGAAGTGCAGCACTGACGTCTTCTCTCCCTGGCGCACGTACAGGTTCAGCAGCGTGTGCTTGTGCTCGTAAGTTCCTCTGTTCGTGTACGTCAGCTTGCTTGCGTTCGTTGCGAAGCTTCTTTCGTCCTTCCATATCACCTGCTCTCCGTCCACCACCTTGCGCACCTTGTAGCCCGTCAGCGGCGTTATCACTTGCGTCGAGGCCGTGTCCACGTCCAGAACCTCTACTGTGAAGTTTTTGCCTGCGTTCGACAGGTCCAGCGTCAGCTCGTTCATGAACGTCTCCGGGTTGCATCCCAGCGCCTTCGCCGCCTCCACGAACTCCTCCTTCGTCACTCTCGGCCACGTTATCCCGTCCTTCTTGAAAAACACCTCCTGACTCGCCAGCTCCAGCTCGTTTACCAGCAGGTACACGTACACTGGCTTCTTCTTTCTGTGTAGGACCACTGCATTTGTACATATTTCCGACTTATAGTTTTTCTCCCAGATGTCCACTATTCCGTCCACCACTCTGTCCACCCATATTCCCGGCTTCGGCGTTATTACCCAGACCGGCGCCTCCATGCTCTTGTTGATGTAGAAGAATGTCGGATTCATCTTTCCGTTTATGTTAAGCTTCGGCGTTGCTCTCACGTAGAACAGGTCCACCTGCTTACTGAAGCTTAGTGCGAACTTTTCCGCGTCCGTCGACGTCCACTTGAAGTAGTCTCTGTAGAAATACTCGAATGTTGGCGCGTTTCCTTTGTTTACTATGAGCTCCACGAACATTATGTTCCCCTTTTTCGCGTACGTTCTTACACAGTTACACTCGTCCATTCCATGGCCCTTTTGCCAAAAGATTGTGTCCTTCAGTACTACCTTATCAACTATCGCTCCTGGTGCCGGTGTAAATGTTACCAGTAGGAAATCGAAGATTAGTCTTTTCCTAACTTCGAAATCCGACGACTTCGTCTCCGCCACATTCAGACTCACAACTCTGTTCTCTCCCGGCCCAGCAGTTATTTCCTCCTCTCCTCTTTGCCTCCTTTTTCTTTTAAATAGTGGCGCCATTTCTATTATTTTCTGTTCCTGGTTGTTACTATTTTTGCCTTACTTGCATTGTACCTATGGGTACACCAATTTAAATACGTTCCAAACAAATTTCTGATATAGAGTATGACTAATTCATCATATTATCTATTATGTATTTTATTTTATGTAGAAGGTTATCCTTTTATTTTGTAGTTTTTTTGCTTTAGTGTGGCTGAGCCTGTCATAACGAGCTTTCATCACTTGTACAAACTACTCATTCTTCGCAACTTCCTGGGTAGAATCGTTTACGTTTCCGTTTAACTCTTTATTTTCTTCATTAGATTCCGATTTCTTTGCACTGTTTGGGTTCTCGAGCTCGTACAGAATATCTGCCGCTGAGTTTGGGTCCGATACTATCTGCGTGTTATATACAGACGAGTGTTCCTTGTCGTAATTCGGTCTTGGATTCCCAAATTTGCCTATATATTTTCATTTTTTTGTCGGCGAAAGCTCTTATGCAGTACCTATTCTACGTGTGTAACTACGTCTACGTGTAACTCCATATCCAACTCCAAAGTCCGTGGCCTGCTTACCTGTTAAAAAGTACAGTTCGCTGAAAAAGTGCGCCTTCACCGTTCTGTTTCCGAACTTGCGTCCGTCCAGCACCTTCCTCGCCTTCGAGGCTCCGTCGACCGTCGAGAAGAGCACGAAGGCCGAGCCCACGCTGCTTTCGTCGAAGCTCCTCATCTCCTCCTCAGACAGCCCCTTCGGCACTCTCGGCAGCTCCAGCCTCAGCACCACTCCGTAGTCTTCGCACTCCGTCTTCACGTCGTCGATGATGTCCACGTACTCTGCGTCGTCGTCCAGCTCCTCCTTCGAGACCAGGTTGCCCAGCAGCAGTGCTCTCGTCGGCACCTCCGGCTTCATGATTGCGCAGGACTCCAGCTGCTTTTTGATGTACTCTGGTGCTATCATGCCTTGCGTCACTGCGTCTATTGCCAGGATGAGCCTGTAGTTCATCTTCGGGATCTCCTCCATTGCCTTTTTCTGGTGGTCCATGTTCATGTATTCGAACAGGAACACTCTCTTGTTCGTGCCGCCTGCACTGCTGGCGCTGGCACCACTGCTGTTTCCTTCTCCGCTTCTTCCCGAATCGCCGGTTGACTTGCTATCTGCACTCTCTGCCGGCTCGTCTACGAAATACGTGTACTTCACTTCTCCCATTGAGTGCACCAGGTTGATCACTGTTTGCTTGTCGGCTTCCGGCGGAATATCTACTATACATAGGCGGTCCGTCATCACCTTCGCCTTCTCCGCTGCCAGCACGTCCGACGCTGCCACGATCTGCTCTCTTGCGCTCTTCAGCGCCTGCAGTCCCATTGCCAGCAGAGACGGGTCCAGCGTTGGCACTGTTGGACTTGGCGCCTTCGACATCAGGTCCGGGTCGTACGTCTTCGGCCTGTTAACCTTGATGTTGTGTCCCATAATGTTTAGTCCTGTTAGTTGCATACAGTTGCTTGCCTCCTCCATCGTCCGCAGCTCCACGAACGCGTAGTGTCCGTCCGAGCTGATCCACCCCTTCAGGCACGGGTTCCCCGGCATACTCGTTCCATTTACTGATATGAGCGCCTGGTTGATTATGTCCAGCAGGATTGCGATGTCTCCTACTGGCGGGATGTTTCCGATATATATCTCTCTGTACGGTCTCGTGGCCAACGGGTCCAGGCCGGATGTTTCAGAGCCTAAATTGCCATTTATAAGGGTCGTTTATGCGATTTCCTATTTTATTTTACCAGTTTCCCTGCTATCTAACTAATTTACACTCTTTACTTGCTATTTACTACATAGTGTTCTACTATATTCTAGTTTTCCAGTTTTTCTGCTTTCTTCTGTGTACAGTACCTATTGCATGGATCGAAGTGTAATTTGCTAAACCGAATTGCTTTTTCGCATCTAATTTGGGCGGAGAATCGTATCTGTAGTTTCTCCTGTGCCTGTAATCGTGATCGTGCCTTCCTGTGTTCCCGTACCTGTCCCTCGACCTCCTGCTTCTCGAGGATTCCCTCCCCCGGTCTCTGCTTGAGTGTCGATCTCGGTGGCTTTCTCGCTGTTCCGATCTTTCTCTTCTGTGTTTGTGTCTGTGTCGGTCTCTTGACCTTCCTCTTGATCTATCTCGTGAGCGTCGAGAGTGGCTCGACCTTCTATCTCTGCTCCTGCTTGACGACATTTGAAATTTTGTGCAACGGTCTACCCCTGTTTGTTTACTCTATTTGTGCATTTTACTTATCGTTATCACGTACTTAATTATGTAAACTACATTAGTTCGTATGGGGGAGATTCCTGTTTTCCATTTTGAATATTTTGAATAAATCCGACAGGTTTACTATGCTGTACGCGTTTTTTTGCTGCAAGGTCTTCACTCTGTTGCACAGTATCTCTCTTTCCTTCTGGTAGTCCAGGGTGTAGTACTTCAGAAACGGCATTGACTCCATCACTCCCAGGATGTGTTCTGCACACAGCCTCAATCCCGACGTTGCTTTGAGTGTGTTTTCCTCCGCTATCTGCTCTATTATTTCATCCAGCGTTTTCGGCTCCTTCGGAGGCTCATCGTTCAGCACTGTCATCTTTCCGTTGTAGTCTATTACTACGTTTACCAGAGTGCTCATTTCACTCTTTTGCCCGTTTGTCACTCCTGTTTTCCCATTCGTCAATCTGCTGTTCATATTATCTTCAGGGTCATTCGTTGGGTCGTTCAGCTTCCCTTCTAACATGTACACCAGGTAGTCGTAATACAACTAAAATGTGTGTTAATGTTTACTGGTTACTAAGTTGGTTGACTACTCATATGTTTACTGGTTTTTATGCTTGTGGTCGATATCTACCTGCACCTATGTCTGGTTCTATTATCTTACGTAAACTTTGTTCGACGACAATACGCTCTGCATCGAGTCGTTCGACTGACACGTTGGCTGTGGGCATCTGTCAATGTTGCCCAGCGACACGTTCAGCGTCGTTACGTTGCATATGTTGCACACTCTTATGCAGAATGACGACTGCAGTGTTATTTCATACAGTGCTCTGTCTATCCAGTTTCTCAGCAGCTGCAGTGGTAGCCACTTCAAACAGTGGTTACACTTGAAATACTGAATCGTCGTGAATTTATTTATTTATTTTGTGTATTTATTTTATTTGCTGGGTTTGTTAGCGTGTAATGTTTACATGTCATATTTACTCGTTATATTTAGTTATTCTGTTCTACTGTAATGTTTACGTGTTATTTGCGTGCATCTTTTAGCCAGTTAACATACCTTGAGGAAGAAACTCGGCAGTATGAAGCCGTTGCACTGCTGACATACCAGCTTCGTATTCATCTCCACCTAATCGTAGTTGTGTGCAGTTGCGTACATTACATGGCCACTCTCGTGCTATATAACTGGCTTCACAACTTACTTCCTTGTAGTTTTCCTGTGACCTCTTTATTAATGACAGCACTTTGCACTCCTGGTCGTAACTGTAGTCGCTCGTTCCTGTCGTTGCTCCGTACAGCGTCTCTACTTGCAGGCACTTCGACAGCCTCTGTGCGTCCGTTCCCTCTATGATGCTGCACAGTCTTATTATTGGCGGCAGCAACTGCTGCGTCTTATAGTAGTGTATGTCCACTTCCAGGTTGTGCTCCTTGACTTCGTTGATGTTGAACGCTCTCTGACTCAGGTTATCTACTCTCGATGCACCTTTCTTTTCCTTGGTAGACTCCTTTCCGTATTTGCTTTCCTCTTCTTCTTTCTCCTTATTCGTGCTTTCATGGTACGCTTTCGACGACTCCTTCGTGCACACGATGTATGACACTTCGTGTCCTGCTGTGTAGTTTGTTATTCCCTTCTCGTTCAGTCTCAGCGCCACTGACACGTGCGGAAGGTTCTGAATATCACTGTACTCCTTCGGATTTTTAGTCAGCTGCTTCGTTATCAAGTATTTTGTCAGTTCAATGCTAAAAAAAATTTGATTTTTGTAATAAAAGTTTTTATATTCACTTTACGGTACCAATCTATTTATTGCTTACGACTGATCATTCAATTGCTGGTTTATGTTCTGCAGAGTCGAGTGTATTTCTTGCACGATTCCATCCACTCCGTTATAATAGTTCGAATTCAATATGATCTTCAGCAGCTGATTTCCTACCTCCTATAGTATCATTTACACGTGTATACTCAGCACTAGTTCCTAAAATTTTCAAATAACTTCTCATATTTGTGCCTATCATTTCTAACCTTCGTCAACAGTGACCAGTCTCTTCTAATAAAGTCCAAACCCTTAATCTCCCTGTGGAATACGTTGTTTTCATAATCGACGACCTGCAATCAATTTATTGTTACTATTACTCTATTGAGTGTGTATCGAGCTGTACATCACCAGTGTTGAGCGTCTAACTAACTATGCCATCAGTTATTGTTAATAGTGTCTAACTAGCTTATGAAATAGCTATCTATATGTTGTTCTTTGTACATATTTTGTTTCTGAATCGATGTTGTCGTATCTGTGTATACGTTTCCTACTTTGAGGGACGCGTATTTCTTCTTTTTCAGCAAGAGCAGCCTGTTGAACACGCCGTCTATTCCTATTTCCAGCTTCTTGTGCGACTTGTTGATGAAGTTCACCAGGTTCACCGCAATTTGATTCGCCGCGTTATAGTTTGTTGCGTTCCCGTCGTCCCTTATGTTCGTGTTGATCATCAGCGAATCCGTGTCTCCGTATATCACGTTCAGGTTGAACACGTTTTCCACCTTCTCCTTGGTGCTTTTCAAAAGGTTACGCCCTGTCGATCCATGTTTCACGTTTCAAACTTACCCTGCTGCGTGATGTACGAGGCTATGTACTTGCAGTGGAACCTCGAGTACGTGCTTCCTATGCAGCCGTAGATTGAGTTTGCAATAAGCTTCAGCGCCAGCTGCCTCGTTTTCAGCTGCGACTTCCTCAGCTCATTTGTCTCCGTCCCTATTGCCTTCTTTATTTTAATTCTCAGCTCCACCAGTCTCTTCAGCACTGAGGGCAGGATCCCCACCTCGTCCAATATTACCACTTCACTTTCCCTACTGTTTCCCCCATCTTCTCCTTCATTTTCATTCAATTCCCTCTGATTTCCTTCATTTCCGTACTCAGTCTTCACGTACGTCGTCGTGAAACATATGTTGTACTCTTGTATTATCGATGGGTACAGCGAGTTGAAGTCCAGCAGCAGTATAAAGTTATCATAGAGTCCTGATCTCGGCTCGAACACCAATCCTCCTTCGTAGCTATTGCCCTTTTTCCCTTCATTCTTATCATCATCTACTCAATTCATTATTTGTCATTTCCGTTGGTTTTTAGGCTATCTATCTAGTCAGTACTTGGTCTGTTATCTAGGTAGTCAATTACCAAAACAGTCATCTATATAATTAGCTAGTCAATTACCAAAACAATCATCTATATAATTAGCTAGTCAATTACCAAAACAATCATCTATATAATTAGCTAGTCAATTACCAAAACAATCATCTATATAATTAGCTGACCAACTACCTAAGCAGTCATCTAAACGGCTATCTAACTTGACACTCATAACTACTACTTATCTACATGACCATCTATCTGTGTTACCTTGGTAGTTATCCTTGTACGCATTCTTTTCAAATATATGATCCAGTATGTACTTGTTATGATAAAACTCGTGCATCAGCAGATAATCTATTCTTTCCGACCTACAGTTTCATTCAGTTTTACTCACAACTGTCACTAATACTCTTTTGTTACCAGTGGTAAACACTAGTACCCCTTTTGTTGTTAGTGGTATAAACTACTATCAGTATACATAAGCACCCATACATACACTGTTATTCCTAACTACCTATCATAAATGCCATTCTCACCTTGCACACTGTAAACTCCTTGACCACGTATTCCCAGCTGTCGTCGTCAGTTCCTTGGTCAGTGGCAGTATCTGTTAAAATGTATTAATTTTCTCCAGTTGCGATTACAGTCCATCTACTGTACTCAGCAACTAAGCTGTGCATCTATCTTCAGTGTCTATTTATCTGCGTAGCTAATCTTACTTGCAGCTTGAACAGCAACTGCAGCGTGTGTATTGCTGACAGCAGATTGCACTGGGTCAGCTTCAGCAGGTGCTTTATCGCCTCAACGTCCTGGCTGAACAACTTTTTGATCTCGTTAACGTTGAACGAGTTTCTGCTGTAGTAGTTAATGTCGCTGATGTTCTTCACGTTCAGGAACTCGCTTACGCAGCTTATTAGGTTATAGTTTTCCTGCAAATCGGTTAGTTCATCTTCATAGCGTATCACAATATCTGCGACTTACTCTCGACGGGTGCGACTCTCTTATCAACAGCCTTGTGTCGCAGAACAGCCTTCCGTGCAGATATGGCTGATTCGACCTCTTCTGCAGCCTCAGTCTCGACAGTGATATCCTCAGCGGTATGTTCAACGTGTTACACCTCTTCACCAGTAGGTCAATTGTCGAATTGTTTATATCGTGGCCGACTATGATATCCGGATCCGTTTGCTATAACATTAGTCATCTTTTTCATTAATTTCCAAATTTAGCACATACGCTTACTTATCTATCTAGTCTAACCCAGTATCGTTTAGTCTAGTCTATCTAGTCTAACCCAGTATCGTCTAGTCTAGTCTATCTAGTCTAATCCATTACCTGTAGCAGAAACATGAAATTTGCCAGCAATCCTCTTTCCTGTTCAAATATTCTAAAGTACGGTCTTTTTTCCAGGAATGCTTTCAACTCGCTCGGCCATTGGCATCCTTGCGCCTTCCTCACTCCGATAAACTGACTATTGTTCTCCTTAATTTCGTTGTCGTCGATGTTATACTTGTTGTAGATGCAACATATCATGAATATCTGCGTTATTTGTCAGTGTCAATTATTCCAATTTACTATTACACTACTTACCTCTTGCTGTGTTGGCACGTTAAATATTGTCTTGATCGACACTGACAGTATCTTCAGCTTTGGCACTGGCAAGATCTCACTATCTTTTGTGTGCCATAGTTGCACGTCTTTGTATGAATCGATTTCCAACTCTATTTTACAGTACGATTGTGCATCATTTGTCTTTCTAAAGTTATTTATTCTTAACCAATTTGGCCCCTTAATTTTCCTTTTAAGCTATATTAATTGTTAGCCATACTAGTAACGATGGTTATCTTAATAATATCCATATTTGTAATGATAGTTATCTTACTATTATCCATATTAGTAACAATAGTTCTATTGGTAACTATTTTAGCATCAGTAGCAACTATGGTAATACTAATAACTATGTTAGCACTAATAACTATTCTAGTACTAATAACCATGCTGGTTCTAATAACTATACTAATCAATATGCTAGCATTACCAGGAATAACTCTATTTGTGTTGCGTTGATGTTGTAGATGTCCTCGTAGTACGTCCCGCAGTAGTGCCTCTTCTCTATTTGCGGCGACTGGTACGGATAACACACCTTTATGTACAGCTCCTCATTCGTTGGCCCGTACGTCAACAGTGACCTTTTTACCAATTTATACTTAATCTTCTTAATTCCATAATTTTTCCTTATTGTTTCCATCTCCTTAAAGAAATTCATCATTAAATATCTCTCGTATAGTTCACTTCCTTTCTTTATGATCCCTTCGTAATCGGTAGACGATGCTACATTGATTATTATTCACTAATCAATCTTACTTTCTCTCGTGCTATTTATCAGTTCTCCTGTTTCGTTGAATGCTAAATCCATTCTCGGCTTAAAGAACAGATTTCTCATCATATTTTTAACTGTGATCATGCACGTTTCCGTCTCAACTCCTGTCGTTTTCATTCTTCCAAATAGGTGCAAATGTCCGTTAGGTCCTTCACACAGGTCCAGCAAATAAAACGCCAGGTCTTCTCCTGTTTTTTCATCAAATTCAACATCTGTATCAATTGATAACTTCGGTTTTGTTTTCTTTTATATTTGTTTATGCTTTAACTGCTGTGTTTTTATAAATTCAACAAGTACCTTGCTCTCCCTCTTGCGGCAATTCTCCTGAGGCGACTTCATTCAGTCCATCCACCTCTCTGAAACTCTCTGCTATCGATGGATCCAGTCCATTCTCGCTCAAAGTATCAATATTCTGGGCAATCTTTAATTAATTTTATTAATGTAGGCACTATTTACTCATCCCTATTGCCGTGGTCTGGTACTTAAGTCTGTCGCGTTATCTAGTTAACTTCCTATATTGGCCTATAAGTTACCTGGAGGTTGTTTTCTTCCAACAGCTCGTTCATGAACTCCTTGTCTATTTTGCTCTGCGCTATCTCCGGGCTGTACGAGCGGTGCGTCTCTGTGCTCAGCTGCATCAGACTCTCACTCAGGTACGAGGGCATGCTGAACATCTGCGGCCCTGCGAACTGACTCGCGAGCATCTGACTCCCGGTGAATGACGTCGACTCGTTGTCCAGCTCGTCCTCGAACTTGCTCAGCTTCTCTATCAGCTCCTTGTCCGTTTCCTGCTGCTTCGGCGGCTGATACGTCGTTTCCTGTGCCGCCATTTCTATAAAGTGCTGTGGTATCGATTTTCCCGGCATCATCTTCGCGCTTCTTTTCTGTGTCCTCTCCACGTTCTCCTCCAGTATTTCCAGGTCATCTTCGAAGTCGTCGAACTCCTCGTCGCTGTATCCTACACATCACCGTTTACCGTGCTCGTTCGTCACTTTTATCCCATATTTCCTTCTTCTTTTACCTATCTACCCATCTCACCTTCTCCTTCTATAAAATCTTCCAATTTTCTTTTTTTATTCCGCTCGTTAAACTCCTCTTCTGTTATGATTTCGTACAGTTGATCATTTTCATCCTCAACCTTGAATCTCGTTAATGTGTATATTTTATCATTCTAGTTTACTCTATTTACTCATTTATTTATGCTGTCTACATTCCCTGACTACCTTTTTATCTTAATGTGTAGTAGGAATCACGTACCTCGTATTCGTCCAAAATTGTGGACTTTCCTTCTCTTTCTTTTCTCAGCTTCGACAGCGCCGACTCTACGGCGTTGGATTTACTTTTAGGTCCCATTGTGTGCGATATTCACTATATTTATAAAGAATATATTCTAAGTCAGGCACTACAATCACACTGCCACTCATTCCTATATCTACCCATCCATTTCCACTCATAAACATCAACTCATACATAAGTCACTATATACGATCGTTTTTTACTATATTTATCCTCGATTTGAATAAAATTTGCTGTTTTACGAGAGTTCTCTCTTGTTGAATATTACGAACGTGATGTACCCGTCGCTCGACGACGTCGCGCACACGTATCCGTCCGGCGACCATGAGATGTCCGTGATTGGGCAGAAGTGCAGGTTTTTGAGCACTGCTATCGGTCCTGAGTTTTCGTTAGTGTCGTAGAAGCACAGCGATCCGTCGGTCGTCCCTGCTGCGAACAGGAACCTTGGTATTGACAGCTCCTCCTCCAGGTCCGTATCGTAGTCTTCTTCTTGCAACTCTTCTTCCGTTTTTACTTTTTTTTCCTTTTTTACTTTATTTTTTGGTTTTTTTGTCACTTGCTGATACGTTTCCATCATTAGTGGTATTACGCTTTTTCTTGTTTTCCTCAGGTTATATTTCCTTTTATCTTCTTCTTCCGCTTCTTCTTCTTCTTCCTCCTTCACCACTCCATCATCCATTTTTTCCATTTTTACTATCTCTTCCTCTTCTTCTTCATCAGCGTTGTCATCCATTTTTTCTGCTTCGTCAACACCTTCCTCCTTCACTGCCCCTACCTCTTCCACATTATCTTCCATTTTTTCCAGTTCTACGGCATCGTCTTCTACTCTTTCCATCTTAACTTCCGTCTCCATCATTCTTTCTACCTTATCCTCGGCGTTATCTACTTTCTCATTTATTGGTGCTTGAACGTGTTCAGGATGCACAGGTAGCTCAACACAGTCATCAGTTACCTTAGGCTCAACCTCGTAATGATCGGCTTCCAATTCAAAGTGCTCACGATGTAGTGGCACCTCAACGTACTCTTCCTTTGCTGGCTCTTCATATTCCATCCTGCTCCTTTTAACTCCTGCTTTAACGTAGTCCTTGTTTACTGATAAAAACCCTGGTCTTTCCACTCTCACTTCCACGCCTTTTAACACGTCTTCTTCTTCCACATTTTCTTCTTCATCTTCTTCTTCCGACTCTTCCATGACATTAATTTCATTAATTTCCTCCATTTGAAACTCCTGATCGTGGTTACCACCGTTGTTGTTTTCCGTTTCATTCGTTGTATTTACTTGGTAGTCGTCCAATGTTGTGTTCGTCACGTCATTCTCCTTGCTAATCATCAGCTGTTCATTAACTTCCACTCCTTCCATATCCCCTCTGTAGCCGCTATAACTACCATATGTGGCATCTCTATATGTACTCTCTTTCACTGTTCTATTGCTATACATGTTTTCCATACTCGTTCTATATGTGTACGTATTATCCATGTCCCTGTTATTAAAGTATATGTTTCCTGCACTTGACAGACTGCTATACATATTTTCCATTCTAACACTACCATCATACATATTACTCATTCCTGTGCCACTCAATGGTGTGTTTCCCAGTGAATTTACTCCTGTTCTGTGTGACATTGGTGACTCGTACTCCTCCATGTTACCATCTGTCGCCGTCGTCGTCGTTGCGTTATCTATGTTATTTGGTGTATCTGTCGTAGTGTTTTCCATGTTCACTTCCATGTTTTCCGTGTTTTCATCCAATATTGTCATTACTTCATCCTCTTCTTGACCCGACTTATTATTTTCATACTCGTACTCTTCATTTTCATCGCCATTGTCCAATTCCTTGGTACTACTCACTTCATTTTCTCCCGTTTTATTTACTGAACTGAAATATGCGTTAATTTTATTTGTTGTTACTAGCTGTGACTTTGACGTTCTGTCCAACTTCTTCTTTATTGGCTTAAGCTTATTCTTATTCGCGTTCATCAGTAGGTTATAAAAATTCTTCCTCTTTTTGTCAAATATTGACAAATATATTGGACAGAATTTTACCACAACAAACGGCCCCGTTGGTGACTGGTGCGTCAGCATTGGTATTCCGAAATTCAGCAGCTTCCTGTGGAATACGTACAGTGTGTACACGCTGGTCTCTCCGGGCGTTTGCTGATTCCTCTCCGATCCTACATGCCCATTATGATCATTCACGTTGTTTAACTCTGGTACAACTTCTTTATTTGTATCATTTACTCTAGTTGTGTCACTATTGTTATCAGCGTTGTTGTTGTTGTCACCGACGTTACTGTTGTTATTATCAGCGTTATTGTTATAAACAACGTTATAGGCGGCGTTACTGTGATTGTTGTCGCTGACGTTACTGTCATTGCTATCCGTGTTGTCCGTGACTTTATTGTTGTCACTATTATCATTGTTCTTACTTTTATCGTTATCCGTGTTATCAGTGCCGTTGGTGCTGCTCGTGTTGTCGTTGTCGTTCGTGCTGTCGTTGACGTTGACGTTTGTGTTAACCATGACGTTAGTGTTAGTATTGCTGCCATTCTGAGTAGCAGTTGTGTTAAAATTATTCGTGCTGACGTTTACATTACTTTTATCATGTCTAATCCCTGTTGGAGCCACCAACAACCTTCCGTCTGGAGACCAATCTAGTCTTCTGAAGAATGTTTTAAGCTCTTCTGACATAAACACTATTCTGCTATACTTTCTCAATTCAATATTGCTTTCCAGTTCTGCCATCTACATTAAATATTAGTCTCTTAATTTATGCCTAATCACTAACTGTCAATAATGTTTGGTCAACTAACCAACTCTCTATATAACTACTTTGCTGTAACTATTTCCATACTGGCACAATATCCCCTCTATCTCTAGCTGCCTTTAACACTAATACGCTCTTCCACGACTTCTGGTTCCTTCTCTTCCAGACTCTTAGGCTGCAAAATATTAGCTTTCAGTTTAAGACTGTCAGTGTGACTGCTTAATGTGCAACAACACCTACCATTGGTCTGATCCCAGTGACGCTAACAGCTCATTCTTTGGGTCCAGTGACACTCCCTGTGCAAAGCTCGTGTGTCCGTCAAAGTAGCGTATTTTGCCCGTCCCCTCCACCTGCGTGTCGACCAGCGACACGTGCCCATCTTCCGTCGATACTGACAACACTCTATCTTCCGGGCACCAACAGATTGTATTTACCACGTTTGACAGCCTATTTATCGTTAATTCATGTCATTATAATTTCCGGCTGTGTAAGCGCGTACCTGAAATAGTGCGTCCTCGTCCAGTACTCTTCGTAGTTATTGTGGAGGTCGTCATTAAAATTATTCGGTTTCGCGGCCTTTACCCATAAGAAAATACAGCGATCTAAACAGTGTTGTTAAATTGCGCTTCAAATGGCCGTAATGTGCAAAGTCTTACTAACCTTCTCCTCCCGTCGCTAACTTTCTTCCGTCGTGGGACCACCGCACTGAATTCACCTCTCCGATGTGGCCAACTAGTCGTGCCAGTATTTTAATCGACAGCGGCTGCTCGAATTCTACTTTATTTTCCGAGTTTTGGTTATTATTTACAAAATGTGTATACTGAGGAGCGTGTTCGTGTATTGTAATCTGCCAAATGTGGACAAATTCGTCTGCTCCTCCCGTTGCTAAGCGCAGCGTCGTTGTGTTCTTCGATTTCTCCTCTGCTTCATCCTTTAGTTGAGGCTGAAAATCAATTGAATAAACTCTATCGCATCTTTTGTTATCCTTGCTGTGCCAGAGTATCTGCGGAAGGAATACTCGAGGCATTATTACTGCCAGTTAACAGAATTTTAAGTGTATTTATATAATTTAAGCTATATAATATTTATCTTTTGTAAATGAAGATCAGAAGAATAAAATAACCTACTACACATTCTCTACGATCCACATAATAAAGTTGGGATTAAAAATTCTCTTTATTTATTTCTAATTTAGTTTTGTAAGTTGTAAACTCATGTTGTTGTTATACAGAAAATGTATAGATTGTTTTGCAATGATATTAATAAGATTAGAAATCTGAACTTGTGTAGAAATTTGAGGCCGTTTAGGGCCTCCAATCATTCGCATTTCCATACTTCTGTGGCCAATGTTGCTGATAAAATAGCTTACAGAGTTTTAAAGTTTGGTGTAGCATCCACTGTTGTTGGCGGTTTGGGCTACTTCGGGTACTCAAACGACCTGTTGCCGCTGTCGCCTAAGATTCCTCTAGAAGAGGTTAAACTGCTTACTCTTAGCTTCTTTTCACTTATTTGTTCCTTTTTGGTTAATTCGTTTTTAGGCTGATGAAGATTCTTTTGATTCCATGGACAACTTAGCCGTCGTTATCTTAAACAGTAGAAGAGACTACCAGAGGAAGACCATTGAGCTCCTGCGTTCAATGCTCCCCGAGGGTGTCAGCTTGTATTATAGTGTGAAGTTAGTTTTAAGCCTCTAAATCGGCTTTAGGAAGGCGCGTCAGGAAGGCGCAATGGTTATGGTCTGTAAAGGGATGCGGAAAAAGTATTTCCCTCTTGCTAAATTGGCCGAGGAATCGGCTCGCGATGAGATTAGGAACGAAGTGGAGGTTTTTTTCAAGCCCATTTCGCAGGAAGTTTACATTTTAAACAACGAGAGGGTGCCTGAGTACGTTTCGTACAAGGACTTTCAGTCGAGGGTACGCCTACCTACAACTCTACTACGCAGTTATAAAGATTGCTATCATCCTTTTCACCGATAATTGATTTTATAGGTTGTCAATCTCGCAACTGAAGATAGTCCAATCATTCTTCAAATGTTTGAAAATTCCTGTTTTCTGTGCTTCTTAATAAGGCCTTTTATAAATTCAGTAAATAAGCATTTGGTGTCCATAGAGCATCCGATCAGGATTAAGAGGCTGAACCTTGAGTTGAACGACTTCCCCAATGGGTGTCCAGTTACAAGAGCAACACCGACGTTTGTTTTCTACAATGGGCAGAAGAACGGAGATAAGTGGGAGGAGTTTAAGCCTCAGGACTTTGTAAGGAAGCTTTCAGAGGTACCCAAGCTTACTCATGGCTTACTATATTGATGCAACTGTAGTAAACATCAAATTAGTTAGTAATCGTTGGCAACTATCTATGTGTGTTACAACTACATATGTGCTTGTGACTATTTATGTCCGCTTGCAAGTGTATGTGTGTATAGGTTGGAAACTTGAGTGAGGATAGTAAGGCGTATTTAACTGAACTGTGCGAGAAGATTTCAGAGAGATTTGCACTGTTCGGAAGGCTTGCGCATTGGCTGTCAGAATCGCACCGCTTACAGGATTTGATGCTGAAGAGGTATTCTCCAGAATATGAACTAACAAGTGACGAGGTAACCACTACTAGCATTTATGTACTGACAACATCTTACGACTCTTACTCGACAATACTAATGTAGGATATGTATACTAGGTCTATCAATGTTCTAATGGACATTGTAAGTTTCTCATAGCTTTGTTTTCTTGTTTATGATAAGCATAGTCATTTAAATACTGGTACCAGTAGCAATAATACTGTCAGTACCACCTTATTGGTAATTGCAATATTGGCAGTACTGTTATTAGCATTTTCAATAACTATAATACTGGTGGTACTATCGTCAGTGTCAGTAGCATTAATAATATTGATAATTATAACTATTCAACAGGATATGAAAAAGAGTGACAATTTAGAGGAGAATTTGGTCAATTTGAAGAACGAGATCGAATCCGCCGAAAAGGACTGCATTGCAATTGCAGAAATGTTGGCGCAGGAGATACTCGAGTCTGAAAAATCTCCCGAATGTTAATATTTAAATTTGTATAAATGAATATGTGTGTTAATAAGAGTGAATATGTGTGTGTATGCGTGTGAATAACAGTGTGAATAAGTGTTAATAAGAGTGTGTATGACTGCGAATAAGAGTGTATGCGTGTGTTTAGTGTCTTATTTGAATAGTCCCAGTAATTTCTGCTGATTTATTTGATGCTGCTGCATTTGTAACTCCAGAGGCGGTAGGTGCATCTCCTGGCAAATAGTACTTAGTGGCTGCTTCAACCTTATCAGGTCGTTCGCGCGCTTAAACTCGCTGTATATCGACTGCCACATTCTAATCGTAAACGGGTTAACGTTCTTCTTTGACAGTGGACACTTAACTATCAGTGAGCCGTTTTCATTTTCGGTGACTTCGTTGGTGTACATATCTATGGTACTGCAGGTCATTCCACCTGAGAACATTGGGTGTGAGTAGAATTCAAAGAATCCAAACAGTAAATCGATCACGTCCTCTTCATTTTTATTCAAATAGTCACATTTACTCCTAATCTCCCTAATAATTATTATTATTACTGGTAGCAGTAGTGTTAAACATAGTAATAGTAGTAGTAGCGGTATTAATGGTATTAATAGTAGTAGTAATGTTAAACATAGTAATAGTAGTAGTAATGGTATCAATGGTATTAATAGTATCAAAAGTAATAGTGTTAAACGTTGTAGAACTAGTGTCAAAGTAGTAGTTATAGTAATAGAATTATTAACATACTTAGGATCTCTTAAATAGTTATACTCCTGTGATATGATGTGATTAACATTGTCATTGATGGACTGGATATCTTCGCTATGTTCACTCTTTTCGCTGTCATTCGATTCAATATTGTCTCCATTCCTTTCATTTATTTCAATTTCTCTAAAAATTATCTATTATTTCTGGTTGTGCTCACTTTAATGTTGGTATTATTGGTGGATCTCTGTTTTGCAAATAGTAAAACAGCTGGAGTATCAGTGTGTACGACGACATTGTTCCCTCAGCTCTGTTATTTATTTTTCTACACGTTGCCCAGTACTTAATGAATCTTCCCATTGTTACCACTCTGCTATCTATGTTACACATTGTTTTCACATATTCTGAGTTTAGTAAAGCCACTGTGTTGTTTATGCTTATGTCGCACAGGTTATTATTATCCATATCGTACAACTAAATTAGTGATTAGTAATTAGTGTTTATTTATATATATATTTGTTTGTAAGTATTTATTTATATATATTTGTTTATATATATATATTTGTTTATATATATTTATTTGTTTATATATATTTATTTGTTTATATATATTTATTTGTTTATATATATTTATTTGTTTATATATATTGGTCGTTACACAATAATGAACACTTCTAATTCATGGTTTGTTACCTTTACTATTGGCACTCTTGCTGATATGATTGATATCTTCGATATGATATCACTGTTTGATAAACACGATTTTATCTAAAGAATTATCTTACGTTAACATAGAAAGTACCAAATTTAACTTTGATAGCATATATCTTTTTGAATCGCAGTTTGGTACCACTAGGCATAAATCAATATCACTTCCTCTGCTCCTAATCACAGACTATGATTTGTGTTTTTATCTAATTCATATTTAATACAATTATTATTCAATTTAATCCCTTTTTACTCCTACTAATTAAAGGTTTAGCTTACCATAGTCCATTATCGCATGATCCGAACGTGTATAACTTTCCGTCTATTGTCGATTTAAATATTGGCGTCAGGTGGTCTATTAAATTTTGCTTCTTCTGATACTGCTCTGGTGTCGGATTCAATATTTCATCGTTAAGTTTCCTCAATTCGTACTTAAATTGACTATAATACAACCTAATAATCAAATTAACTTATTATTCTGTATTTTTGTGTGTATATACCTGTCTGGCAGTGTGTTTGTCCTATTTGGCATAACGGTCCATATTTTTTCCGATAATTCGTAGCATATTTTATCAAAAAGTGATAGTTCACTGTTATTCAACATTCCTATGATAACTTGTTATATGGAAAATTGATGTTTTTGGCTAAATTGCTTTAAAAATACCTCGTGACTTCCATAGTTGCAGGAGAATGTTTGAAACATGTGAAGAGTATGTGACTTCATCGTTTTTATCATTAGTTATTATATTGTACAGCAATCTCAGTTTATAGCTTGGAGAATACTTCTTTTTACCAGAATAATTCAATTCTACCAGCAAATCAAGTAAGGAATCTTCCTTTTTACTTGATTCGTGGTTATTATTTTCATTCAAACCTGAACTGAAGCTTCTAGAATTTCCGTAAATAATAGAGCGAGTACGGTTTATGCTTCTCCAATAACAAAGTGAATATGAATTATTTACTAGTAATTTTCCAGATATTAATGAATTTGGTAAATTAATTTTACATAATCTATACATAATTTTGCGATAAAAATATAATTTAAATAAATAAGTGTGGTATGAAGCAGGGCAGTATAATACCACATGGTTAAGACACATTGATACAAAATTATATTTTTATTATTATTAAATACGGTTTTGTGATCATGTAAACGGTGTTTTAGGTTATATATAATCCGATAACAAATATTAATTGGAAGGAGTAATGTGTAAAAATGGAAATAGTTTATGGTATGAATTTTTAACTCAGGTATCCTAGAGTTCCTGCGCAAATTTTAAAGTCGTTTCCAAGTGTTTTCCAGTTGATTGTTCCTATATGTGTAAGGGTTTACTAGTGGAATCTCTGTATTATGTTACATGGGGCGTGGGTTCGGGTTCAATTGACGTTGTATTTATCAATTTATTTGTTGTACTATATAGTTGAGTTATGTATCGCTTTTTTCATTAATGACTTGGGTCGTTATATGATGAATTATTCTGTGATTGTGTTGGTATTTTGTCTTCCCAAACTGGTTTGCAGTTTGGGGATTCTATATAAACACACTGAATTTTTGATTCCCAGATGCTCCAGGAAAGTAAATCAGAGTAATTCGATAATCCTGCCTTCAAATTCTTTAGCTACCGGGGCTTCTAGGCCCTATTCTTTCATTGCAAATCCAGGTGTGAGATCGAATTTCCTTTCAAGTAATTTAACGAGTAAACTATCAAACAGCCTTAATGGCCGTTCCAGCAGTTCCCTATATTCTAAGCCTAAGGAAATAACGTTGGCCGACGAGTGTAGGAACAGCCTGCTGTCCGGAATCCTGAAGGTGGCAGACACCGTAAGAGTTACCCTGGGACCCAGAGGAAGAAATATCTTGCTGGAAAAGGAGTTTGGGTCGCCAATCATCGTTAACGACGGAGTCACCATCGCAAGAAACATAGAGCTGAGTGACAGGAAGATGAACGCAGGAGCGAAACTGATCCAGGAGATAGCAAGCAGCTCAGACGACAGAGCAGGGGACGGAACGACGTCCACGGCAGTTCTGGCAGCAGAAATAGCCTCGAAGGGAGTTGAGTACGTTAACCAGGGGCACAACTCAATACCGCTGCAAAAGGGCATTCAGAAGGCGAGCAAGCTAATAATAGAGGAGATAAAGAAGCTGAGCAAGCCAGTGAACGGCTATCAAGACCTGCTTAACATTGCAACGGTGGCCACGAGTGGAAACCTGGTGATGGGAAAGGTGATAGCGAAGGCGTTCGACAAGCTGGGAGCGAACGCAGCGACGATTTTGGAGGATAACCCGGCACTAGAAGACGAATTGGACTTCACGGAAGGATATACCTTCGATAAGGGATTTGCAAACCCCTACTTTCAACTAGGTTAGTGTACCTCTTGTCTGTCTTCGTAAGTACTGTTATTGTGTACATGGAGCTATACAATTTATTGGTTAGAAATTAGAAACAGTAGTTTGGTGGGTAAACCAGTAGGTGTAATAAGTGGTAGTGTGTAGCAAATAGGGTGGTTGACGTCTTATTTCAGGGGAAGAAAAGGATAGTATTGAGTGGATGAATCCGCAAATACTGGTGTACGACGGGAAGATAGAAAACGCGCAGAGTATCCTCAACGTCCTCGAGTACGCGGCGAAGAATAAAGTTAACCTGGTGATAATCGCAGAGGACTACGGCACAGACGCAATGCAGACGTTCATAATAAATAAGATGCGCGGAATGCTGAAAGTGGTAAGTTTGTTGGAGTGGTTAAATGGGACGTAGGTGGCAGTTAAGTCGCCGAGCTTCGGTGAGAGGAGAAAGGACTACCTGCAGGACATAGCAGTGGCGACTGGAGCGACCTTCGTGTCCCCAGATGTCGGGGTCGACCTGAACGACGTGACACCAGAAATGTTGGGCAGCGCCAAGAACGTTGTGATCAAGAAGGACCGCACGACGATAGTGACGAACCCAAACTGCCTACCAAGCATAAGCACAAGGTATAGCATACTGCCGCTTATTCAGATGGTCCATAGTTATGATATTAGTAGCACTTATTGTATTGATATGGTATTAGTAATAGCGCTACTACCAGTGGTGGTGTGATTGACTAACTACACTGCCATTCCCAGTTGTGGTATTAATTAACTACACTGCCACGGGCAATGGTTGTGGTGTTAAGTATCTACGAATAATGATAGTTGTGTCGGTGGTGTGGTGGTGATTAACAAATAACTGCTTGTAGGGTAAACAACCTGGTCAGAGAAAAGGAGATGTGCACAAGCAACTTTGACAAGACGAAGCTGAGTGAAAGGATAGCAGCGCTGAGTGGCGGAATAGCAAGAATAAGAATCGGGGCGGCGACGGAGACGGAGCTGAAGGAAAAGAGGCTGCGCTACGAAGACGCAATAAACGCAGTGAGGGCAGCCATGGAAACAGGCTACGTGCCAGGGGGTGGGGTGACGTACCTGCAGATGCAGAAGGAGCCCTTCAAGAGCATGGTGATGGACCACGTGAAGAACACCATAAACCAGGAACAGACGTCACAATTCTCGACTAACGAAGGTGAGGTTGAAGTAGGTGGGGAATACGTAGAGAGTGAAGGTAAGCACTGTGGTAAAAGTAGGTGAATATGAGAAGACTCGCTATGCAGAAAGTAGATTATGGCAGTACACTAGAGTACAGCATAGTATATTATAGCATAGTAGAGTACAGCATAGTATAGAATAGCATAGTAGAGTACAGCATAGTATAGAATAGTATATTAGAGTATACTATTGCAATGTGTAACCGTGACCATGTGTTGTAATACTGACATAACTGTGTCCAGATGTTGAAAAGTTGGACAGCATGGAGGAGATGGAAAGTGAAATAGAGTTACAGCAAGCAGGAGCAAAAATTGTGATAGATGCAATGTCGATAATAACAAAACAAATAGCAAACAATGCAGGTAACACACTAAATAGTTGTGGTCTAATATATGATTTAACTCAGTTATTTTAAGCTAAACTGATAATAATGGTTATAACTATAAGTATAATAATGATAACAATAACAATAATTACAAGTACACACTTAAATGAAGTAAAATGTAGTAAAATGTAATAAAATGTAATAGGAGTCGATGGCAACAAGGTCGTCGAAAGGATACTGAACAGCGGCAAGGAGTTCGGCTACGGCTGGAACGCAAAGACAAATCGTTACGGAGACATGATTAAGCAGGGCGTCATAGATCCAACCAAGGTGATCATGTCAGCGGTCGAACACAGCACCTCGGTGGCAGGGTTGCTGCTGACGACGGAGGGGATGATGGTCGACAAAGTAGAAGATAAGCAGCAGAACAGCAACGAACTGGAAAGCAACTTGTTATAAGTTTAATGTAGTAGTTAACGTTTAAACGTTTGTACAGACTTCCTAAAATATTAAAATGTTATGAGCATATTGAATAGCATATGTATCCTTAAATATAAAAAAAACTAAAAATAATCTACATTTATCACATGGTGGTTAGAATTAACAAATTAAGGTCTATCATATGTTTTTTAAGTCCCTTATTATGATACAATATTAATAACTTTATTTAATAAAAATTGTATTACAATTAATGGTGTTTTACTGTTTTTTTGTGTGTTGACGTTATACACACTAACTATATTAAATCGACTATTTTAACGGCGAATTTGCAATAAAAATGTATTTAAAAATTGAGGCAGTATTTATATAATGTACAAGAATTATATAGGGGTAGAATTAAAGTTATTGAACAAACAAAGTCAATACCAAAAATAATTTAAAATTTCCATTATTTATGACAAGCTGTACTTCATTTAATATAGTACAATTATAATTTAAGTATCTGATTAATTAAAATGATGTAATATATATTAACAACAAAACAAACAAGCATTTAACGAAATAAAGTATAAATTGATTAATCCATGAGGGATTGCGTAATATGTAGTTGGTATTAAATTTGATGTTAGTTATGAGTTATATAAATTTACCGATGTGTTAACTATGATATATTGGAACGGAATCCATATTTGTAATAGTTGAAGTTTATTAACAAAATGTGATACATACCACATATTCAAATACAAATCTGTATCATTGACTCAGAGTTAAAATATATATAAATAACCTTAACATCAAATTATAAAAAGATTTGTAGTATTAGACGGGTCAATTGTAATATAAGTAACTGTAAGAATGTTCATCACAACGGCTCCGAGTTATCGATCATAGCAAATTATTAATTTAATTTAAATGACTTATATAAAATCGTTAGAGTTATTGATTATAAATATATTAATTTAATTAAAAAAATGATTTTTAAAATGATGGAATCTCAGTGTTATGTGGTGTAATGTTTTCGAAAAAAAATACGAATATAGTCAATATTTAAATAGAACGATGTGGAATGGGCACCAACAACATAATTAAAATGATTTGTTGGTGTTTATCCCACCCTTTGCTTTATGTACCATATATTCTGTAAAATATTAAATGGTAGTCTATTTCAGCAAAAATAACTCAAAATAATCACTGATTTAACTAACTCGAAACATGAGTGAAAACATAAATACAACAGATACACGTAGCAATGGTATTTGTCAAGCAATAATTGTATTTCTTACATTATGCTACTTTTTGACAAATTGCCATATAGATTCTGCCTCGGCTCTTTTTGCCTCGGCGTTTCAGATCCCTCTGCACAATACTGGTATATACTTTACCAAATTGTACAGTTTACGGTGTTTACTAATGGCTACCGGCACACTTTTTGAATATATCACATACACCCTGGTTGATACATTCTCTAAATCGCCGAATAATCGCATATACATTAATCTGGTCAACTTATGTTTTCAATTAGTTACCAGGGTAGTGTTTGCCTGGTTAACACACTGTTCATCGCAATTGGCGTATCACGCCTACATAGTTCTGGCAATTGAGGGCTATATTTGTGGTTCCTTGACTTCACTTGCAGCAATTGTTCCAGGGTATTCAGTTGTGGTAACTTTGGGCTATAATTTGTGCAGAGTTTTTATATCGTTTGTACAATTCATTCTAGATTTATTGTGGTATGGGCGGCCCTTGGTTATGATAAAGATACAGTGTTGGTTAAGCGTCGTCTTGACCGCCCTGGCTGTGGGCTCCTGGGCTTACTTTATAAATTCGTTTTGCAACACACCTAATGCTCATCGAAAAAAAGGGGATATTGTTCAGAATCCTTCGAGCCCAGGTTCAGAAAGCCCTACAAATGTTCAAGTTGCAACCTTTTGTGAAACATTCATGAAGTGTTTGTCACCCTTCCTCATGTTTCCTGCTGGGTCCATTTTCAAGGATTTCCTCTTCCCAGGGGTCCTTCCCTACGCTCTTTTGCAAAGGGATAGGTGCCATATCATTAACAAGGTAGTGACCTTATTGTATGGAATAGGGTCAGTAACGCTTTTTGTTCTTGAGAAGGCGGGGGTTTTCGATAAATGGAACAGCTTTTATGATGGATTTTGGTTCACAACTATGCCAGTTACTGTTATCACAATATACACATTTATGGCCATTCACACAAGAATTCCATCAGCAATGAGAATACGAAATTCTAAACCCATAGTGATGATCATGACATTGATTCTGATCGTCTATTATAGTTTTTTATATGCTCTGAGCTATGCTGGCGTCCCTAAGGTTGTTCACACTTCATTTAATGGGACTAATAAAATAGGCAATAAGAGTGTCATAACCTGTAACGTGATATGTACTATGCTCTATAGGTTCTTCTTTTCTAAGATAGCCGTTGGCTATAATCACACGAGGGTTAATCTAGGATATCATCTACCCAAATTTCGACCTATTCACAGGATGTCGAAATCAAATGTGGCCTGGTACTTCATTAGGAACACATTCAGGAGGGCTGGGAACGACACCATCGAAGACTTTAGGATGAATATTAAGGACTACCTGTAATGTTCATTCTTCTTTGCATATATGTTATTATATAACTTCATTTATGGTGTTATTTCATATATTTATGGGATACACCTAGTTTTTCGTGTGGCTTCATCCGTGTAACCGGTGATAGATTACACAGACTTAACTAGTATTATGTTTCTAAATAGTTAATGATTTGTGTCAAAAATTCATATTTTGAGTTGATACGGGAAATTTTATTTTGGATTCAACAATACGTATCGATACACATTTGTATATTATTGTATATGTAAGATTCCATAACTAAAAATCTGTGTACAGACTTGTTAGAATATTAAAATGTTATGACCATATTGAATAACATATGTATCCTGAAATACAAAATAAATTAAAAATTATTGAAACATGGTAGAAGATACTGGTAACATGTAACAAATTAATCCATGTTACACTATTTAATACACTGCATTCTTTGAGTTATTTAGTGTATTTTACACTGTTTTCTATAATTGATGCGATTGAATCGTTTGCTTGGATATCACTGGTTTTACAAGTCCTTATCAGACAGCCGTCATGAACTACCCATATTGAACTGCAGATTTTCAACACATTCGCATCATGTGCTGTGACGAAGGTAGTACAGTGACAAAAGTATTTAATCAGAAGATCATAAATTGGAACTCCGAGATCATCACACCTGGAACTGGTCTCTTCAGCCAAGTCTTCCTCTGGAGGTTCATCCACGACTATCATTCTAAAGAAGTTCCTGTATAAGACTAATCTCGCCAACGATAGTGTCCTCAGTTGAGTATTGGATAGTAAAGTGTCACTCTCATAGCGGTTTCTAGTCGATTCTCTGTACTTTCCAAGGCCATCGAATGAGTCAAGTTCACTGGAGGTACAAATTCGGTCAGACCCGTTAACTTTGGGTTGATTGACTGAGTTCGGTCCACGTCTTGATATTCCAAGGTTCTCGTGCACTAGAACAGTATCTAGTTTCTTACCACCCTGTAGTTCATTAACGAAGTGTAGTAGACCACACTTGTCCAGGGCATCGTTGATGTCGGTATCAGTGAACAATCTTCTAGGATCGACAAATCTACGCACAGTCCATCCCTTGAATACGAATGGCAGTTGTGGTAACACACCTATAATCTGTCTAAGGACTACCTTGGGGATATCATTCAAATCTTTACCATCCAACAATACTTGACCAGTTCTGTTACTAACAATGTTCTGTAATACTGACAGTAGAGTGGTTTTACCGGCACCTGTTCTACCAACCATACCAATGATCTCAGATTTACCAGCTGACACTGAAACATGTTTCAAAATCATACTTTCTGGGTTGAGTTCAGCAGTAGTGTACACACACACGTCATTCAGCTGGACACCTGTGCGATCATGGGTTAGGTAATCGTTGACATCCAAGATGTGTAATTTGGGATGGTAAAACAGTCGTCGCAAAGCATAAAACTTCTTGTTATCAGTTTTGAACTCAATGGCCCTGCGTTTCAACAGTTGTTTCTTGTCGAGGCCACAGACCTCTTTATTGATAGGATTAACTAAGTACTCCTCATGGGTGTTTATAAACTTGGAATAAGTAACCTTCTCACCGGGAGGAACGAAATACTGTAAACGCTGAACAGAACAGACGGCTATTTCCAACTTGGAGTACATTAAAGCCAGTTTATCAAAATATTTGATAACATTCATATTAAGTGAGAGAGCCAAACCAAAATATCCAACTTTTAATTTCTGTGAATCGACCTTATCCAGAACAATAAGTGCCAATAAAATTAAAAAGGTGGTTAGTGAAAATATCCAATTGAACAGTACAGATGACCATACAACAACTGTATATAGCAGGCATTTGCATCTGGCTTTATAATCCCTGTGTTCTAGCACCTTATTAACAAGGTCTGATTGTCTCGTAAAACTTCTATAAATGGACGAGCCAGATATAGAGTTTTCGTAAACTGCCATGAGGTTTGATACACTTTCTATGTAGGCGAAGTGGATGTACTTAGAAGATTGAATCTGCCTCCTGAGCACATAGTAATAAACTGTAACCAGTGCAGGAATAACCAGGGGTATGGACACTGGGAACAGATAAAACAGAGTTAATATACTGATCAATAACTGAATTGAATATACAAAACACAGTGACAGAAAGTAGCCAACCTCCTCGTCGACGGAGTACATGTCACATGATATGCACGTGATCAATTGATTAATTTGTTTTTTTATTCTAATCAGTGATGAACTATTTTTGAAAACTGAATCAATTAAGTACTCGTGAATCTTGCGGCACGACGTGGTTGTCGATATTGAGAAAAAAACTGTCGACAAGAAGGATATTGTAATTATGGATGAAACAAAGATTGTGGTTTTATTTAGTGATGAGTTGCTGAGTGTCTTAATTTCAGACAGGTTGACAAAGTGCCCATTGTTGAATTGGTCAATGTTCTTTGTTATGTGATCCGATAAATTTGTAGCTAAAACAAGCTTTAAATTATCCATGACGTTGAACGCCACGGTAGTCAGTGCGTACAGTGAGAATGCGAGTGGAGCACCCTTCAGAAAAACGATGTATGGTCTCAATTTAGCCCCAGACAAATCGTTTTGAACAAAGGATTGAAAAGACTTGTAGTACTTGGCTTTAGTCTCTTCCCTTCGACCTAGCCTAGTCCTCGAACTGGAGGTGCAGAGGCTGATAATATCATTGGTCAAATAGTTGATGCGATAAGTGTCATTGTTAATAGAGGATAAGTACTTGAAATCATGGTTAATGGTATCCTTTTTTGCAATGAATTCGTGTAAATTAGATGTGAACTGCAATGTATTTTTCTTGACATTATAAATAGGGACATTGGGCAGCTGAGTTAAGTCAGAAATTTTTGCACATAACTGGAGAGATTGTTTTGATGTTGTCAAAACAACTGACAGGTCACCATTAACCAATAGCCCAGTTTTAAGGTTAAACAGGTTATTAAATACTGTCTTCGATACGTATGGGTCAAGCCCGTGTAATGAAAAATCCAAACACATCAAGAACGAACATTGGCTGTTGTTATACTCCTTGTTGACTCTGTGGAACACCAAGTAAGCGTACACTGCACGAGCTAACTCCATTCGTACACGTTGACCTCCACTCAGTGAAAGTGCGTTGTCTGACAGAACTCTGAGGTCACCCTTCTTCCAGGTCGATATGTCGTACTCAAGTTCCACTGCCTTGAGTACGGTGTTGTACAACTGCTCGTCAAACTTATGACCAAATACAATGTTGGATCTAACTGTCCCATGTTGTAGAAAAATGTCCTCAGAAGCATAGAATATTGGCATTGATGTGTATAGAGGTACAACAGCCATGGAACCCCCAACCAGGGTCATCTCACCAAGGATCGACTTTAAAAAGTTTGATTTCCCAGAGCCTTTAGAACCAGTGACAATGGCTATTTCGCCACGTTTTAACTCAAAGTTTATATTTTTCAAATAAGGTTCATAGTTCTTGTTTAGTAGGTCGTCGCGTGTGTTGACCCATGTAAATGTGGCATCCTTGAAATAAACAACGACATCGTTAGGTATTTGGTTAGTCGTATCCGCTATCACAGTGGCAGTTTTAGTGGAACCAGTGTATGGGTTCCCAGTAATATAGAAGTTGGGAGAACAGGTTTTAAAATACTTGTCCATCCTTTTAAATGACACGTACGACATACCGAACACCTTTATGGCAGTGGGTACCAGAAACATCGAAGTAATAATTCTCAAAAATATGTAAAAGGTTGTCATGAATCCCGCAGTGTCAATATCAGTAATAACCGAAGCAGCGTTTACTGATTTAACAAAATGAGATTGAATAACATAAAACGACAAATTAGTGCACGTTATAAACAGAGTCATGTTGAAAAGCGTCAAAAAAAACCTTAAAAAGAACAGGGAAATCTCTGTGTTTCGGCTTTGAATGATAACATTAATTCCGATGTCGTCGTAAAAGGTTTTCTTGATCACGTTCAAGTGTGAAAAGATGTTGTCGCACTTGCTCAACTTGCGATCCCTCGAATATAGTATAAACCTATACAAGTAGGCGTTGAGAATTTCTACAATAATCATGGCAAAAACGAAACAAATTCCTATTATGTATAGCACCCATAGTTTCAGTTTAAGTTGGTAGGAAAGTAGAAATATGCCATAAAAGAAGGTGCATAAAAATTCGATCAAGTATTTGATTGAATCAAAAAGTTCAGAAACGTTATAACAATCGTTCCACTCAAAAGCGTACATTTGCGCGTTAATGCCCTTGCTTTGGTAACGTAGAGCTGGGCAGAACAGAGGATTTTTAGAACACTCAGAGTCAGGTGAACAACTGTGAAGAACCTGGTTGCACACATTCAACGAATTAGAACCGTTTATGTTATTTGAAAACCTCCGCCTATGAGATAACCCATGCTCAAAAATTGAGATCGAAGTCAGGTAGTGGATAATACAGAGCAACCTCAGAACGTAGAAGTTTATATTTTCAAGAAACAACCCATCTAATATCTGGAAAATTATTACAACCAATAGTAAAAAAATCGTGTTAACAACGTTAATCGACTTATCATTCAGCAGCTCTAGTAACTTTTTAACCAGGATTGCGATACTCATACTCAGGATGTTAACTGCTATTAAACCAATGATAAGCCATAAGCCTCTTTTCCAAATCGTTAGAAACAGGGCTCGCAGCATTATTGATTTGTTAGAACGAGCCTTAACTTTGCCTTTGGCGTTAAATCTTAGGCGTGATTCCATTTCAAATAAACCGTCACTGACGTGTTTAGAGAATATTGGAATCCACTTAAGCACCTGGTCTGATACTGGAAGAGGGTGTAGTCTATAGGGATCAACATAGTTTTTGGTGAGCAGGATAACCCAGTTGTTGGCCCAGCTAAAAAAAAGATACCTAAAGATGCTTGAGTCATCGTAGTATTGAAATTCCTTATTCCTCCTGTCCCTGAAATACTGCTTAAAATACAGTTCGCTTTCCCAGAAGCACGGTTCAGGCTCTGGTTTTTTAGTTTCCTCCTTTATTGAATCCTGGGTCATTGGTAATTACCATTCATTGTATCAATTTAGCCATTTTTGGCTGGGTGTGTGTGCTTTACTAGAATTAAAATCTATTTAAATCGTCCGTGTCGAAGACACTTTGGTACTGCATTAAACTAACTGATAAATGTTTCTAACAGTTGATAAAATAAATTTATTCATTTTAGGCCGCGATTACTAGTTCTTATCGCCTTTAATTTTATCTTCATTCGGTGTGAATTTGTTGTGAGTGGGTACTTTTTGAAAACGGGGGATTATGGTACACTTGAATGCTTTAAAACTGCGATATACAAGGTGCAACTGTTAGTTTCACAGGAGACTGAGTTAAAAATGAATTTATTGTGCGTTTAACACACTGAATAATAGTTCACGAATTAAAAATCCCAATTGGTAAACTATGACAATAAAACTTCAAAGTGTAAGACCAAAAATATTTTAAAAAATTACGGCAAGTACTTGATTCTGAGTAAATGTGAAATGTGCAATTATTTGTATCCAGAATGAAAATGTTGTGTCGAACTGAATTAAAATGCTAAATCCTCGTAGTTACTGGAGATCCGTTTTTAAAACCATTCTAAAATCAACCTTTCATTGCCGATATACTCATAATAGTACGAATTTTATCGTTAATACTACTCAAAATAATAACAACTAAAGCTCGGCAGCTCCATGGGGGATTGCGTAATATGTAGTTGGTATTAAATTTGATGTTAGTTATGAGTTATTTAAATTTTCCGATGTGTTAACTATGATATATTGGAACGGAATCCATATTTGTAATAGTTGAAGTTTATTAACAAAATGTGATACATACCACATATTCAAATACAAATCTGTATCATTGACTCAGAGTTGAAATATATATAAAAAACAAATACGTCTACATAACATGTTCGGCGTAATGTGTGCTATATCATCAAAGGTGATTAATGATTAATTTATACTGTATTTTACTTAATTGACTGAGTCCTTCTAACTTACACATTTAGTATTCCAGCTGTTTTTTCAATTTTTTAGTACAAATAACGTCCACTTTAGATATAAATAGCTTTATACTAAACCTACGATTTCTATTCTCTTTATCTAGCGCCTGTGAAGACATACTTTAATAACCAAAATATCAACATACGACATCCGTCCTGGTATTTTAAAAAATACACCTGCACCTTTATAAATTTTTGCCAAACTAGCCCCTCAAACTGACCTGTAAACTGATTCCTAGTCGTAATTTTCTACGCAGTATACCTAGACATGTAAGCCGATAAGAGTATCACATTACAAAATTGTGAGTATCACAACTACCGTTTGTTATAAAACAATGTAATGGAACATGTGCTGATTAAAACATACTACAAACATTTTACAATGCTAATTCAAAATCGGCGTGTAATTTGAGGCCGGGTGCCAATTTAGCAAGGAGTTTATGTGTAAAGAGGTGAGAGGGAAGTCCCTTCTTGACGAGTTCTGCGAAGACCTTGAAGAAGTCTCCATCAAATTTAACGTGTACAAAGTCAAGTAATTCGTCTAATCCCCCGAGGACCTTAACATTCTCGCCCTTTACACCTGAGTAATGCTTGTGGGTGACGCCTCCGGTATGTGTATTGAACACGCCCAAGAGGGCAACGTGCCAGTGGAGGCAATCAGAAAGACCCAATACTTCAACGAGGAGGTCACCGCCTTCCATGTGGAGGAACTTATGATGCTTTGGTGTAGAGCCACCGTGAACAGATGACAGGCCCTCTGCAAACTCTTTGAGATAGTGTACCTTGGGGACAAGGTGGACAAATCTGAGCTTGGGAGCAGTGGCTCCAGTGCCAACAACATGCCCTACGTGGTGAAATACTGCGAGTTTTTCATGTCCGTTATTTTCGACCAAGGTATGGTCCAGCAAGAAGGGGGCTGCCGATACGGCTGCTATAGCAACAAGGGCTGCGAAAGCTGTTTTCATTTTACTTTATGTTATTAAATAGTTTATGTCGTTATTTTCAAGACGATACACAATAAACGGCACGAATGGCATTGTGTGTGGGGAGCTGCCTTTAATATTCCCAATATTTCTTAATTTATCAATTATATGCCCTTTTGAGACTTTAATATTCCCTTTAACCACCATGAATAAATAACAAAATAAATATGAAAATGTTAGAGTAGCCAGAGGGCCTATGCCTGCCCCGTGAGCACTCATTACGACGTTTTTACCCTAAATATTGATATATTAACCTCTAACTTGCCCTTAGACTTGCCTTTTGCCCACTTAATTTTCCTACATTGTGTATATGACCTAATATTTCCATTCTTCCCCTCATGTTCCCTCCTTTTAAACTTGTCAGTGTGTATCTAAGAACTAATTCAGCTGCCTGTTCCATTTTGCTCTTATCCTAACTAGCATGTAGTTTAAAATTAAATTTATGAATTTGTGCTCTTCTAACTGGCCGTCGATACTTTTCCGGCCGAGTGTGTGCGATGTTTCGATAGAAATGCAATTATTTGAGTGTAGTTGAAGTAGTGCTGAGAGATTCCGCTGCTGGCGTTCACGAGAAGCTTAAAATAGTGGAACGGTTCGTTTATCACTAGGAAGCTGTTGTAACTAGCCCTCATCACGTGGAATGGTGTCAACTTAAACCTGTCTCTCCTGTGCTCTGCCTCGAGTGCGTAGAACAGTATTAGGCCGTTCATGCCAACCACCAATATGAAGTGGCAGTTGCTGCCGCACAGACAGTTGCCTTTTGTGCCTTCGCCCGCTTCACTCGGTGGGAAACCCAGCGGCGAATATAGGATAGTGTGATCTAGGTGTGTGATGTTGCCGCTGCCGATGAACGTCTCATCCATCCGCAGAGCCTCCTCGTGGCTGGGGTCATGTGTGGCTGGGTGCCTAAAAGTGTCCGAAGTATGGCTCGCGGGGCCATTAATGCCACCGTAGGCCTCTAGCAGAAAGTTGTTGTACACCTTAAGCAGCGACGTTACGTAAATGCGCCCTAGGTTGGTCGATATTACCAGGTACTGCTGCATCGAGTTGACGCACTTGTCAAACCTGGTTGCGTCGGCAGTGCGCCTGCTGAAATCACCATCCACAGGCACAGTGTCCACTGCGCCCTCGCTCACTCCATCCCTGCTTGTTTTTTCGAGGTAGCTGTCCGCGTAGAGGTGGTACTGGTTGTACTGCTTGCTGGTCACCACGACGTTCGTGACCGCGCCCTTGACTCTAGTTTTAAATCTTTTGACCACGGTCGCGTTTAAGCCCAGGTCTATTGCCACCAGCGTCAGCGTCACTGAGTTTTCTGAGTAGTGCGCCAGACACACGTAGTCGTAGACTACGCTGAAGTTGTTGTACCCCATGCTCCGGCCGTCCCCATCATTGCACTCCTCAGTTTCTCCGCCGTCGTCCGCGCAGTTGGGCGGCGGGTGCTGTATTATAAATATACTGAATAGCCTGCTGCTTAGGCGCCGGTTACTTCCGTGTTCAGTGGCGTCCAGGTTGCCCGAGAGGATACTCGCGGGTAAACTGTACACCCTATTCTCACCCAACTTCATGTAATAGACGCTACTGTAATCCCCTATGGGTCTTCGCCTTTCCGTGTGCTGGTAAATGTCCAATTGCAGCAGTAGTATTGACGCGTATTTGGACGAATTGATCGACTTGCATACTCTCTCCATGAAGTTACTGCAGCCCTTCTTACTCCACTTATTGGCTATATTCTCTGCATTGCTCGAGTCCCCATCGTGCTCGTTCGTGTAATTCAGACTCTTGGGAACCAGGTACCACACCAATTTCTTCACCGGGTCCTTGAACCTTTGTATGAATACGTAATTGAACAGGCTTCTGTTCTCGTGTTCTATGAACAGAAGGTATAGCGACCCATCTGAGTGTCCAACTGAACATATGTTAGGCAGCCTAGGGTGAAAAGTGATACAAGTAACCGTTTTATTGGCAGTTTTGGTAGTGCCAGTAGGAGTATTGGTAGAGGCGCTGATACTCGTGTTGTTCAAATGCTTTATGGTCGCCAAATTGTTAATTAGTATTTTACTGGTGTTCCTATCCAGTGACTTGTAGTAATCACTACTCAATCTACTGCCGCTGTTAGCATTGGTCTTTGTGGCACTTCTGACACCTCCTTGATGCGAAAAGTGTAAATCCAGCTGCAACAAATCCTTACTTGACGAGGCCAGCAGTAAGTTCGGCATGAGCTGTGAGTTGGCCATCACCTCTATTTTATTGGGAAGTGCCATCCTACTGTACAGCAGACTCAGTTTAAATACGTCGAAGCCCACTAAACTATTTTCATATTCCGCTACCAGTCCGTACTTTACATTCGTGGCGTTACCACCTTCTCCATGTTCGACGTAGTAGTACACGTACAACCTACTGGTTGATATGCCTATTACGCTTGCTATGACACTATTCGCCGTGTTTAGCAGGTACACTCTGTTGTACTTTGTTGATACTATCAGCAGTCCTGGGTCATTCAACTCCACCCGTGCGTTCACTACTTCGCCTACGTTGATGCTCTCGTAGTCGCTGAACTCATCCAAATCGTGGTCATATTTGTATACACATTCGCATTTTTCCATCTCAAAGACCTCTATGGCCTTAGATACCACTAAAATCCTTTCCTGATCTCTGAAATAAGGGAATATTGATCTGATTGACCCCGTGGTACTGATTGTCCTCAACAACTCTAAATTTTCCGTATCTACTACACACACTTGATCGCCTGTTGACAAAAATAACTTTTTATTTAGTTTTAAGTAATCTTCCACCTTATTTGAACTAATTTGACTCGATTTTCCAGCATTGCAGTCCTTATCGTTACAACGGCTAGTCACCCTGGTGTTGTTCAATTCTAAGACTAAATTCGTATCTGAGATGAATTGCACTCGCTTTTTTACTGCATTTTTACTTATCAGTTTACTTTCGTCGAATGGAATCCACTTGGTTATGTTTCCATTCGATTCCACTATTATTACAGACAACTTGACGTTCCCATCTAAGTCTCTGAAGTAACTTGTATTTACTCCAACTATATTTTCTTTAATTTCAATTTGATCGAATATTTCTGGATAAAACTCTAAATTGTTGGAAGAATCTACCGTTATAATTCCAAACTGCTCTTCTTGGTCACATTCGCCAAATACTCCCAAATATTTTGCCGGGATGTACCATTTGATGTATTTTATGTTTGACTTTTCAATTTCTGCTATTTTTTCTCCATTGTCGCACCTGATGAGCTCTATTGAGTCCCTTATTCCTGAGAAGATCAGCGGCAGACTCCTTTCCCCTTCTATTTTACATTTTAAGTTTATTTGCGATAGTAACTCTGTACTGATGTGTGCTACTTCATTGTTTTTGAGTGTGTTGTTGCTGCTTGTCTGCACGACGAGGCTGGAATCTCCATCCCCGCACATGTTCACGTATCATACATACAATGTACATTTACAGCGAGTATATAGTACATTTATCTTACACAGTGCTCTATTTTAATGTGTTTTAGCCTTTTTTGGCTTTCGACTCTATGTATTTTATAAATTGCAGTTTCTTTTTCTTTTCATCTAGTGTATTCGGGACTGAAATGGTGCTTGACGTTCTCACCGAGTTTTTGGAAAAGATGTCGTTTTTGTTGTTTATCAGTCTCTTAAAGTGCGATTTGAGCTTCTTGTTCTGCGAAATGAACGTTATCTTTTTGGAATCCTCGATGTCTTCCTTTTCCACCTTCAGGAGCGGTATGCTGAAGTTTTCGTGCTTGTTCTCCTCGTTCAGCTTTTTGTTCATTCTAAATCTTCTCCGCAGTGCCGAGTTCGCCAGGTAGTAGTCCTTGTTCCTCGATTCGCTCAGATCTTCCAGGTACTCTATCTTCGCTTCGTCGTCGACCACGTCGTCTCTTTCCAGGGGTTTTGCCACGAATTTATTCAGCTCCTCCTTGGCGAGTTGTGTGTGTGCCAGCTCATTTGATTCCCTTCTGTTTTCCTCCCCCCGTAACCCTAGTCCGTGCCTATTATCTTCGTAACCTTTCCCTTTCTCTTCCTCTAGGCCTACCTCTCCGTAACTGCTCTTCCTCAGCGACTCCTCTGCCTGCTGCTCCAGTATGTAGAGCGCGTTCGTCGCTCTCATTTGCTTCTCGTTCACGTCGTACGACACTGTTATTACCTCGGGGTCGTCTTTGCTCTTGAGCTCAATTTTTTTGCGCACTCCTTCCTTGCAGATGTACTCTGTGTTTTCCGGGTCCGTCTGGATAACTATTCTGTTGAAGCAGCTGAAGCAGGACATTCGGAACGCGTATATGTCTGTCGAGTAGTATTTGCCCACCGATCTCTTTTCCGCGTCAAACCGAACCCCTTTTGCGATATATGCGTTACATTTTAGGCAAATCACCTTGAATGGCATCTCAAACCTTATTGTGGGCCCTTTTCTTCCGGTTGACCATATGTCGCCCGTCTTCTCGCCCTTATCGGTGTGAAATTTGTCATGCTTGTTGTACTTATTTCGTCTAAGTCGCTTTTTTTGCCTACTATAGTCCTCCTCTGGAGGAAAATAGAAGTTATCTGCTCTAGCAGCCTTTAAGGTCGACATTGTAATTGAGAATTATAAATAAACCATTGTACGCTGTGTTCTAGAGGTTATACTACACAATATATTTACTGATAGTGTGACTTTACACAACAATTCAAAGTAACCATTATATTTTAAATAATAGCATAATATTGTATAAATTAACTCTTTTATGTATATTTGTCATTTAATATTTGTGTTAATAATTAGAATCTAACGAGTTTAATATGAAATTTCTGATTGACCGATTGTTTCCTTTAATCAGGACATATGGTACCACTCGACCATATTCTGCTAGAAATATTGCCCATTTAGCTTCTAGGGATGTTTTAAGGTCAACTTCTGGGAGGTTGAGCCTGGTTTCTGATGATTCCACATCTGACTCCTTTCTTCCTCTCAGTGGATTTAATGTAAACACTGCCAGGCCCTCAGATGATGATAAATTAGTTGACGTCGGTGAATTGGATTTAAAGGGTGAATCTGTTCCCGTTGTTGACATTGGTACCTTTAAAAACTACTTGATGGTTCCACCGCTCGGATTAAGAAGATTCTTCAGCTCAGAGTGCGTTTATTCTGGTTAACTTCTATTTAGGTTGGTCAAAATTGACGAGAACAAGGAAATTTTGTATAAGCAGTACGTTCCCGGCTCCCTGGTCGCACACAACTACCCACTCACGGTCCTACCAGTAAGGCACTCCCGGAGGATACACCCCGATATATTTGTAAAGACTTTTGTGGAGGACGATCGCAATTACAAAGTTACTGCCGATAATAGGAAAATTAGGCTCAGTTTGTCGCCCGGGTTAAAAATTCACGACTCTTATCCCTTGCTCCACAAGGTGTGTGGCAGCCCGTCCTTGCTTTTTATTTTTTCCGGCGACCTGCCCAACTGTCAGTACAATTCTGTGCAAAAATGGCTTAGCTACCCCCGTTTGTTCCTAAATAGGCCCGATTCAGTCAACTTAACTCCCACTCCTGGCATTACTGGTGGATGTGTAGCGTCCACTGGTGCCTCTACCGCCTTCCCTAATAGTCAGATTCACGGAGATTCTACTACAAATCGTATTAAAATATCTGTGGTACGTTCTTCAGCTGCTATTCAGCATCTATTAGCTACAAATATGCCTACTAGCACAAACACAAATGTCTATCGGCCTACCAACTCTGCTGGTCACCTTAATGTATTCTGTAGGTTCTCAACTCCCCCTGCAGCAGGCTTCTCTCTTGGGCCTACGGCAGGTACCTCGAGACTCTCGCCAGGACCATCGTCGAGGAGAGCAGGTTCATGTCTGTCACGAGGAGGTTGAGCACTGAGTCCATCGTCGCCCTGCACCAGTACAGGAAGCAGCTGCCTTCCGTGATCCTGGTTGACAGGAACGGCTACATTCGGTGGCACGCCGTAGGCTATCCCACCCTCGAGGCAGTCACTATACTCAACGACTCAGTTGCTAAGGTGTTGAATGAGGCCTAATTTCCTTATCTTTTTACCTGTTATTATTAGTTGGTATTATGTTACCTGTTATTATTAGTTGGTGTTAAGTTACCTCTTACTAGTACCTGCTAGCTGTTACCTGTTATTATTAGTTGGTGTTAATATGTGTTATTTGTTATTATTAGTTGGTATTATGTTACCTGTTATTATTAGTTGGTGTTATGTTACCTGTTAGTAGTACCTGCTAGCTGTTACATGTTACTAGTAGTTGTTGTTACCTCCTAAGTTTTACCAGCCAGTTGTCAGTCTTAGCACCTGTTAATATGTGTAATTTGCCTACGCTATCCGTGTATTTTGTGTACTTTGATAGTAAATTAGATTAGTTTGGTTTAACTTTACTGTGTTGGCTGCTGCCTCGGTTGATGCTTTACTGTTTCATCTATTGAGAGGATTAGGCAGGCTGCTTCAGTCGCTGAGTAGATTGAGTTTTTTTTTACGAGGCTGGGCTCCCAGATGCACTCCTTGTAGGGGTTGCACACCTTTCCGTTTCTGCAGTCCACTCCGAACCAGCTCCCAGCGGTTAAGGCTCCGCTGACTTCAGTGTCTCCTCTGCTAAGCGTGTTGTACAGACTCAGTTTATTGTACTCTGACCTCAGCTGTGTCAGAATATCGTTCGGGTTGTACCCTGAGTTTGCTGCTAGGTTTCTCGGGATACTCTCCAGAGCTCTTGCGAACCCGTTTACTATCAGGTGCTTCTTTCCAGCAATTCCACTTTTTTTATCGAGTGCTTCCGTAGTGGCATTTTTGGTGACAGTGGTATTACTTACTGTATCAGTATTGTTCATAGTAATGTTGGAATTACTACTGTTGTTGGCAGTAGTAGTTGCGGTGGCACTATCACCAGTATTAACACCATTTACTGATTCACTTGTTACTCCATTTGTTACACCACTTGCTACTCCACTTGTCACTCCATTTAATTTACTGCTGAGGACGTTCGGTGCTATTGAGTGTAGTGAATAGTCGTACAGGTATGTCGACAGTAGCATCTCCGTTGAGCCTGCTCCTGGTAACACTGAGTTTGATTTGGTTGCTCTTTTCACTATCATGAGTGCGTCATTCAGTGACCTTTCTGACTCCTCTATGAACTGCTGTGCTCCTCCTCTCAGTATGATTGTGCACGTTCCTGTACTCCCTGTGAACACGTTGTAGCGTTCTCCTCCCACTTGCACCTCCTCGAACGTGTCGCATCTTCCTATTAATATCATTTAATATTGTTAACCATTCGTGATTGTAATATATAAATGCAGCGGTACCACTTCTGGTAACCATATTTGTCTTTAGTAACCTACCTAGCACTTCCGTTGACAGGTTATTAAGCGTTGTTTGTATTGACGCTCCTGTTGCCTTACTAGTCCTTATCAAGTCAGCTTCTTCAACTCTTCCATTGCAAAATATTCCTTTTTCTATAAAAATATCATTAGTACTAGTCGTACTGATATTAGTACTAGTCGTACTGATATTAGTACTAGTCGTACTGATATTAGTAATAGTGGTACTAATAGTACTAACAGTATTAGTAGTAATAGCAGTATTAGTAGTAATAGTGGTAGTAGTAGTAATAATACGAGTAGTATCAATGGCAGTATCAATAATACTATCAGTACTAATACCAATGTTACTAATAACAGTAGTGGTTGTACCTGCAAAGTATTGCGTCGCTATGTCTCCTATTGGTAGCTTTGACAGTACCACATTTGCTCCCAGCTTCACTGCGTTTTCCAGCTTCTCAAATATGATTCTGTACTCCGCGTCTATTATGCTCTGATAGTCCTACATTCAACAATTAGTTGCTCTGTTTAAGTATTACGTTAATATTATTTTTTGTCACTGATTCCTAACTATTCATCATCCATTCACTCACTTGTGGATTATTAACTACTACTTCTGCATTTTCCTTTTCTGATTTCAACTCCAGTTCCAAATTTAAGAGCAGTATCTTTGGGTTTACAAACTTTTTTGGCTGCTGCTCCGCTCCTGCGTACGTAAACGTCTTCTTAAAGGCCACTCCTCTTATCAGCTTCGAGTCTTCGCACGAGCCTCCGGTCACCTTCTTGATTCCTATGAGGCTGTCGTCCAAATCTTCTCCCAGCAGTCCCACTGCCTCCACCACCATTTCTGCAAAAAACCTCTTGTATCCTGACAGCAGCTTCGAGTTCAACGTGGTTTCAGCACACTTTATTAGCAACTCCTTCCTCTCCCTGTATATGTTCATTAGCATTGCGTGTACGAATATGAAATTTAGCCAATCTCCAATAAATATTAGCAAACAGTATGTAATAAATAAACAACCAGTTAATAGTGAGTAATAGATATCTACTTTGCTTACTCTGCTGATTTTTCCGACAGGTTAATTGAAACCTTGTCCAGCAGGTCCAAAATTACGTTACAGGCTTCCCTGTAGTACTTAATTATCACTTGTGGGTTAATTCCATCAAGTACAAACTTTTTAGCTTCGTTCAACAGCTCGCCTGTAATTTATTTAACACAGTTTCATTATGTAAATTCCAGCATTCTTGGTGCTAATATCATTTTGCGAATACCTAAATTGGGCCAACCGGCTTTACTAGCTGTGCTTTTCGGTCTACGTACCTGCTAGGATCGTCACTGAGGTCGTTCCGTCTCCCACCTCCTCGTCTTGTGACTTCGCGATTTCGACCAAAACTGAGGCCGCCGGATGTGTAACGTCCAGAAGCTTCAAAACTGTCGCTCCATCGTTCGTGATCGTCACGTCACGCTCTGTGTGAATCAGCTTATCCATTCCTCTCGGACCTAAAGGTGTTTTTGAACATCAATTTGCTACACTACTGTGTACAACTACATAGTATGTGGAGTCATTTTTTATCATAATATCGGTGGAATCTTATATTATTTTCAAATCTTTACTCATATAATTTTATTTAAAATGTATTTGTGCTAATACATTAAAAATAAGACTGTATATAGTTGACCAATATATAGTTGTACTTATTTATTATTATCTGCCATTTAAATTGTGAAAAACTGTTTTAAAAGTGTAAAAATACCTAGAGTTGTTTTGACACAGTCTACAATTGCTTGACAGGCGTTTATGTTGCTGACAATTTGAGCTTGTCCTTGGGAAGTATCAGTTCCCTCCTTCAGCAAAAGTATCGGCAAGTTCATTAAGTGACTCATTTTCTACTCCTTATGAAATTAAATTACAGAACATTAACAAAAGGTTATAATTATAAAATTATAATATAGAATTACTGCATTAGAAAAAATAAATTAACCCTGGAGACACACGAAGCCTCATATTATTACAAATACTTTTAACACTGGTAATATTTTCTTCATTATATACTAATCGCTTACATATGTATATTGTGTCCATTTATGGCATTGATTCCTTGAATAAATGATTCTTTCGTTTGTGAATAAAATATTACCTTATTATTTATTTAACGTTAATCGGCACTTCGCTACTCATAATAATTCAGTTTCTATACTACAACAGCATTACAATCGCTTGAAAATAAGGAAAAAATATATTAGGGCCATTAAAAGGGGCACTTTAGTCTGGGACAGAGGACAGGTGAGTGTTTTACACACCACTTCAAATTGATGTTCCATAAACCTAACTAATATTTGAGCAAATAGTATATTGATGTGATTAATATTTGATTTAAATTATGTAAGTCGGTATTTTAATTCTCATAGGTTAAAATACCACCCATAAAGGCCGAAAATTACGATCCGCCAAAATATTGTTTATTACCAAATGAAAAACATAAAAAGGGGCAATATAAGGGTAGATTCGAAAATTTAACATCTAAAAAAGTCTCATTTTATGATTGATTGGTAGGAATATACAGAATAACAGACTTTGCTATCTTGACCGATAAAAGGTACAATTTTTGAAAAATAGTGTAAAATTAATATATTTAATTTAATAAAAATAAATTGTATGTGCTGATAGTATATTTTATGGTATTTATGCCTTTAGAATCTGATTTGATTAGAAGAAAAGTGTTGTACTAAAAATTATGGGAGAGGTGTAATACAATTTTAGAGAATTAAATTGAAAAATCGTAATTTAGTAAAAAAAAGTAAATAAAATTGAGGAATTAGGAACGGTATGTTAATTAAATGACATTACCGCCAATGGGGTTGAGCTTGTAAAAAAAATGAGAAAAGAGCCATTTTTATTTATTGTATAATTTTTAAATCATTGTAAATTTAATCTTTTAATCCATAAAAATAGATTATACACTGATTTAAAATGGGCCAGAGCAAGAATCCTCTGGACGGTGTAAATGATGACTCTCCAGATGACTCTGATGAGTTCTTAAGTAAATCGGAAGATGGAAAAAAGGGAAAAAGCATATATGAAAGGGAAGATGACTATAGAAGGCAACGCTTAAAACAAAGATTGTCCCCGGAAAGGCACGATTTCTTTTCAGGCAAAACACCACTGCCTGAAGAACGCACGTTCGCGGATGTGATGAAAGAAAATGAAATAAGTAAAAACCGATCAGAAGTGAGTAAATATATAAGTAAGCACGGGATCACGAAGGAGATGAAAGAGGTGATGGAGGAAAACAAAAAGTCAAAAAGAAGGACGCAGAGACTGGAAGCGGACCGTTGGGACACAATCGACGATAATTTTGACCCAGGTAAGCATTGTAGAAGTATTGCAGTGTAAAGTAGAGAATATGAGTGAAAAATGTGTTTAAAGGAGTTAACACACGGAAAATTAACGAATATGTAGTTGATTTGGACGGAACGACCCCCGGGTACGCACAAACACCAGGCTACGGGCAGACCCCAGGCTATGGACAAACGCCAGGATTCGGAGATATAGAAGGCCTGGAGAAGAAGAAGGTGTCGAGGTGGGACAAGACGCCAGCAATGGAAGGAGCGACGCCCTCAGAAACGCCATTTGGTAAGTTAACATAGGAAAATTAGGAGTATTAGTACTGCCAATAGCATTGATAGATTGTTAGTTGATGCCTATTACGGTAATTGTGTTAGTAGGTAGTTGATCTTTAATGATAATTGTGTTAGTAGGTAGTTGATGTTTAATGATAATTGGTGTTAGTAGCTAGTGCGTATTGATATGAGATTAATTAATAAAATAGGATACGGGATCACTACGCCGCTGACGCCACAAATAGTTGTGCCGGAAACAATGCTCAAGTTCAGAATATCGACCTCGGAAGACCCAAACAGGTACATGACGGACGAGGAGCTGGATGAGCTGCTGCCAGTGGAAGGATACGAAATAGTGCCGCCACCACACGACTACCAGCCGTACAGAAAGCCAAGCAGTTACACGTACGCAACGCCGCACTTCACGATACCAGAGGATGTGAGGAAGCCATACGACATCCCAGGGACGCCGAGCATTTTGCAGGACGTGGAGATTAGAGCGGAGGATCAGCAGTTCTTCGCAAAGCTGTTCGACGACGCGACCGAAGATGACCTGACTAGCGACGAGATCACGGAAAGACGCATCATGGCGCTGCTGCTGAAGGTAAAAAATGGAACGCCGCCACTGAGGAGACAGGCGCTGCGCCTGCTGACGAGCAAGGCGAGAGAATTTGGGCCAGCAGCACTGTTCAACCAGATACTGCCACTCATGATGCAGAGCACGCTCCAGGACCAGGAGAGGCACCTGATCGTTAAGGTGATCGACCGCATACTCTTTAAGCTGCAGGACTCAGTGAGGCCCTACGTGCACAAAATACTGGTGGTGATTGAGCCGCTGCTCATCGACGAGGACTACTACGCGAGAGTCGAGGGACGCGAGATAATATCTAACCTGAGTAAAGCAGCAGGGCTGGCGACGATGATCGGAGTTATGAGGCCAGATATAGACCACCCGGACGAGTACGTGAGGAACACGACTGCGAGAGCCTTCGCAGTGGTCGCATCAGCGATGGGAGTGAGCTCGTTGGTGCTGTTTCTGAAGGCAGTGTGTCAGTCGAAGAAGTCGTGGCAGGCGAGGCACACAGGTACTTGAGTAGTTTGGCGTTAGTTATGCAGTTAGAGCCACTATTTTATCGTTTGTTATGCAGTTAGAGCCACTATTTTATCGTTTGTTATGTAGTTAGTTGTATTACGTATGCTATGTGCAGTTGGTGCCACTGCCTATGCTATGTGTACTTGGTCCCATTACGAATGTTATACATAGTTGTATTACGTATGTTATATGCAGTTAGTTGTATTACGTATGTTATGTGCAGCTACTGCTATTACGAATGTGATCCATAGCGATACTAGGCGTTCATAACATTTTTGTAGGAATCAAAATAGTGCAACAGATCTCTATCCTGATCGGATGCGGAGTGTTGCCGTACCTGAGGCAACTGGTGGAAATCATCGCACACGGACTGCGGGATGAGCACCAAAAGGTGCGCACGATCACAGCACTGGCGCTGGCAGCGCTGGCAGAAGCAAGCGCGCCCTACGGAATAGAGGCCTTCGACCCGGTGCTGAGGCCACTGTGGAAAGGAATCACGGAACACAAGGGAAAAGGGCTGGCAGCATTTCTGAAGGCAATAGGTAAGTGCCTGGGCATAACTTTGTGGCGCAGGAATGATAATACCGCTGATGGACCCGTACTACGCAAACTACTACACGAGGGAAGTGATGCTGATCCTGGTCAACGAGTTCAGCACGCCCGACGAGGAAATGAAGTCGATCGTGCTGAGAGTGGTGAGGCAGTGCGTGGCCACGGAGGGAGTGACGGCGGAGTACATAAAGTCGGACCTGCTGGTGCCCTTCTTCCACAAGTTCTGGATAGTCCGCAACTCGCTCGACAGGAAAAACAGCGAGCTGCTGGTGGAGACGACTGTGGAGATAGCGCAGAAGGTGGGCGCGGCGACGGTGCTGGCGCGTCTGGTCGAGGACCTGAAGGACCCCTCGGAGCCGTTCAGGAAGATGGTGGCTCAGGCAATCGAGGCAATTCTGATTTCAGTGAGTGTTTAATAATTAGTTGGTAGTGGTAGTAGTAGTGGTAAACCCCTTATGCTACACAAACTAACTTAATATTTAGAACGTAAGAACTGGAGGAGTGAATGAGGTGCTGGAACTGGAGCCGAGGCTGGAGGAGCTGCTGGTGGACGGAATGTTGTACGCATTCCAGGAGCAGGTGACGGACGACTCGGGAGCGCTGCTGGACTCGTTCGGCACACTCATTCACGTGCTGGGAGTGAGAGTGAGGCCGTACCTGCCGCAGATCACGGGACTGGTGAGGTGGAGGCTGGGAACGCAGTCAGCGAGAACAAGGCAGCAGGCAGCAGACCTGATCTCGAAGATAGCGCCAGTGATGAGGCTCTGCGGAGAAGAACAGATGCTGTGTCACCTGTCGCTGTACCTCTTCGAGTACCTAGGCGAGGAGTACCCGGAGGTGCTGGGAAGCATTTTGGGAGCACTGAAGAGCATAGTGAGCGTGGTGGGAACGTCACAAATAACACCGCCGATCAAGGACCTGCTGCCGAGACTGACGCCGATCCTGAAAAACAGGCACGAAAAGGTTCAGGAAAACGTAATCGAGCTCATAGGAAGGATCGCAGACAAGGGAGGAGACCTGGTCTCGCCGAGAGAGTGGGACCGCATATGCTTCGACCTGATTGACCTGCTGAGAGCGAACAAGAAGAGCATCAGGAGGGCCACAGTTAACACCTTCGGGTACATAGCGCGCTGCATTGGGCCGCACGACGTCCTGAGCACGCTTCTGAACCACCTGAAGGTGCAGGAGAGGCAGCTGAGGATATGCACGACGATCGCAATAGCAATCGTGGCGGAGACGTGTCTGCCGTATTCAGTGCTGCCGGCGATGATGAACGAGTACAAGATTCCGGACCAGAACATACAGACTGGGATTCTGAAGGCGCTCTGCTTCATGTTTGAATATATCGGTGAGTTTATCTAGCTAGTTATTTAGTGTAGCCAATTTCCTAAGTGCACGTTAATGTAGTTACCGTAGTAAACATGGCAGCTTATGGTAGCCAGTTATTGGCTACGGTAGTGGTAGATAGTTGTTGTATGCTGGTAATTAACTAATTTACATATTGGAGTGAACGGCAGTGATAATTGCAATTTAGGGGAGATGTCCAAGGACTACATATACTCCATAGTGCCGCTGCTCGAGGACGCGCTGATGTGCAGGGACCTCGTCCACAGGCAGACTGCAGCCTGGACGTGCAAGCACCTGGCGCTGGGAGTCTTCGGCCTCAACTGCGAGGACGCGCTCATACACCTGCTGAACTACGTGTGGCCGAACGTGTTTGAGACCTCCCCGCACCTGACGCAGTCGGTGTTTGACGCCCTCGACGGCTTCAGAGTGTCGCTGGGCCCGTCGATCATTTTCAACTACACGCTCCAGGGGCTGTTCCACCCCGCCAGGAAGGTGAGTGCATGTCAGCTGCTTCCGTACACACACACGTACATGTTGCCGAGATATTCGCACGTACAAGTGTTTTATACACGTCTAATTATTTTACAGGTCCGCGAGGCGTACTGGAGGGTCTACAACAACCTGTACTTGGGACACCAGGACGCGCTGGTCCCACTGTTCCCACTAATTAGGGAAGGACATGAAAATAGGCATCAGTCACACGAGTTGTTATATATGATGTAATCGCAGTTGATTTATTAAATCAATTTAATAATTATTTAAGTGTGAATGGTAAGTAATGTGTGTGTAACGAATGTGTATTTAAAAATATTTACTACATTGAGGCCAAGTTAAAAACTTGAAGACGTTACCATCTCAACAATGAGATTATAACTACATTAAAATTATGCCAAGTTTTTAAACTGCATTTGTGTCCGTTGTGTGTGTTGTACAGGCCGATTTAATATTAAAGTGAAGTAGGTGTTGATGATTGAGTAGCTCATTTACCAGCCCCGCCTCCAGATGCACCTGTACCAGTTGAACCACCAGTACCGGTCGTTCCACCACCTGTAGGACTGGTTTGTGTAGTACCTCCTGAACCTTCTGAACTAGTTTTTTGGTCATTTGTAGCTTTAGTTGAAGCTTCAGTATCTTCTGTCCATTTTCCGTCAGATTCCTTCTTAAACACCTTTATAGTCTCATCCCCTCTGTGGATGATTACTTTTTTCTCTTCACTAACTACTTTATTTGCATATTCTTTCTCCTGTTCTGTTTTCCAAATCTCGGGCCTGTTGTTTTGATCAACATACTCATAAACGAGTTTAAAAGCAAATCCTTTTTTAGCCTCAAATGTTCTAACGTTGTTATCTAATTTATTAGTGCAGAAGTAACTATCGTATTGATATTTTATATTGACTGATCTAGGATTTAGCTTGGCTAAGTCAACCTTATCCCAAGATTTGTTCTTGACGTTCTTAGTATATACAATTGTTTCGTTTCCATCCAGATAAACAGTAACAGCTTTGGAATTGTTATTCAAAAGATCTACTTCAACCTTGTTGGAATATTTTTTGGGATCAGTTTCACTCCACACATTAACCCAATTGTTATCTATTAATTCAGAAACAAATTTAAAAGCGTTGTTTCCCTTGGGAATATAAGTTCGATGTCTACCGTTTTTAATACAATCAAACTGGTCAGTGGATTTGTCTGAGTCTACATTGATGCCAACACCGGTTTTGTTACCTGTTCCCGCACCACCTCCAGATGTTGGACTAGTTCCACTTGCTGGCGGAGTACCAGATGCTGTTGTAGTACTGGTTGTTTTAGCAGTATCCTTAGCAGGCTGACTACCTTCAATCCATGGCTTACCCTTATTTTCTCTCTTAAACACCTTTTTTGTACCATTAGGCAGGTGAATTGTAACCTCTTTTTTCTCATTACCCTTGCCATTCAGAACCACTTCTTTAGCATATTCAGCTTCTTTATCTGTTTGCCAAACCACTTTATCTCCTGTTTTAACCGATTTAAAACCGTAGTTATCTTTGGCGGTATAAGTGACTATTTTATTGTTTTTACTGTGATCAAACTGGTCAGTAGAAGCTGTAGCTTTAAGGCTAAGTTCAACGCCAGTTTTGGTACCTGAACCAGCATCTGCTCCGGTAGTTGTACCACCAGATGCGGGTGTACCGCTAGCTTGTTGGCCTTCATTGGCTCCACTTGCTCTTGAACATGGACTAGAAACGGATGATGTATCAGCAGATTCTACTAGATTCTTTCTATATATAAGAGATGAATATATAAGAAAGCATTTTATAACAACAATAAAACTCATAGTTTATGCTTTATGACTATTTTTCTGAGTATGTATTACATTAAAATGAGACTGATTTGAATTAATGAAAATTAGTAGGCACCTTATTCCTCGAATATGGGCCTTAAACAAGTTATTTAGATTAAATCCTGGTATTTTATAAGTTTCATGGTACCTAAAGGATACGATAGAACCGGATGGCTGGGGGTAAGAATTTGTTTTTGCAATAATATAATTAAGTTTTAATCTATGAAGTGATTCATGTGTTAAAAATATTATATGAATATATTAACGAGAAATGAATCTTATGAGGTCAGCATCTATAATGAGTGATAGAAAGGAATGGTATTTACCTCTGAATATTAATATACCGTAAAATTTACAAACCCAAACTGTAAATCCTAAATAAGTAGTACCAAAACAAGAGTATGTAACAGATTATAAACCATTCCTTTTGTCATTAGGTTGCCTCTGATTGATCAATCTAGTATGTGCAGTCAAGGTCAATAACTTTTGTTGTAAAACCTGGATCTTCTTCTGGTTCAACTTGGACTGATGGTGTAGGTGTGAATACAAGTTGTGTATGTGTTCTTTCATATTTTCCAGGTCATCCATGTCATCGAGACCCAATACGTTCTAATTTTACATTAGAAATTTATATATAAAATTAAGTTATAAAATGAGGTATTTGCATGATACTGCGCATATTATTTACATGAGTTGAGATAGCCCATAACATATATAAATAATAAGTAAATAAACAGTATTACTAACCTTTGTGGCAGATGAGTACTGATATTCCCTAACATTGGGATCAGAAACTTCATTATTCAATTCATCTTCCAGTACATAAATTCGTTCATTTATGCTTTCAAATTTATTTTTTAATCCCTCAAGCATATCCATTACGTTAGAATTTGATTTATCTAATTGTCGTATTATATAATTATAAAAAACTGATATATAACTATCTAATATAAGTAATCAGTCTTACTGTCATTTCCACTGCTCTCTTTATTATTGTGACAACTGCATCCGCAGCCATTTCCAGAGCTCGTTCCACAAACTTTACAAACATCTCCACAGTTGTCACTGGATTCACCGTTAGGCACTGAGTGTAGAGACAATAGTTCCAATCTGGTCGGAATATCATATTCTTGTAAATTGTAATAAAACGAATAATGGTCAAATAACTCAGACTTTACACGATCCAGAGAATCCTTTAAATCGCCCTGGAGGTTACCTCGCTTCGCATCTGGAGGCATTGGCATAGTATGCGTATCTAGCCCTTCCACCTCACTGTTCGACAGTTTCATCAAGCAGTTTATTGTAGAGTTCAAGCCGTCGATTTTAAGGGGTTTCTCTGTATTATTGCCAAAATTTGTTGTTGTATTGAATCCTAAATTGGTGTTTGTGCGCCCGTTCAGAGGGTTCAAAAGGGATGACTGAAATCCAAGGGTTGAATTCTGGAGAGCGCAACGGACGAGAGAACAGTACACATTGACTGGCATAGTCACATTTTCTTGAATTCCTACAATTTATTTTATATTAATTTTGTTTTATGCCATATTAATAGTAAAATGCTCATAAACATCTAATATTATATATGTGTAAGTATGGTAACCTTCAGAGTTCGACATTTTTAGTTTTGACTATTATTTTATACAAATTTTGTATTTTTATGACTTTTAAAAAATAAAATGTAGTTAAATCGATGAATCGTAGCGAAAATATTAAAAATTATCCAAATATATGACCTATAAAGCAACTCAATTCTTATATTATGCTTTTATTTATATAATCATGAATATTGGTTAACAAATAAAGGTGTAATAAAATAAAACTAGTGAGAATTGATGAGAGTCCTGTTATCACTTGGTTGTTGACGAAATTGGTGATTTAGATTCTTGGACCAGGAAACTGAGGTGCATTGCTGAATAGGCATGAAAAGAAATCAAATCGAACAGATTCAGATACTATATTTATAAACAAATATTATTAAAGATAATTAAAATTCAAGGGAATTAAATTTCATGAATAAAAGGATAAAATTAAAAAGATGCTTGAAACAATCATTTAAAAGAAGTTCAAATGAAAGGATTAAACTCACATTAACTTATTTCTTAAAAGTCTAAGTATAATTGTTGAAATACATTGTTATTATATCAATTCATGTGTAAAAAAGTCTATTGTGGTAATTAGACAATATTACTTATGACAGAGGTGTATACTTTGGGAAAAGGCATATACTATTCGAATTAGTTACTTTTAAATAAAATGTGTAGTTTGATTTATTTACGATAGCTGATTTATTCTAGTTTATTTTTGGTGGATTCCTGTGGGGAAGGAAAACGAAGATTATTATGTTTTTTAATGGTATGATTTATATTTTTTAAAGTTATTCGAATTTCCCCTATAGAACAATAATTTGTGTATTATATAAATTTTTTATATTTCCGCGTACACCCTATAATCTACAATCAACTGGTTTTGATAAACTAGTTTCTTTGATATAATCATGTCATTTTTGTGTTCAATTAGTGGAGTCCCCCCCGAGGAGCCATGTCTGAGTAAAACAGGCTATGTGTTTGAAAGAAGGTTGATAGAAAAACACTTGGAAGAGTCGCAAGTTTGTCCAGCAACCGGCGAACCCCTCACATTACAGGATTTAATACCAATAAAAGGTACTTTTTACCCCTCCCCGTTAATTAATAACTAACCATAGGCTCCTCAATTGTGAAGCCCCGACACAACACAGCAAACAGCATACCTGGGCTTCTCTCTCTGCTCCAGTCAGAATGGGACGCTCTGGCGCTGGAAACACACGGACTGCGAGCCCACGTCGATGAAGTGAGGAAGCAGTTGAGTTTCTCGCTGTACCAGCACGACGCGGCCACGCGAGTAATCGCCAGGTTAATTAAGCAGAGAGACAGAGCCCTGAGCGAGGTCGAGTCGCTAAAGGAGCAGCTGGTTCAGTTCAGAGCCAGTTACGATGTCAACGCGCTGGAAATAGGTGAGTATTTAGCAGGTTTTAGCTGTGTGTTTAGCTACCTTCTTCAGTAATAGTACTAACTACGGTTTAGGCCTCGACGAGCCGGCTCTGGAACGTATACAGCAGCTGGCGAAACTGCTCCTAGCAGATCGTAAAAAACGTGATTTATCGAACTACTCAAATCCTGAGAAGTTGGGAGGCTTTAAGTGCCGTGGAGAGTACCGAGTCCACTCCTCCACAGTTCCCGGCGTGTCGTGTGTGACTCTGGACAGGAGTCTCCAGTCTGAGGGCCTGGAGGATAGCTTTTGCTTTTCAGGCGGAAACGATGGCTCAATTGTCTACTTTGATGTGGCTAATCAAAAAACGGCATCAGTCATTAACGGGCACGTGAAGCGAGTCAACGCGCTGCTGTCCCATAATGCGGATCGTATACTGCTCTCAGGTACGTATTACTTTAGTATATTTACATAATTATTGGCAAATAGCTACTGGTTATGGTATATTGATTATATATGCCATTTAAGTTACAAACATACCGTCTACGTGGTGTGTAACTTTGAGGCTGCCACCACATTTCCACCACATTCACCCTACTATTTGTAGTGCCAGAGCCCTACAAACAGTAGTGAAAACACTTAATTTAGGTGCCGATGACAAACTCATTAAGGTTTGGAAGGAGTTTGACAACGAGTTTAAGTGCGTGTCAGTGTTTAAGCACCACAAGGCGCCAGTTAAGCGGCTGTCGCTGCACCCGAGCGGAGAGTACTTTCTGTCACTCTGCTCGGACGGAGTCTGGTCGTTGAACGAGTTGGACTCGTGCAAAATCGTTAAAATGTTTAAAGACGTTCCGAAATGCAGCGCACTAAAGTTTCACCCAGACGGACTGATAGCACTCGGCTGCTCGTCAGGAAGTCTGCACATATGGGACCTGAGGGAGTCGAGTCTCAAGGACCCCCTGACGGAAGAGGGTGCCAAAGTCAACGGCACGACCAACGGGGCCGGAGAAAGCAACTGGGTTGACCTGGACGTGAGTGAAAACGGCTACTACCTGGCAAGCGCGACCGACGGCGGAGTGGTCTCACTGTGGGACCTGAGGAAGCAGAAGGTGGTGGCGACTGCAGACTGTAACGTCAATGTGACCCGAGTCAAGTTCGACCATTCAGGTACGCCTGTACTTGCGTCAGTTGTTAGAAAATATGGTAGATATTTGCAGTTTAGCTAGCGTTGGTATTTAGGATATTTGGCAGATTCAGTCACTAATAATGGTGTTCAGGAAACTACCTGGGCGTTGCGAGCACGAAGGTTGAATTGCTGGAAGTAAATCGAGCAAATTTGTCATCTTTGGGTGTCTTGGAAGGACACAGCGGGCCCGTAACCGATTTGGAATTTGGACCACTCTCAAGGTTTATTTTAACGACTTCCATGGATAAATCGTTGAGACTCTTTTACTAATGTGTTTTTAAAATGATATTTTGGTAGATGATAGGTGAATAAGTGATCAAATATGTGGAAGAATATGGGTTAAAGAGAAAGATAGATTTTTTAAAATAGTTAATGATTTTGATTATATTTGGTATAATACAATATATTATTTGATAAGAGGTAATTTTATTAAAAAAAATTAAGAAATTTGATTGCGAAACAATGATCAAATTGCAAATTAATATTGGATAGAATTCAACGAATGTGTGGCATAAACAAAGAATAAATTTGGAATTTATGAACTGTAAATTGGTTTTAAGACAAAATTTTTAATTAATTTTACATGTATTATAAATTTGTCTTTAATATAAGTGAAAAGAATCCACATTTAACCCATTCGTGTGGTTAATTTATCTATGTATAGTATTAAATGGTTGCTTAAGTTGTTAATTAATGGATAATGTGTTTAAAAAATTAATTAGAGGAACCAGTTTTAGATCTGGACCCTCCTCTAAAGTAGTTTTATTTAAAGAAAATGAAGACGTGGGCCACTTTGACGAAGAATTTAGGGTAACAGACTCAAGTGGAGTTGATTTTAAAGAATATAAGCAATTGGAGTTGTTTGAAAAACTTAAATTGGGAATTTCTGATAGTTTAAAACCGAAAGAGGGCCGGTTTAGCCCTAAGAATATATCGAACGCCCTGGAAACGCAGTTTAACATTAAAAAAACAACTCCAGTTCAGAAACATGTATTTCATAGAATTTTGGCAAATATATATATAAAAGTTATTTAGAATATCAAAAGTGTGTAAAAAGTTGATAAAAGGTGCCGATAACACACAAATCTGTAACAATTATGATCAGGTGATCCCAGTCTTGCTGATGGAAAAGGACGTAATGGCAGTTGCTCCCACGGGCTCCGGGAAAACTTTGGCATATTTGGTGCCAGCATTACTTAAATTGGAGGTGTGTCGCCAATTTTATAAAACAGTACAGAATGATGACGATAAGTTGCGGTGTTTAATCTTAGTGCCAACAGTTGAGCTGGTCCAGCAAGTTAAATCGGAATGTGTTTACCTGACGAGTATCATTTGTTGCTAATTATACTTGGGATTAGTCAATTAGTTAAGGCCGTAGTCATTATACACGTTTAAGTATTGGCAGATAGTTACACATGAGCAAGTTTACTCTGATTTTCAGAGGGGAAGGGAGTAAAGGTGGTGGCCCTGGACAAAACCATAACGACCTTTGACTTTTCAATAGCAGTTGCTACGCCATTGACCCTGTATAAATTAATGCTCGAGCACCCAGTATGAATTAAATAGATAAGTTAAGATGGAGAAGTGATGGAAAGCAGTTGGAAATCTTAGCAGCTTATAGACTCACATAATTGCAGGACATGCTTGACAATTTGGAAATGTTGGTGTTGGATGAAGCCGATAAGCTGCTCGAGGACGGCTACCACGATAACGTGGACTACGTGTTAAATCACTTGAAAAACAAAGATAGGGTGCAGAAAGCATGTTTTAGCTCGACAATACAGCCAGAGTTACTGGTGTTGGCCAAGTCGTACTTCAAGAGTCCCATCCACGTGACAATCGGTAAGCATCATGCGTACTTTATAAAAAATACTGGTGGCCACAGTAGCAGCTGTATAGTGGAGGATAAAATGGGATTATGACTATTTGTAGGCTCAGAAAACGTTTGTTGTTCAAATGTGCACCAGGAGCTGGTGTGCGTCACGAGTGAAAAGGGTAAGAGGTTAAGTAGCTAGTCAATAGTAACTAGCGTACACTACCAACTAGTCAGTAGCAGATGGTAGCTAGTGTACACTAGCACTTGTTAAATGTGGATGACAACGCAAAATAGGGAAAATACTGACGCTGAAACAGCTCATAAACGAGGGGAAGTTGCTGCCGCCAATACTAATATTCCTACAAAGCATTAAAAGAGTTAACGAACTGTACGAGGAGCTGATGACCTCAACCCTAAAAGTTGAAAAGTTTACGAAAAAAATGGATCTGAAGGAGAGGCAAACAGTAATAGAAAAGTTCAGAACAGGAGAGGTTGGTGGACAGTCATACCCTTAGTTAAGTAGTTAGTCATAGAGTTGAGGAGCTGGTGGGTGGTTTTCCTTAGATGAGAGTGGAAGCACATGCTCATACGGAGTTAACGTCACACAGATTTGGACACTGATATGCACGGACATCCTGTCCCGCGGAATCAACTTCAAGGGAGTGCACTCAGTAGTCAACTTCGACCTGCCGCTGTCATCGCAATTGTACATAAACAGAGTTGGGAGAGCAGGCCGAGGCCTGAAGAAGGGGAAGAGCATAACGTTCTTTACGATCAACGACTTCAAGTACATGAGTCACATCGTGGAAATAATGAAGCTCTCGAACTCGCCAGTACCAGGGTACTTGCTGACAGGACTCCCAAGTTTATCGCAAGAAGGTATTTTGGTAGACTTTGATTATCAATGTTGGACAGAGTTGAAGAAGATGGAACACAAGCCGCCGACAAGATTCAACATAGGACCAGTAAAGTAAGTATGTACATGTGTAAGTGAATAAGCTAGAACCGATAGTTGAATGTACACTGTCTGAGTGAAAGGTATATGATAGTCTATGTAAGGGATCAGGCAGTTTGTGACCATTTAACAGAGTGAATTGGAACTAAGATGATGATGAAAGAACACAGCTAATAATAAATTTAGGAAGAGAAGGACTAATAAAGGTAAATCTGACAAAAAGGGTAGAATTAAGGATTAGATCTGTATGGTAAATAGATCAACCTAAGATCTAATATTTTGTGTATATGTGTAAATTATAGATAAAGGTAGTGGATGAGATGAATATTTAAGGTTTGATATAGATGAAAAGTATAATAAACTGAAGAGTTGAAATTGATAAAATAGTAAATTGTTGATTGTAATAAATCTGTTAAATATGGGAGTAGGATACTGATTCGTACATAATAAGCAGTAAGTAGGAATTTGGAAAAAAATGTTAATGTTATCAAGTAAATATTAGCAGATTAGAAAAGAAGATTTGATAATACTGGTGATAATAGTAATAAAGAAAAGGTAAAATAAAGTTTAATGTTTAAAAAGGTAATTAAAATGGACGAAAAGGAGTTCTTAATAAGATTTAATGAAACGCTATTGAATATAAATAGACAATTGAGTGCCATGAGCGCCGACTTAAATAACATTAACTCACGCTTCATGAAACTATGCAGATACGTTAGAACACTCGACGAAATGGCAGTAAAGAGGAACAGTGAGAGTGCTTATAACATAAGCTGCGTAAATCCATACATCAACTATGAATCGGACAGCGGAGAGTACGTAACACTTGACGACATAAAGGGGAACGAGGAGAGTATTCGTGAAATAAGTGGAATGTATAAAGAAAAGTTTAAGCCGATTCTGTATGGAGCGGAAGATGATATATTTAGCGTCGGAGGGAATTACATTGAAGCTACGACTCTGGAGATTAATAACATGAGAAATTCACGTACAATAAACGGTGGTATTGACAATATCGGTGATAATGAGTACCATGAAAGGGCAGAAAAGGAAGAAGCAGGGATGAACGAATCGAGTGTAAAAAATCAAAACAGAGTACGATAAAAATATGATAAATAATTAAAATATAAACATAGATAAAATTTAAAAAGTTAATTTTACAACATAAAAAATACGTAAATCGAGTAGATAAGCAGAAATAAGGCAGATGTTGTATAATTATTGTGCGTACGTCCTAGATTAGATTGATGGATTTTGTTAAGCCGGTCTTATCATCTATTTAGGCTCAGTCAATGTCAATAGATACGTATTTCTGGAGCAACGGGCAATTTGTTGTATAGAAAATTGAGCAATCTTCGTAAATGATAAGTACGTTAGCGTAAGCCTGTATAATTTTATACAATTAAGTCACTTCGCCGACAAGGCGACAGTTACTTGTGGAAATAAAACACATTTATAGCACATTTGAAATGTATAGAGATAATATCCTAAACTATTACTGATACGTGTTAGTGTAAACTTATATAGTAGGATCAATCTTAGATAATTATGGATCTGAAACTGTCGTATATTTATGATCTAGATCATTATATACCATTTAGGGATAAACTAAATAATTACAGTAGAATCGAAAAGGCATTGACCTCAGTACTCTTATTTAGCATTTAATCATTAAAATTTTAATTTTTTAATAAAATGAGCTCCGGGTTCAGAGATCTGATAGGCAGAGTTGAAGTTGAGCTCAACAACGATTTGACGCAGATACAGTCGCTGAGAAAGCTTTGTATACTTAGCAGGATGAAGGACGGGGCGCGGGAGTTTGGAAAAATCAACGAACTTCTGAACATTGAGAAGATGGTGATGTGTCTTCTGAGAAAAATAAAACTGGACTTTAAGGACGACTTCATTGACTACAGCGACGCCAACAGGTTCTTAAAAGAGTTCGAGGACTTCGTGGAGCTCAAGTGTGCTACTTTGAACGGCTTAAAGGATAAATCGCGCATAAGTTCCGAGGGGTGTGTAGCCGAGGTCAACGGGTCTGCAACCACCTAGAAGATCGATTCCCACAACGTAAATCACAGTAACTTGGGTCAGGCAGTGTGATTTTTGCCTTATATTTGGCAATACATGTGCTGAAGGTGCTAAATTTTACAATGTGTGTGTGATGTTGTGCAGCCCTCATTTTCATAGGGCGATGTATGGTACTTTAAGTTACTTAACAGTTTCTAGACAGGTACTTAAATTTAAGTTTTATTTCAAAGTCTTCGTTTCACCCATAAAATCCCCAAAAAGCTATATGTTACTTCTTTTTTATTTTTAGAATCTCTCCATTTTAGATCTAAAAATTTTGGGCAGCACATAGGCTTTTAACAATTGTTAAATTCACAATTTATCAAGATATATACTATCGCAGTACTTTTCTAAGTAAAAATCATTAACAAAAAAAATAAAAAAGGTTCTTTATTTTGTGTATGTGTTACGATATGGCGTTGAGTTTGAATGACCTAATTGGTCTTAAAACAATCGCCTTTTTTTTACTTTTATTTCTCTTAGCAGTTGTTCCTACAATTGTTAGGTTTTTAATTTTGGTGATTAGCACAAAAAATAATCCAGAAAGCAGGGTTTTAGCCAAATGCATGACATATATGGATTCGTGTGTAAGGGCTATAGATATAGTTAAAAGACGGAACTTTCCGAGGTGTTTCAAGTACAAACACTTGATGGTTTTGGAAATTCTATCTGATGTGAGGATTTTACTTTACCAGAAGATGGCTATTTACGAGTTGATAAAGGTCCACCGCTTCTTGACGCTTGGCTTAATCCTCATGGTTCGTTACGACTTAATTATCATTTGGTATCACCTAAGGTTGTTCTTTTTTAAGGGTTTAGTGAAAAGAAATCCAAAAATCGGCAACGATATACCACCCATTCACGTAATAAAGGTCACAAACCGTTCGGATGAATCTGACTCAACTGGAGCCTATGATGCCAACGTCAGTGCCAACGGTGTTGCTGAGTGCGTCGAAGACAGCCCCTGTGAGTGCAACAGTGACATAATAACAGCCGAAGATGAAATTGAACAGCCCAGCGATGAAGTTGCAGAGGTTCTGGTAACTCAGCCCAAAAACGATGTCAAGTCCGAGAACGAAGGCATTACTAACCACAGTGACAGCTGTAACGAGGTTGTAGCAGATATCCCAGTTGATGACAACAATGACAGCTGTAACGAGGTTGTAGCAGATATCCCAGTTGATGACAACAATGACAGCTGTAACGAGGTTGTAGCAGATATCCCAGTTGATGACAACAATGACAGCTGTAACGAGGTTGTAGCAGATATCCCAGTTGATGAGAAGGCTATCACTACCGATAAGTTAGAGAATGAAGCCAACGAGGAAGATGACTTGCAGGGAGGCAATGTAGACAGTGGAGCTATCAAGGCGGCTGATTGCAACAGTGGCGCCGACACCAATGTTAACATTGGATGCAACTGTCGTACTACTACCATAGATACAAGTGTTTCATTGGACCAGGGCAAAAACTCCAACAGTAACATCGATGGCTCTGAGGATTCTCGTATAAACATTTCAATCAATCTCAATAAAGACAATCTAAATATTAGAATCTTTAATAAGAACATTAATATTAACATTTGCAAGGACGACAGTGCTTCTGGTAACGTTAACAACGATGACAAGAGCGGGTGCCAAATTGACGACGTGCGTAGCGATAAAATTGTTAACAGGAATATCCAACAGTGTTCCGAAGAAATCGCAAATCTTACCACCGACGTTACGGCTGAACCCATAAACGAGTTTGAAACAGCCACAAATATCACCACCGAGGTCACAAGGGTGCCGGAAACCATTACAAATATCACCCATGAGGCTAAAACCGAACCTATCAAGCGGGACGAAACCAGTCCAAAAATCACCAGTGAAGTCACCAAAGAGGATGAAGTCGTTACAAACATCTGCAGTGAAACGACCGATACCATTGAAGCTTTCACAAACATAACCGCAGATACCACTGAGGCTATAACCGAAACCAACAGGGACGCTGAGCCCATTACAAACGCCGAGACGGAAGTTATAAGGGATATTATTACCGATACCACTGAAGTCGTATCTGAAGTAGCCAAAGAGACCGAAACCATTACAAGTTCCAACACTGAGGCTACAACTCAGCCTACGAGGGAGGATACAACAATTGCAAGCGCCGATGCAGAAGTCACAACTCAGCCTACAGAGGACAATACCATTGCCAATACCACAACCGAGACCACTGAAGCCATAGCAGAAACCACAAACGAGGATTCAACAACTACGAGTGCCACCGCGGAGGCCATGGCCGAGACCAAGGAGGACAAGCCCATTACAAGTTCGACCAGGGCAGAAATAGCTGAGGTTACCAAGGAGCCCGAATACATCAATACAACAGACGTATACCGTCCCAACTTCAAGTTCATCCCGGACAAGAACAGGAAGGTGAGTCAGAGGAGCATCGATAATTTCGGAAAGGCCTTCGTGAGGGGCGTCAAGTACCAGTGTCGCCAGCAAAGCTTCTTTAGCGGCGAAGCTTACTTCAGAGGGGGCTACCACAACCCAAACTCGGCGGAATCTAAGACCATAGATGAAATATTCAAGATGATATTCCCCAACTACAAACGTGGAGGCCATGAGGACGATGGGCAGAAGCATGTAGTCTCGGGGTCCGACAAAGCTGAGGACATCCCTGCGATTGCGGAAGTACCTGAAAACGGCATCGGCGACCAGCAGAATGACGAGGCAGTGGTCGATGAGCCAGGCACTAACGAGCTAGGAACCGAAGAGCAGTTAGCTGCTAAGGACCTAGGAACCGAAGAGCAGGTAGGTGCTAAGGAATTGAACGCCGAGGAAATAGCCGCCAAGGAGCTAGGAGCCGAGGAGCAGGTAGCCATTAACGAGCTAGGAGTCGAGGAGCAGGTAGCCATTAACGAGCTGGAGAGCGAGGAGTCTCTCACTGAGGTCAGCGAACCTGAAACCAAAAGGTTCAACGACCGCAGGGACTCTGAGAGCAACGACGGCAGCGAGATGGAGTTCGGCTACAACCCCAAGAACATCTTCGACTGCTACGAGAACTTCCGCGCCGAGTACTTCAAGGGCGACCCCAAGTACGACTACATTTACTACTCGGACAGCGAGTACGAGTACAACCACAGGGCTGACCGCCAGAAGAAGAAGCAGCCCAGGTTCCACAAGAAGAGGGACGACAGCCACCTGAAGAGCGAGCTCGGCGCTCTCGCCGTCGTGCGTAGGCTCCAAAAGCTTCGCAACGCCACCCTGGACCAGTATCCTTGCGGCTACATTCGCATTGGCACTCGCTACGTCCACTTCACCGAGATCGAGAAAAATATTAAGAAGGGCAGCAGGCACTTCCAGCAGTTTTCCGTAAGGCTCCCCAGTGACTCCGAGTGATTTACGACTCCACTGTCACCAGCCGATACTGCTTTCTTGCACCAACCTTATTATTAGGACCATACTACCATCAGTCTTAACCTTGCAAATTACCCATTACACCCCGCCTTAAACTCATCAACATATTTTACAACCATTAATATACTTAACACACTACGTACATCTCTACCTATACACATCTTTATTCCGTAATATCCACCCATTTTTCTGGCAATAACTTTACACCTATTTACATACATACTTATTCCTTTATGGTCCTCTTTACACACCTCTATACCTACGTTACTTATATACATTACTTTTATATACCTAACAGGTACATTCCTGTTACTGTATACATACACCATAAGTACATATTTAACTTTACGTGTATATACATATATATATATATATACATACACATACATACAGATACTCTGTATGCACGTGTACTTATGACCACATACTACGCCATATATAAACTCACACACATCCATATACTTATACCTGTATACATATACATCTTGTTTCATTAATACTATCCCATCTTTGTCATTCACACACCAATAATTCAATCACTCATTCAATAAATCAATCTATCCTATCACTAACTTATTACTTATCTCTTAATGTCCATTACTTAAGCCTTAACGTCCACTACTTATCTCTTATTGACTATTACTTATGCATTAACGTCCATTACTTAAGCCTTAACGTCCACTACTTATCTCTTATTGACTATTACTTATGCATTAACGTCCATTACTTAAGCCTTATTGACTATTACTTAAGCCTTAATATCCGTTATTCATCCTCTAATTTCTATTTTCTTTGTACTTTCTGTTAATTTCCTCTTGTACTATTACACATTTCATTTCATTTCATTTCAATGACTGTTTGCCATTCACTTTATGTTTGTTAATGTTTTCGAGACTGCTCCGTCCATTATCGAGTGTGCTGACCTCACTTCGAATCTTGAGGTTCCGCTGTAGAGGCTTTCGTGCAGTTTTTCTATTGAGTATATTCCCATGTTGTGCAGGCCGTGTCTCACTCCTTCTGCCACTATTGGGATTGCGTTATGCACTGAGCCCTTGTCCATTACTAAGCCTGACACTCCTTGTGAGACTACTGGCAGTGTTCCTTCTATGTGATATCTGCTTGCTGATCCTGAGTGTCCAAAGTGCTTTAGGCTATTTGTTATTGCGTCCTTGCTTCCCATCCCTCTGTAACTCTTCATTCTAACTCCGTCGTTGATGTAATATTCTCCTGGCGTTTCTTTCGTTCCCGAGAATATGTTTCCACCCATTATTGCGCTTGCTCCTAGTGCTAGTGCCTATTAATTAATTTATTATTATTGTCTTTATTTGTCATTGTACCTTCAACATCAACTCTATATATCTAACTAGCTATACTACCTATTTCTGTTTATTATTGTTTATATTGTTTATATTAGCTATACTACCTATTACTGTTTATTATTGTTTATACTAGTCATACTACTTATTACTGTTTATATTAGCAATACTACCTATTTCTGTTTATTATTGTTTATACTAGCTATACTACCAGTAGCTACTTATTACCATATCTAACTACCAATTAATACTTATACTAATTATACGACCTATTACCACATAACACTGTTTATACTATACTACTTATACTATGTATATCCATCCATATATATATATATATATATACATATATATTTCCATGTCTATCCATATCCTTATGTAACTATGCCATTACCTTCAATATGTCTCCTGAGCACTTCACTCCTCCGTCTGCTATCACTGGCAATCCGTTACACTGCTCAAATGCGTATCTACTGACGTAATACACTGCTGTAGCCTGTCCTCTTCCGACACCCGTTACTGTCTAAAAATAATTTAATCAGTGTATTTGCCTCAGTTTTATATCTAGGGGCCTTTTCAACATCAGCGGTTTTTGTGTGCCACCTGTGACAGGTTATTGAACCTTAGTCGTTGTGACCCCATAGCACCACATTGTGTTAACTCCTGTCAAACCGTCTAGTTTGTCAGGAATAAACCTATAGTTGCCATGGCGGTAACAATACTGTGTCTGTGCCCACCATTTCCATGTCATCGTGTTTACGTAGCTGACTATAGTTACTACCGCCTCAGAGCCCAGCACCATGAGCTCCCGTTTGCCTATCTACTATAAAGTACCTGTGTTGTACATATCGACCCTATTCCCATTCCAACCTTGATTGCGTCACATCCTGCATCGATCAGGTTTTTCGCCTGGCTGACTGTCACTACGTTTCCTGCTACTATCTGCATACCTCAGTTAATTGCTTACAATCTTTTTCTTTCCTCATATATACACCACTCGTTAATCTACCTAGTGACTTCTAAACCTACTTGTACTTCTGGAAACACTGATTTAAGCTGTTTGATCAGGTCTATTTGGTATATGCTGTTGCCCTGACTCGACTCAATAACTATGACGTCTGCCTTGGCCTCTATCAGCCTCTTAGCTCTTTCCATTGCGTCATTCCTATATTTACTTGAGCAACTCTATCAATTGTACACTCAACTTATTCAACTCAAATGCTACTTCAACATCTATTATTACTTATCTATTGCCTCTGTTACTACATTCTCTACCTTGTTGACAACGCTGCTCCCACCAGTAGCTGTTTATTTTCATCCTTTGATGCGTTAGGATACAGTTTATTTTTATAATAGTCCGACCTAAGAATCAATTATTATTCTAAGTAGTGGTAATGACAGTATTGTTATTACTGTTACTGTTACTGCTATCAGTGTTACAGTTATTGTTACTGTTACTGTTATTGTTACTGTTACTGCTATCAGTGTTACAGTTATTATTAGTATTGCTATTGTTATTGTTATTGATATTGTTATTATGACTATTGTTATTATTAGTATTGTTACTGTTACTGCTATCAGTGTTACAGTTATTGTTACTGTTATTGTTACTGTTACTGTTATCAGTGTTACTATTGTTACTGATACTAATCCTTATATTACTACTAATGTTACTATTATCAATAATAGTATTAATATACATAATAGGTATATTTGTTTACTCACTTTGTTACGATTGACACCAATTCGTGGTCTTTATTTACTATTGGCAGAACTCCCTTTTTGCTTTTAAACAACAGTTTGTTTGCTTCTCGGAGCGTCATTGGGTGTTTTCCGACCACCAGGTCCGTGGTCATGATGTCTTGCAGGACCGTGTTCAGCGACTCTTCAAAATATATGTCCGTCGCTGTCACCAGTCCCATCAGCTTTGACCCCCTCTTCCCATCAGATGTTATAGGCACCGATCTGTGTATCCATGAGTGCTACTACATTTCAACTAGTATCAAGTCACCCGTACCTTCCTAGCTACTACCTATTTACTCCTAGCTGCGACTCACTTATATCCGTATGTGTCCTTTATGTGGATCCAGTCTGAGACTGTCGATGTTGGCTTTAGGCACATTGGATTTTGCACAAACCCATTTTCGAACCTTTTGACCAAATTAACTTCCTTTACCAAATCGTCTATCGACATGTTACAGTGTATAATTCCAATGCCCCTATTTTTCAATTATTACATTTAAACATTTATTATTTCTATGTCTGACTAGATTTTGCAATAAATACATAAAATTTCAAAAATTTAAAGGCAAATCCCACTATTTATTTAATAATACTTCACTAACTCCAATTGTTAAACTATCTATTATTTATGGCGTAATTTAACCATTCAACTTTACATAATATTTACCCTAGTAGAGCCATTGCTGTTGCCATATCAGACTCCGTGATTGTGTCCATTGGAGCTGAAACAATCGGCATTCTTAACTTAATATTCCTTGTCAGTTTCGATGTCAAATCAACTTTACTGGTCGATTCACGTATAAACCCTATATGTCAATTTTTATTAATGTTTTGTGTAAAGTATTTAATGAGCTTTAATAGCTAATTAGACCGAATTTAAATAGTTAACAGGGTGCTTGGGAATACAATGGTCATGGGCAAATAAAGGTCAATTCATGGAATTTTAAGGTGGATGCTATTACAAAATTAGCACGCAATTAAATGCTAGGGACTAATTGCTAGTGTTTAACCTGGAAGAAGAATTATGTCATCGTACGACAGTGACATTTTGTTGTACTCGAAAAGTTCAACTGCCGAATAACCATCCGCCATGGTTCTCTATTATTTAACTACAATTACGATTTTGGACTACAAAATGGTTGGAATCTAGATGTTCTCGGGAATTTAAGTAAAAACAGAAATTATTAGTCCCCATACCCTGATTCGTATAGGGGTTTTATGACATCAGAATATATATTATTCACAATAAGCCAGTACCATCTGGTCAAGCCTATTCATGATGATTTATATTTATAAACTCCTCATGAATTACCTTTTATTATAAGATTTATTGTCCAATTTATTTAAAATATAAAACTTTATTAATTTGACATAGATTGGATGTTATTAATATATTGGACTCTTATTTTAATCAATTTTAGGGGTACCTTTTCCATTTTATATTCCATTATTCAATGTGTATATCGAATACTTGCGAAAATCGCTTTATAAACATTACACAATTATACTCTTGTTCAATACTAAATAAGGCTGATTATCAGTTTTAGAGGCACAAATTACTTACACACACCTTTATTCACACTCCCAAGTATATGTATGTTGCTATACCAATATTATCTTAAATAGAGTTTCAAAAAACTATAATTGGGAGCATCCAGTTAGTGTATAACCATTATCATTGTTATTACTTAAAGATTGGTACTTGAACTCTGGGCCGATATAATAATAGTATCGAGTTTTTTAAAAGTTCACGGCTTTATTTAATACGGATGGCGCTTAGACAAGGTTAGAGGATGTACTTACACACATATGCCCTGATGTTCCTACTTCAAAGGGAATTTCACATATTTAATAAGTATATAATGTTAAATTAATATGTTCTATTTGTTTTCAATTAGTCATATATCAAAATATGGTTTAATATCAAAAATTAGAATTGGCCATAGAGGCCAAGGCCAACAGATATTGTACTTAACCTTTTCAATTTAATCATATTAAAATCAATAAAAAATTGATAAGTACTTAATACATTTATATTAAATAAAAAGTGCATGTGTTTAATATTTATGAATTTTATTATATGGAACGTGGAGTTGCGATACCCACAACGTAAATATATCTAAGAAAGAAATAGAGGAAATTTTTGTGTTAGGGGTTGGTCTTGACTTTGTAATAGTTATATTTAAGTAAAATTAGTATATATACACTCATTTATGTTGGTTTTTTGAGTGTTGTTGTTGTCGCCAGCCGGGTGCTGGTTCGACTACCTCTACATTTGTGTTATTATGTTATAATGGTCATATTTTGACGTATTAGTGATCGAAAAAAACTATTGTACAATATTATCTGTAGAATCCTAGAGGATAGGATTTATTTATAAATGTATAATAATGTTTGTCTATGAGCTTTAACAAATGAGATTTAATCAGCTTTTTTGATCAATATAACCATGTTTAACAATACCTTCAACATTGTAAAACTGAGATATTATCGCAACACTAAATTTGGAGAATTTATCGCAACAATGAGTATGTAACGTTGACATGAGATGGGATTAGGTTACTCTGATCTTCATGTTTATTTTCGTTGTAGAAAAAGTAAGCGTTCAACCCCTGAATATTCTGTGACAACCACACATAAAAGATATACAGGATGTAGTAGCTTTTTTGTACGTTCACATGAGATTCAATTTACTCAACCTGCCGATGGCTTAAAACACAACGTTTTATTATACGACAGTTCCAGTTCTAGGGATGGCAGTGACTATGTGTTCGGTTATTATTATCCCCGAAATCAAAATGAAATTGTAAACAAAGTTCATGTTTATTACTCGGTCCTGGCTCCTGAGCATCCTCTTGTTATTTCATTTGAAACGAAAATAAAGAAGTATGACTGTTATTTTAAACAATTGAAAACAGCGAGATGGAATTACGCATCCAATATAACAGAATATTTAATTGGTAAAGATCTTAACGTTAATCTGTTGGATGAAGAATACAAGCAAATATCATTAAAAACGACAATTAAGCTTACCAGCAATAATAGTAATAAAGGTGTTACGGCTAAGATTCAGCAACTAGATCAAACTTATTTCAGATATATAATTATTCCGAACGGAGTCGATCCAGAACTAGGAAGTGAATGTTTATTTACATTAGATTTTAAAACGAAAGAACCTAAAAGTCCTGAGGCTAACGCCTCTCAAAAAAATAATCAAATTGATCCTTATTTTCTACGTTCCTTTACAGGACACTTTTTTGATGGAATAATGGTATATTTTACGAGAGAAAAACCCATACATAAACCTAAACGTGAAGAGAAAGAATATGAAGGTAAGGCCATACTATTGGAGTTAATTGATTCTTCTAAAGATAAAATACAAATGATGAGAAAAGATGAAGGGGGTTATTGGTGGTCTGATGTAAAAGTTGAGTGCAAAACAGATACTAAACTGATATCAAAGCTGAGTGAAATACAAAGTCAACTGGATAAAAACGTAGTTATTGTCATTCTGGATGAGAAAAAAACATACAAGGGAGTTCAAACGGTTACAACTGAACAAGGTACAAAAGCATACATGAAGTATACACACGAATTCCAAACGACCAATAAACCTAAACTCTTATTTGATAGAACAGAACCCAAAATTGCCTTAACACAATCTATTACAGCAAAAAAGGTTGAAGTATTTTACTTGAAACCAAAAGATGCCAAAGATGATGATAAAGAGCCCTTTTTAATCATTTTTGATCCCAATGGTCAAGAACGTAATAAAAAAATAGGTTACCACTTTGCAAATAAGTACAACTTTATCGATTGGAAATCTTTTTCGTTTGAGGAAAATGGAAAAGCAATGGAAGATGGTAAGTTGGTTGAAAAATTGTACAAAAAAGTAGAAAAGATTGGAGAACTTGGGAGCTGTATATCAGATTTAGGATTACTAAGGTCATTGGCATATGACATTTTACTTGATAAAGAAATCACAGCACCTACAGTTCCACCAGTCGATAAACCTAAAAAACCAGAAATAGTAGAACCGAAGTCAGATCCCGATCCTCCTCCAATATGGCTGATTGTAGGTTGTGTTGCAGCAGGAGTAGTTTTAATAGTTACTTCAGTCGTTGTTTATGGTATCTATTGGTACAACACAACAATCAAACTCTTGACATAGTTTATACAATCAGGTTGTTTATTCTCACTTGTGTACCATATTTCACTGTACTATACTGTAAACACCTGTAACATATTGTTAATAGTACCAAAACACGATTTAACACCTGTAACATATCAATCACCTCTAATTCAATGCAGTTTTATAACATATGTGTTAGCCATGTTTATTTATAATAGCCTTGTACATACTCAAATGACATCCATCATATCCAATACGTTATATCTAAATAACCTAAAAATAGCCTATCCAAACAATAAATCAAACTAGAGTTAATATCCATGTTGCTATTAAAAATATTTGATAATCAAACCATATGAAAAGATCGGGGTAAGTCGAATCCACTTAATTCCTATTTTCGGAGATTAATAATTAATTGACTAAAGGTAAAGTATCCTAACAATGTGAATTTATAAGTATTAAATAACTGATGCATGTCTTTTGATTCCATCAACTTTCATATTCTTCCATGTGGCACCTAAACCATCAAGACACACATTGTACAATATTCTGCTGTTCAGATTGAAAACCATGTACATTTTCATGGTTGTATCGACTTTATATATTTTTTGAGATCTATATTAATTTAAAAATGGAATATATACACTCATATATGATGGTTTATTGAGTGTTGTTGTTGTCGCCAGTGACGTGCTGGTTCGACTACCTCTAGATTTGTGTATTTATGTTATAATGGTCATATTTTGACATATAAGTGATCAAATAGACCTATTGTACTATAGAATTTGTAGAATCCTAGAGGATTGGATTTATTTAAAAATGTACTATAATGATTGTCTATGAGCTTTAACATTTGAGATTTAATCCGCTATTTTTATCAATATAACCATGTTTAATTAAACCTTCATTTTGGAAATTTTGAGCTATTATCGCAACTTTAAATTTGTTAGATTTATCGCAATAATGAGTATGTAAAAATGACATGAGATGGGATTAGGTTACTCTGATCTTCATGTATATTTTTACAGCAAAAAAACTGAAAAATATACAGGTACTGGCTATAATGTGACTGTTAAACAAGAAAACTATCCTGGATGCAGCAATTATGTTAAGTACACTCACGAAATTGCCTTTAATAAGGATATTGATGGTCGACGTTACAACGTTCTATTATATGATGGAAATGATAAAAGTTCTGAGGGTAACCCTGTATTTGGATATTATTATCCTAATGACAGTAATCAAGTTGTTCAGTCGGTGAGTACCTATTACTCTGTTTTAGATCTTAATTTCCCCCTAGCTGTTACGTTTAAATGCGGTGGCAACTTTTATAACTGTGATTTGGGTAAATTAAAATATGCTGGATGGGATCGTGCTTACAAAATAACCGAATATACCTTTCATAAAAGTTTTAGCAAAGAAATTTTGGATGAAGAATATAGAAAGAAATACAGAAACAGGAAAATCCGATTTAGAATTGGCAGTGAAAAGGTAGAAATGTATGGTGGTAAACAGGAACTAGGAAATAATAAGAACTATAGATTTATATTTACACCGAAGGGAAAAGAGTCGGTTCTAGACAGTGAATACTTATTTGCCATTGATTTCTTTACCAATGAACCAGTATGCCCTAAAGATCCAAATCCACAAAATCCGGGATATTGTAGAAGAGCAATTGTAGAAGAATTTTGTAAACAGTATAAATACAGACACCGTTGTAGAATAGCGTCAGGAAAAGATCTTTGTAAAAAGTTTAAAGATAAAACGAAATGTGAGGAACCTTTAAAAAAAAAAATATGTGGAAGTAATAATGAATCATGTCGGACTCATATCAAAAAACTTTTCATTGATAAAGAAGAAACAGTAGAAATTAAACACACAAACAAAATTGATGAATATTTTCTTCGTCCTTTCAATAACCAACTTTATGATGGAATTATGGTATATTTTGATAGAGAAAGCAAACAACCTCCCGAACAAAAGTGTAAGCAGAATGAAGATAATAACAATACTGCATTGCTGATAGAGTTTATTGATTCCTGTAATTCGACAACCTGCCTTAAGAGAATGGATTCAAACGGTCATTGGTGGGCTCAAGTATCATTAGATTACAGCGACGACAAAACTTTACATAGCAAGTTAGAAAAGATAAAGCAGGAGTACAAACGAGATACAATTACAGTGATTCTTGATAAAACAGAATCATACATGGGAGTTGAAAAAGTTAACACAACTCCCGGTCAAGGTTATAATAAATACACTTACATCTTTAGTAGTGCAAATACACCCAATCTCTTGTTCGAAAGAGCACAATTATTGGATGGTCCATTAGGAAAGTTAGGAACAAAAGCTAAACATGTTGAGGTATACTATTTAAAAGCCAGTGGGAAAGAGGATAAAGAACCCTTTTTAATTGTCTTCGACCCAGATGGAGAATCAAAAAAAGAAAAAAACGAATGTTACCACTTCATAGGTAACTACAAGTTTAAAGACTGGGTAAAGTTTAAATGTACGGAAGATGGGAAAGCAATAGAAGATGAAAAAGAATTGGTAAAGAAATTGTACGAAAGGGTCAACAAAATCGATACGTCTGTAAGCTGTATAACTGATATAACCACTGTTAGGTGGTACGCTCATCAAATATTAATAGGTGAGGAGCCTAAAGAACCTAAGCCAGAACAGACCCCAGTACCTACGAAACCAAAACCATTTGACCCACCTCCAAAAGAGGAAACTTTACCTATATGGCTGATTGTAGGTTGTGTTGCAGCAGGAGTAGTTTTAATAGTTACTTTAGTCGTTGTTTATGGTATCTATTGGTACAACACAACTATCAAACTCTTGACATAGTTTATACAATCAGGTTGTTTATTCTCACTTGTGTACCATATTTCACTGTACTATACTGTAAACACCTGTAACATATTGTTAATAGTACCAAAACACGATTTAACACCTGTAACATATCACTCACCTCTAATCCAATGCAGTTTCATAACATATGTGTTAGCCAAGTTTATTTATATTAGCCTTGTACATACTCAAATAACATCCATCATATCCATTAAGATATTTATAAATAACCTATAAACAGCCTATCCAAACAATAAATTAAACAAGGGTTAATATCCATAATATTAGAAGTTTAAAATTACAATTAAGCCGTATGATAAGATCGGGGTCGTTCACAGCCACTTAAATCCTAATTTCAGAGTTTAGTAATTAAGTGACTAAGCACAAACGAACCTAATTATGTTAATTTATATGTGTTATATAACTGATGCATGTCTTTTGATTCCATCAACTTTCATATTCTTCCATGTGGCACCTAAACCATCAAGACACACATTGTACAATATTCTGCTGTTCAGATTGAAAACCATGTACATTTTCATGGTTGTATCGACTTTATATATTTTTTGAGATCTATATTAATTTAAAAATGGAATATATACACTCATATATGATGGTTTATTGAGTGTTGTTGTTGTCGCCAGTGACGTGCTGGTTCGACTACCTCTAGATTTGTGTATTTATGTTATAATGGTCATATTTTGACATATAAGTGATCAAATAGACCTATTGTACTATAGAATTTGTAGAATCCTAGAGGATTGGATTTATTTAAAAATGTACTATAATGATTGTCTATGAGCTTTAACATTTGAGATTTAATCCGCTATTTTTATCAATATAACCATGTTTAATTAAACCTTCATTTTGGAAATTTTGAGATATTATCGCAACTCTAAATTTGACAGATTTATCGCAATAATGAGTATGAAAAATTGACATGAGATGGGAGCAGGTCAATCTTATCTTTACATCAATTTAAATAATAAGAACCAAAAATGTACGGTTAACGGATGCACGGTTACTCCTTCTACAGCCCTTTTTAATGATACCATAGACTTTGAAGTTGTCACTTACAATTTCAACTATAATGGAAAGGCTCCAACAAGTTTTGATATTTACATATATGATAGTAAAGAGGCGGTTTATGACTCTTCTTACATTTTTGGTTATTGCTCACCTTCATCCAATCAAGTAGCCAATAACGTCGAAGTATATTATTCAGTTTTAGCACAAGATAAGCCATTAGTCATTACTTTTGTTACAAACAACCAAAAATATAATTGTAAATATGATGACTTAAAATATGCCAGATGGAATTGGGCTTCATACATTACTGAACATACTTTTACGGGCGATCTGTTACCCAAGTTGAAGGAACAATACAGGAAGCTGTTATTGAACAAAACAATAAAATTTGCTGTTGGAGACGAGGCAACTAATGGTGTAGAAGTAATACATCAGGAGATCGGCGATGAAAAAAAGAAGTACAGAATTATTTACACGCCAAAAAACCGCGACTCAGTTTTGAATTGTAATTGTTTATTTAATCTTGATAAAGAGACTAAAGATTTATCCAATCAACTTGAGGTAAAAGATGGTTGTAAAGGCCCTCAGGATAAAAAGGCTATAAATAAAATTGATCAATATTGTTTAACTTCTGTCAAAGCTCACTTCTTCGATGGAATCATAGTATACTATGAAAAAGAGAATGACAATAAGTATACAGCTTTATACTTGGAGTTCATTGATTTGCGTAAGAAAGACATATGCCTTAAAAGAATAGATCAAGAAGGGTGTTGGTGGGCTGAAGAAACGATTAATTACAAAGACAAAACGAGTTTGGGGAGTCAATTAGGTACAATAAAAAATGGTCTCAAAAAGGTAAACACTGTAATCCTGGACGTTAAGGTTTCCTACACCGGTGTTGAAGTAAATCCTGATAAAACTACACAAGCTTATATAAAGTATACGCACACATTTACATCTGAAGACGAGCATAATTTCTTATATGGAAGAAAAATTATAACAATTGGTTCATGCTTAACAAATGTTAAATCGAAAAAAGTTGAAGTGTACTATCTGAAAGCCAAAAATAAAGAAGATGAACAGCCATTTTTAATTGAGTTTATTCCAAATGGTGAGGGAGCTCAAAATAACAAAAATGCTTACCACTTTACATATAACGAGGGATTTGACAAATGGACAGAATGTAAAGAGTCTAACAAATTAAAAAACAAATTAGACAAAATAAATACAAATGGTGGATGTATAACGAAAATAAGTTTACTTAGGTGGTATGCACATGAAATATTAATAGGTGAGGAGCCTAAAGTACCTAAAACAGAAGATGAAACAATACCTAAAAAACCAGATATAGTAGAACCTAAGCCAGAACCTGAACCTCCACCTATATGGCTGATTGTAGGTTGTGTTGCAGCAGGAGTAGTTTTAATAGTTACTTTAGTCGTTGTTTATGGTATCTATTGGTACAACACAACTATCAAACTCTTGACATAGTTTATACAATCAGGTTGTTTATTCTCACTTGTGTACCATATTTCACTGTACTATACTGTAAACACCTGTAACATATTGTTAATAGTACCAAAACACGATTTAACACCTGTAACATATCACTCACCTCTAATCCAATGCAGTTTCATAACATATGTGTTAGCCAAGTTTATTTATATTAGCCTTGTACATACTCAAATAACATCCATCATATCCATTAAGATATTTATAAATAACCTATAAACAGCCTATCCAAACAATAAATTAAACAAGGGTTAATATCCATAATATTAGAAGTTTAAAATTACAATTAAGCCGTATGATAAGATCGGGGTCGTTCACAGCCACTTAAATCCTAATTTCAGAGTTTAGTAATTAAGTGACTAAGCACAAACGAACCTAATTATGTTAATTTATATGTGTTATATAACTGATGCATGTCTTTTGATTCCATCAACTTTCATATTCTTCCATGTGGCACCTAAACCATCAAGACACACATTGTACAATATTCTGCTGTTCAGATTGAAAACCATGTACATTTTCATGGTTGTATCGACTTTATATATTTTTTGAGATCTATATTAATTTAAAAATGGAATATATACACTCATATATGATGGTTTATTGAGTGTTGTTGTTGTCGCCAGTGACGTGCTGGTTCGACTACCTCTAGATTTGTGTATTTATGTTATAATGGTCATATTTTGACATATAAGTGATCAAATAGACCTATTGTACTATAGAATTTGTAGAATCCTAGAGGATTGGATTTATTTAAAAATGTACTATAATGATTGTCTATGAGCTTTAACATTTGAGATTTAATCCGCTATTTTTATCAATATAACCATGTTTAATTAAACCTTCATTTTGGAAATTTTGAGATATTATCGCAACTCTAAATTTGACAGATTTATCGCAATAATGAGTATGAAAAATTGACATGAGATGGGATTAGGTTACTCTGATCTTCATGTTTATTTTTACAGCAAAAAGGATCAAGCATACGGTAGTGGATATACTGTAACGCCTACACAAAAAACTTTCGAAGGATGTAGTGATTTTCAGGTGATTACTCATGCTATATCATTTACTAAACCTGATGATGGGTTAAATTACAACGTTCTATTATATGATGGTTATGATAATAAGACTGAAGGTAACTATGTGTTCGGTTATTATTATCCTCGTAATCCTAACGAAGTAATTAAGCAAGTCGATGTATATTACTCAGTTTTAGCACCTAATGTTCCTCTTGTTATTTCATTCGTTACAAAAGGTGATCAAAATTATAATTGTGTACCTCAAGATCTGAAAGATGCTGGATGGGATCGTGCTTATAAAATAACCGAATATAATTCTTTTAAAAGTTTGAGTAAAATTATTTTAGATGGAGAATACAACAAACTATCAAGGAAAAGAAAGATTAAATTTACAATTGGGAAGGAAAAGGTAGACATATTTGCTGATAAACAGGAATTAGGAAATGATAAGAGCTATAGATTTATATTTACTCCTAAGGGCAACCTTTCAGTCCTAGGAAGTAATTACATGTTTGCCATAAATTTCAATAGTAATGAACCTATATGTCCTGATGATCCTGATCCTGAAGTTCCACGGGATTGTAAAAGACTTCAGGTATATAAGAAATGCACACAAACCAACAAAAATTCACAAGAAAAATGCAGAGAAAATCTAGATATTCTTGCTTTTCGAAAATCTCTTAAATACGACACCAAACACCCAAATAAGATTGACGAATATTTTCTTCGTTCATTTACGGGTGAACTTTATGATGGAATTATTGTATACTTTGAAAAAAAAAAAGCAAGACGACCAAAACAATATTGTGGATTACATGAATACAATAACAATAAGGTATTACTTTTGGAGTTTATTGAGTCATCTAAACCCAAAAAACACCTTAAGAGAAAGGATAGTGAAGGTTATTGCTGGGTTGAAGATTCGATTAAGTACACTAGTGATACAGAACTGTCGACTTGTCTGGGTGAAATTCAACAAGGACTTGATCAAAACGCAGTTACAGTCATTATTGATGAAAAAAGACAATACAACGGTCTTGAAGGCTTCGAATCTGGTGGAACAAACAAAGTTTGCAAAAAATACACATACAAGTTTAATAAAGCTAACAATCCTATCATTGTATTTGCAAGATCCACAATATCAATCACTGCAAAAGGCTTAAAGGATGTCAAGGCAAAACATGTTGAAGTGTATTATTTGAATGCTGGTGGTAAAGAGGATACACAACCATTTTTAATAGTGTTTGATGAAAAAGGTGATGGTAAAGAAAAAAAAAACAATAAACCTTACCACTTTACCAATTCTGAAAAGTTCGAAGAATGGAAACCTTTTGAATTTAAAAATGGTGAGGAAAATTTAAAAGATGAGAAATTGATCGAAAAATTAGAACTAAAAATAAAACAAATAGAGACAAATGGCGGCTGCATACCTAATTTAACTTTACTTAGATGGTACGCACATGAAATTTTAATTGGTAAAGAACCTGATCCACCTACAAAAGAAGAAGAAGTAACTCCTCAGAAACCAAAACCATTTGACCCACCTCCAAAAGAGGAAACTTTACCTATATGGCTGATTGTTGGTTGTGTTGCAGCAGGAGTAGTTTTAATAGTTACTTTAGTCGTTGTTTATGGTATCTATTGGTACAACACAACTATCAAACTCTTAACATAACCTGGCCTTCAGTATCACATCCTCACTCACCACAAAGTGTGTACCATATTGCCGACCTTCTAAATTAAGGTTATCACTCTCATATGGGCTTAACTCACGTAACACACACTTAAATACTGAATGCAGTAAGGTTTGTAAATCGGGTTGATTCACAAACTGGGTGTAAACACCTAATGTAGTATATAAAATGTACCTATGTGCTCCATACATATTATAGTGCTGTTCCGCGCTCCAAATTTCGCTTTATCTCCTCTGAGTACGCTCCAAATGAACGGTCCAACTTCTTGTTAAACATTCTGTTTCTCTCGTTGATGTACGATATATCCTGCGCGTCATCATCGTACGTCCTTCTTCTGCTAAATTGGTCTCGTTTTTTATATTGTTTTTCAACGTTTTTAACTACTAGGTCCTTATTAGTTTCTGAGGCTTCATGGTTGACAATTGTTGGTTCATAGAAGGTTCCCCCCAGTTGCTGCTTCTGTTTTTCGTAGAGCACGTGGTTAAATCCCGTTTCTTTAAGCCTATAAATCGTTACACATGTGTCTATATATTATGAATATGAGTACCGGATATGTAAATAACTATTAGGGGAACCCGTACCTTTTTTTGTGTGCCCTGTATAAGGCATCCTGATTAAACACATTCCATCCAAACGATTTATTTTTACTTTTCTTTTTTTCTATCTTATTCACACGTTCCACAACCATCGCAGGCATCTACATTTCAATATCACCAATAATATGTAAAAATAGCATCACTCCAGCCATTGTAACACTCGAGTGTAAATACGGCGTAAGGGGTCATTGCTTGTAAGATTAATAAATACCTATCTATTTAAAGGTACATAACTGTTATTTTACCATGAAATGCTTACATTTAACTCCTTGGTGAGTCTTATATTAACCACCTCTTCTTCATCTCCTCCTTGCTTACTTGATTCCTCTGGTCCTTCACTCGTCAGACCGACTCCCGTGGCCTCAGTGGCCTTAGGACTACTTGTTAATGTGGACTTGAGGCTTCTAGCTAATCTAGGGTTTGATTTCAGTTTGTCTTCCAGAATTACTTCTTTCTTGTTCAACCTACTGCACTCACTTATTTTACCAGTTAGTTTCATTAGCCTCAGGGTAATTGGATCCACTTCCTCTTCTTTCACCACATCACCGTCTGACCCCTCACCTTCCACATGGTGAGAAGTATCCGATAACTCTTTATCTTCAGCATCTGACGTTGGTGTGTCACCAGCTTCATCCAATAAATCATATGTGTGTTCGCTCTTATCTTCTTGTTCAGGTACCTCATCCTTATCTGGTGAAAAGGCCCTAGACTCAGTGCCACTGGTGGGAGTTGGGATGTAGTGATGTTTTACGCCCTTCAGGGACTCTGCCAACAGCCTCTTTCCCAAAGTGTTGCTACTCTCAGGGTCAGGCTTCCTCCTATTCTTTACTTTACCGCTGTATGCACATCTAACCTCTTCATATGCTGAGATGCCTTCCTGCTCATCCGTTTTTGTCAACCCCTCGCTAGCGCTGGTAGCGCTAGCCATCAGCCCCTCCAACAAGCGACGCTGTTCATTCACCTCCTTACTCACCAACTTTGTTTCTACGCGATCCAATACTCCGCAGTCAATGAAAGCCACTTCAATTCTGGGCATGCCGTTTGCGTGAACTGACACATTTTCAATTGCACGAACAAACTCCATCCCAGAGACCACTCTTCCGATCACTGAATATCTGCCATCAAATGAACGAGAAGAACCAAACAGAATACAGAATTGCGATCCGAATGTGTTTGTTGTAAATTCTGTAAATTTGAGTTAGTTAACGAGTATAAACACTGTTAAAGTATGTTTAAGGCATATACATGGTCAATTTTCCACTAATTACAGGTAAAAGGATGATGATAAGTAGTACAAACTAAAATTACCTGAATCTGCATTTTTATCGCTTCCGCTAGGGGAATAGCCTCGGTAGTTAACCATCGTCACCAGCCCCGCCTGGCTGTGGGATCTGGTGTTCGGATAGTCCTTAAAACAGAGGTCAAACTTGTAGCCAGTGCCGTCGTCGTTTATTACGTCGCCGCATTGCATATATTCGCCCTTTATCACCCTGAAAACACTGGTGTTTCGGTATGTTAGGAGCTTCGGACGCCCTCTAACAATAGTCCATCCAGGAGCCAATTTAGCAGAATTAGAAGCAGATTCAGAGGCGCCTGAACCAAGCTTTGAGGAAGAACAAAGCTTAATAAAGTTTTCTATGAGTAGGTCAGAGGAATTGGTAAAAAAGTCAACAACCACTCTGCCACTTAAATTGGAACCAACAGCGACATCTAAGTATATTTGAGGGTGTCGTCCCATAGTATTATGTTAATTTGTAAATTTGTGAGTGATTTATAGTATTTTTGTAATAAATTTGATGGTTATAATTACAAAGCTACAATGGCATATTGTAGATTGGTTTGCGATAAATAAATAATAAAACGAGTTTAAAATTGATAAATAATATTAAAATAATTGAATTATTATCTTTTAATAAAAAAATAAATAAAGTAAAACAACTATTAAAAAATTGTGGACTAGAAAAATATGTGGAATCTCCAGTCAACTCACTATAAGTTTTGATTAATCGCAATATTTTTATCACAATTTACTGGCAGTGCCACAAATAAAATATTGAATACTTTACGTGAATCACTAACACTTATAAATGTATAACAAAATAAAATGAAAATTGATAAATGTTGGCTGTGTTCCTGTAACGTATATCCAGGTAATATTTTGACTCAATTTTAAAGATTCTAACTATATAAGATATATAATATAAAATTAGACGATGTGCATTTGTTAGAATAAGTAAAATACCCTTAACATCTGCTAATATGGATAACGTTGACTAATCATTTGTTAGGACATGGAATAGTTTTTGTTAGAAATGATTCAAAGATTTTTCGGTTCTGCTCAAGTAAATGCCATAAACACTTTAAGGCTAAACATAATCCGAGGAAGATTAAATGGACTAAGGCATATAGGCGTTTGCAAGGTCCAGAAATATCCTATTGTCACTATTAGCTAGATATAGCAGCTATTACTGTACACTTTTTATGTAACTGTTAATATAAATCGTTTTACAGGCAAGGAGCTGAACAACGATGAAAACATTGAGATGGAACTGAGGAAGAACAGGCCCGTTAGATACAACAGAAACTTGTACATCAACGCCATCAAGGCGATAAAACAGACAGAGAAGGTAGAACACCTTCGTAAACTGTTGCTATTTAAGCAAAGGAGGAGGAACTTGGTGGCCAAGAAACTGAGCTTAGCAGAGAAGGAGCTGGAGAAACACAAGGATATACTGCCGCTGAAGTTAGACCAGTTGGATACGGAGTCAATGAGATTAGAAACGGAAAGGGTAATTGTACTTATTTACGTTAACATAGTTACGTATTGGGGTTAAACAGATAGCTGGGTGTATGTGTGCACAACGAGTTGATTGTCGACTAATCTCACGTTTAGAAGTCCACGGCGCACTTAAAGGTCACAGAACAAACAAAATTCGTTAAAAATCGCAACAGTAAGAAGGTGAAAGATGACACAATGGATCTGGATTCCTAATTGGGTGATTGTGTGGAATTCCCGAGTAATATTGTAACTAAATTGAGTTTATATGCTGCTAAATAGCATTTGTGATTCATTTGTGTATTGTATGCTGGGATTGGGAAAAAATTGGAGTTATATAGAGATAATTGTTAGATGTTGTGTATGGAATGGGGATGTACTGGAGAGACAATTGAGTTCGAGAGTTCATTTGATAAATAATTATTAAGCCAAACAGTTGGAAGTCAATTGAAGAAATTTTAACAAAATACCGGATTCATTAATTAGTTAATGAATAAACTGGCCACCTCACTAACGGAAGATTCACTTAATGGAAAATAGTGATTCCAACAATACGCTGAGAGTAATTGGCATAGTATTTTGTATACAGATACGTAGTTTATGTTTATGTGAGCCAGGCCTTGGTGACTATTCAGCTTCATTAAAAGTAGACTAATAAATTGATTAGCAATTTCAAATCCTGCAAGAAACGCAAGGTCAAATCGAGGTTTTAAATAATCAAATAGTTAAGATAAACAAGCACATAAACAACCAGAAGATAAAAAATAAAAAGGCACAAGTAGCTCTCGAATCGGTAAGTTGAAGAAGCTGATATTTTAGTATACGTAATAGATATTTAAGTATTATCGCAGTTTGTACTCATAAAATGTGCAGCTTGACAGTGTTGACGAGAGTAAAAAGGTATATAAGCAAGTTTCAAGACTGTAAGTTAATACGTAGAAGTTGGTAGGTAGGTAGTTTCCAGCAGCAGCACATATGGTCGGCGTGAATAGTCAGTAACTATGTCGTATAGGCTAGTTCTTCGTAACAAACCGGAGTTGCACAAAGAACTGGAAGCAGAGAGGGACTCATCCAAAAACGACTTGCCGAAGCTTGAGTCGGTAAAGAACCAGTTGGTGGCAAAGTTAGGCGGACTCAACAGCCAGCTACTGGAAATAAATAAGCAAATAAGGCAGCAGACCACAGCAGGAAGCGCACATTAAGTTGCATAGCTGCTGACTTATAGATAATTAAGTAGAATTAGCAACAGTAGTTGGTCCTACAAAAAACACGTAGAAAAAGTAAACGTGACACATTGTCTGGTAGATTAGTTGTTCGATTAAACAAACAATCTAACAAATAAAAAAAATAAATAAATAAACAAACTAACAAATAAACAAACTAACAAATAAATAAATAAACAAATAAACAAACTAACAAATAAATAAATAAACTGATAAACAAACAAATAAATTAACAAACAAAATGTCGGATGGCTCTGTCAGTTTCTTGCTGAATGCGCCAGCACCGAGATTTAGAGTGCACCTGCTGCTCATCGTAGTGCTGGTACACGGGCTCTGCGACCTGTTGAGGTACACCTTCACGAAGCTGGGCGAGCTCTTTGACAAAGTAAACTTTAAGCTGACGAAGAAGCACCCGCAGAAGCTGACACTCAAGGACTTCAACAACTTTGAAACGGTGCTCAGAAGCGGAAACATGACGCCTTTCAGACTCCTCAAGGGACTGACGGTGGTGCTGGTCTTCCTGTGCGAGTTCTTGCTCCCATACTACCTGTTCAACAAGTCGACAAAGGTGCTCAGGACCAACTTTGAGAGGCAAGTGCACTCCTACGGGCCGCTGACGCTGGTGACCTGCAGAGTTCCGGACCCCAGGGACTTTTTCAGAGGAAAGAAGGAGTTGGAAGCACTGGTCCACGAGGAGTTGGAGGCCGAGAAGCAGTTTTCACTAAACTTAGGTAGGTTAAACTTCAGACGGTAGTAGCTAGTTACACAATAGGCTGAGAGGAAGATAGAGAGAGTAGCACCTACAGTAAGTAGGTGAATTTAGGCCATATGGTGATAGTAGATGGAGCATTATTGTCTCTGCGGTGTATGCTGATACGTAATGTAGGTGAACTGTTTGAAAGTCTTCATGATCTGGAGGATGACGATCCAGTAAAGGTCCAAGAAAGAGTAAACCAGCAGCTGGAAAAGGACACAAGGAAGAAGAGAGCAACGACGATGGATGAAAGTAAAAGCATATTTACAGACTAGATATATTTGTACACACACGTATATACACACACGTGTAGACAGATATACATACACACATGTAGACAGATATGGTCAGATAGTTAAATATCTAGACGGGTGGTTATATAGGTAAATAGCTAGATAGACAGGTAGACAGGTAGATAGCTATACAGATTGACAGACAGGTAGATAGCTATACAGATTGACAGACAGGTAGATATTAGATAGGGCGTTGATTAGATACATTGGAATATAGTTAACTTACAGGATATAGTTTAACAGATACAGGCTTAATAGCTATTTTATGCATCATGATTAATTTTGATGTATAGAGACTGACGCACTTAATTTGAACTCATTTAACCGATTCGTTGCATTCACACTATCCAAAGTGGCGTTACACGGACTTTATATCTCATTCCACGCCCTAATATCACCACATAACCAGAACGCCTTCATTAACTCATTTAGAAAGAGAAAAGCATAATGTAATACATATATAAGCACACACACATAGACTATTGAGCATTAGTGTATATACGGGCGAATTGTCGTATCAGTGTGCACGTTCCTACCTATATATACTGGCTCAGGGGTTGGTACGCGTATGTGACTGGTATATGTATACACATATACATACAAGTTTAGATATATGTATATTTATGCATAGGCATAAGTTTATAAGTGTACACACAGGTAAAAACATATGATTACAGGTATATTTTCAATTAATAATTGGTAGTTATGAAGAGGTGTAATAATACAAATTAAGGATGAATAGTAAATGAAATTTAAAAAGGATTTTAAATGATAAATTAAAATATCTGAAGGTTCAATTAACATTTATTAATGAAATATTTTATATTTTTAGGTTATTAATGAAAATAATAAAGAAATTTATTAATAATTAAATGCCATATGGGTCTTCTATACACATTTTGATAATGAAATTGATTCATATTGACCAGAATTGAATATAAAATATTTGAAAAATAAAAAGTTAATGTAAAACACACAATAGTAAAAATTTATTAAAAATAAATTAGTGATTAAGCTGGTTTTAAACAATTGTGGGAAGGCACTAGCCACTATTATTTATAACTAGCTTCACTCCATATGCGAAATATTGCTAAATCGGCGTTATTTTAATTTAAATTGTATGAATATATAAAATATAACATGACTTCTTCGAAGAAGATTGTTACACTCGTCTCCGCAGAGGGTGTTTCCTGTACAGTAAATAGAGATGTAATTTGCATGAGCAACGTCATAAAAAACATTTTAACCGGTAAATTATTAATCTTTAGACACTATTATATACAATAGGCCTGAATATTGCCGATTGGTTGAAGTTATGGCCAATTACTAGTTGTAATTGCCACCATAATTTCTGCCAGTAAATAGAGAAATTAACTGCCAATTTGCAGATATTGATGATGATAACGAGCCCATACCGCTGCCGAATATAAAAACGAACGTTTTGAATAAAATAATCGAATATTGCAAGCATCATTACAACAATCCCCCGACTCAAATTCCGCAGCCGTTAAAGTCATCCCAGCTTAACGAGGTATTAGGCAAATACACGCAGTAGATAAATAAATAGCAGCTATGGCGAAGTAGTACATGTTTCTGTATTTAATTCGCCCGGCACTGCTAGTACTCGCTGTTACGATCATGGATGTGTAGGTGGTCTCAGAATGGGATTATGAATTTGTGAACGTAGATAAGGAGTTTTTATTCGAACTGATACTCGTAAGCACAGCGAATTAGATATTTACAGCTGTTACTGAGTGCAATTATTATTTAATTAGTATACTTTTTATTTTTGGCTAGCTCTTTCACCCGGTTAACCATACTGAACCTAGCTAGTATTTTTTATACACACAACGTCTGTACACCCTGTAATACTGGCGCTGAATATTGGAAACGTAGGCAGAGAACTTTTTGGACATTAAGCCGCTGTTAGACTTAACCTGTGCAAAAGTGGCATCGATGATAAAGGGGAAAACGCCGGAACAGATTAGACGCGAATTTGATATAATAAACGATTTTACACCCGAAGAGGAGGCTAAAGTAACAATACGCTACTTAGTTAGATACGAACTGTGAATTTAGTTAGATATCAAATGGCCACTTAGTTGGATACACAGGACTAAGGATGGTGATACTTCTAAAACTGATAAGCCTTTAAATAATACACACTTTATAGATACGTGAAGAGAATAAATGGTGTGAGGAGCTTTAGCACCTTTTTCACAGATTTAATTTGTTAATGCAACCACTGAATTAACAAAATTTAATTTGTAGAATGCACCGCCAATTTACACAATAGATATGAAAAGTACTTGTGTGCCGTTCACCTGAGAGTAACCAGGGGTGGAAAGTGTCTTAGCTCAGATAGCGGCCGTTAGAATAATGAATCAGATGATCAGTTAACAGATAGATATTAGCACAGTAGGTAGTAGGGATTAAGGAATTGACTGTAACACCCAAGTCATACAAGGACCGGAGTAGGTCAGGACCATGGCAACCAGGTGGAACTGGAACAAGTGATCCCGAGGCATCTGAATACAGAAGAGGGGAGTCAAGGATAGGGGGGCTTTGTATACGTTTCAATATCGACCGTAAGAAGCTGCAGCCAGGGGACCAAGTTCACCCCAAGGCAATTCTGCCTTAAAAAAGCTAGAGGATGGATATATGGAGGGGGAAAACATTTGGGATTGAGAAGTTGCTGAAACACAGGGTGAAAATGAGGGCACACGTAACTCCTGTTGAACTGAAGGAGGAAAAGGCGGCTAAGCTAACTGAGGAGGGGAACTTATGAAGCAGCGAGTGGATTCAAAGTAATTTCAATGAAGACACAGGGCATGTAAGATAGTTTAATCATTAATGCACGCACTGTATGGATCTGGGAGAGGGAATCGGATGTGTAAAATGGAATTAAGTAGTGGATTAGGCTGCTTCCTCAAATGAGATGCAAGTTTCAGGACCTGGACAAGTTGGGCTGAAAAGGAGCTGTTTACAGACTTCTGGAGCTACACTAGGGATAATGGCGAGCTTGTAATTGAAACGATTAACCCCATGGCAGAGGGACTCCAGTCAGCCTTTCTCGAAGATGTAGCCCCTAAATTGGAACTCCACGGTCATGGATGAATGCTCGTGATATATTTCTCTGCATAGATATCTGTCTATTGGGATGCACCCTGAGGAATCTCGTGGAATCCAGTGGACCGGCGGGCAAGCAGGAGTGGAGGGACTTCGGCGACAGGGAGAGTCGATGGGACCGGGGCCTCCAGCTCGTCGCAGTAGATATCAACGACAGGTTCACGACTGACGAAATCGACTACAGACACGACCCGGTTAACAACAGTCACACGTTCACGCCGGCTCAGAGGTTCGTCATAGGCCTGGTCACGAGGGGCGACTCGGTGTTGTGGGACTCCAGGGACTACGGGTTCGAGTACGGCACCAAGTTGTTCGTAGGCGACAACGAGCGGGGCGAGCACGTGTTCAGAATTTACTTTCCAGGTCCAGTGCCGACGCCAACACAGCCCTTGGTCAAGCCCTTGAGGACGAAGCCGGAGCCCATACAAGCCTACTCGCCGCCTCAGTCACCGGAGTCTGACACAGAGAGGGACTACAACAAGTACTTGATAGCAGTCAACGTCAAATACAGAGCCTCCTCGACGCACATCACGTACGAGAGGGACGAGGAGCACAACCTGGACGTATTCACGGCACACGAGCCCTACAGGTTCGTCCTGGCCATAAGCGGAGCCCACAGGCTGTGGAGGTACAGTTACGGGGCACTCCCCAACAGGGCCATCGTGCACAGGAACGAGGACGGCGAGTCCTTTCTGAGGCTGGATTTCGCCAGCACCCTTCCTCAGCCGCCAGGGCCGCCTCAGCAGCAGGAGACGAAGCTCGACGAGGGCTTTAGGGCCGAGGAGTCGGTGGAGGAAGAAACAGAGGACGAGACTGAGACTGAGGCTGAGGAGATGGTCGAGAAGCCCAAGTCAATCGACCCCGCCAAGTTCAGGGAGCTCGACAGACGCCGCAAAATCGACCTCGACGTCAAGAAGCGGGAGAGCTCCGAGGAGTACTGGTACTCAAACAGCGGCACCACGCACGTCTACTCGGCAAACAACAACTTCCTCTTCGAGGCGGTGAAGATCGGCGACTTCAGGCTCTGGGCAGCCAGGGACAAGAGCGACTACGCGAACAAGGTCGAGTATAACAACTACGACATTTTCGGCATGAAGGACCTCGCAGTCAGCCTCTTCGTGGGCGGCAAGAGGAAGTTCATCAAGTACAAGAGCGACCCGTGGACGGAGATCGACCTCACCAAGTTCAACCTCGTGACGATCAACGTCAAGTCGACCTTCAGCACGTACGGCTACTTCAACCGCTGCGAGGGCGCGAGCCGGACCTTCACGGCCAAGCAGGGCTTCCTGTTCGACCGGGTCATAAGGTGGAGCGGCCCCAGCACGAGGATTCAGACCATCTGGCAGGCCAGGGACCCGAGCGAGTACGCCAGGGCCGTGGTCGTCGACGGCGCGCAGCCATCCCAGAACGCCAACAACATCGTGATCCACTTCCCCAACAAGAAGAAGAAGCACCTCGTCAGAATCAACGGGTCCTGGGTCCAGAGGAACTACTGACCCTGGCGACCAGGACCCGTGGGCGGCTCGAATGAGGAATTTGGTCTCCTCCCAGGGCTCCCGCTGTTTTCACGGCCCAGTGACTGCACTAATCATCACATATTCATCAGCCGGATCTTCCAATTTCAATGTACCATACTGTATAATATTGAGGAGTTTTACACCCTCAAGTGTTCTGGCCTTGGCGAATACGGCACTCTGGCGAAAAGGAGGCCACCAAACCGTTTTAAAATGCTCTTTTTAAAGTTTACATATTACCCATTTATACTATGTGGAAAAAATTGAATTATTTAAAGTGGAATACACCGGTTTCAAATTTTTTGCCCCCATGGTCTACGGAATCTTTAACTTAGACACTTTGGGAAAATACTTGTCACTGAAAGGCAGCAGTACATTAAATTACCTAATTACATACATAGTGTACGAAAATTAAGCAACCTGTGCAAAATCTTCTGATATCTGAAGTGGCATTTTGACTTACACACCCGGACGTTGTCACTAATCCACTTGCTACTAGACGTCTTATACCTCATATTACATAAAATTGGCAATATTTTATTTTAAATTGTATTCAATTCATAAAAACAAAGATGATGTAGCATGTATTATATGAGCTAACCAGTTAATCCTTAAATAACAACTGAGTGATTATTATTTTATATTTTTTTTAACAAAAGTAAATAATTTTTATAAAATCACCATATTTCCATTAAATTAATCAAAATGTATAATTTTAAGCCATTTAAAATATATGTGTGACTATATGGATGAGCATATGTATCTATATATTATAATTAATGTGTAAATTTGTATTTTAAATTCACATAAATATTAGAATGGGTAATATCTATTGATTTTTAAACTAAAGACAGTTAAAAACATTGTTTAAAGTGTGCACATCTCTGGTTAAGATTTGGTTACCAATATGGAAATAGTTCAAAGATTATGAAATCCTCCACACATTGAATAAAATACATTATTGGGACAATATTGTGCAGAATGGGGATTTTAAGACAACCAAGACAACCCTTTGGAGGCTGTGTGTGCATGAGTTTCAAAAATGTGTCGTATTACACACTTGTACGCATGTAACAGAATAATACACAAATACGTCTAATATGATAGGACAAGCCTTTGGCCACCAACTTTGACTGGAAATAACATAAAAATAATGTTATAAACCTGTATACATAATATATATTGAGTAAATGATTCATGATTAGCTAGTTCGAAATATATAGCATTGATATATTTCCTATCTTTGCTTTCATTTGGGTATTTCTAGAATAATGGAGTTAATTCGATACTATTTGTACATTAAATTTGCTTGATTTTGTATTCATACACTTCTGTTTTACTTTTTTGGATTTCTGATTCATGTTTTTAAGCTAAAACGTGTAAAGAATAACCGAACTATTTTAACAGTGTAACAAAATGCCTACCATAGAACTTAACGCAAAAGTAAAAAGTAATTCATACATTACAGGAAAGACAGACGTTAATGTGTCAAGATACACATTCAAAGAGTCTAGCTTATTTATTTTTTGTGAACACACACCAAAAGATCAATATGATATTGACGATATTTATCCCTTTAAGACAACTTCAAATAATCAAGGAACAATAACGATAAAAAATGGTGAAAATAATGAAGAAAACCGTCTTTTATCAGCGCGAGTTTATTTTAACAAATATGATGATCAGTATCAATGTCCATTAATTTTACTATTGAAGTTCAATAAGAACTCAAAAGCACCAATTAGATACTACAAAATGTCAGAATTTGATAAAAATAAAGCATCAGTAGTTAATTTATCTAATCTGTACACGTACGTTAGTGAAAAACAACTATTTGATGAACTAATAGATGTGATTACAAAACTTGAAAATTTTTTGACATATGACATTGGAATTGCAAAAGTAGTCAACAATCATAAATATAATAATGATAAAATTAGTGTATCGAGAAATCAGGTAGGATTTGGAAAACATACATCTTATAATGGTGGATTTTATATATGTACGCATACACCTTGTTATGTTAACAAAGCCAGTGAATATAAATCGCTTATTACCTATAATGGTAGCCTTTTAAAACTAAAAAATTCAAGCAACAAAATAAATTATTTGGAGGAAATCCAAATTCAAAATTACTCCAGTGTTAATGTATATTTCGGATCAAAGGCCAGTATTAAGGATGTCAAAAGGATTATTGAGGAAGTCCCATTGATGATTGAGCTTGTAAAATCGGATATACCCAGGCAGTGCGAATATTATTGTCATCACAAAAATAATAAAGACCTTTGCTGGGAAAAATTGAATGTTTCCAATTATGAGAAATACACTGGAAGTAAACCCAGGAGGAATGTTGTACCTATATTATCAACTAATAGTCCTCAAATCCTTTTAAGATTACTGAAACGATTAGAGTGTTATTTTCTCCAAACACTGGTTGTTATAATTAATAGACAAGAACCGTATACACGAACGAATGTTTTAGAATCTTATAATGATTATGCCAAATCTACAATAATCAATGAAGACACTAATTTGGTTGTACAAGAAACTACTGAATATTATAATCTTCTAAAGAATTTTAGATTTAGGGTATTTGAACACACTTTAAGTTCTTTTAAATTAAAACATGAGGATTACCAAATAAAGTTTATTATACCAACTATTGATAATACTACTAAATACAACGAAATAACTTTGTATAATTCTAAATATTCTAAATTTGAGAACATTGAGTATTTAAGTTCCTTTGAAGATGATTATTTGGAAGACAAAGTCCAGGTGTACTTTTATGATAAGGATCCTAGGCCTTTACTAATATCCTTTGGCGAAAGATCTTATAAACCAAAAAATAAAGACAAATATTCAACTGAATGGACTAGGATACCGGATTTTGATGGTTACTTAGATGATTATGGCCCATTGTTACTAAAACAATTATCTGAAGTAGTCGGATTTTTAAACGAAGTTAACTTATATAAGCAACCTGATTATTACAGTACGTATTATGAACTCCAAGCTTACGATAACGACAAAATATGCATACATGTGTCTAAGATTCATTTAGATTGTTACATTGAGTATCAACATAAGCCAAAAAAGGAACAAGACTATAGACTTGGAAACATAGTGTACGATAAGGACAATAATAAAAAGGGGAATATAGTTTATGATTACGCTAGTCCGTTAGCTCAGGTAAATGTTTATTACTTTAATAATGACTATGACCGTAGTTATCCTCTATTGGTGGTGTTAGAGTTTCAAAATACTGGTTACAACTCAAATACCAGAATTAAAAAATATTACAAATTATTACAAAGTGATTTTCATATGGAATGGAAAATTGATCACGTTGCATCACGAATAGCAAATGACAGTGAAAAATTGCGTAAATATTTGGATCTTCTTAACTATAGTTTTAATGTTTCAGAATTGAACGGGGTTAGAGTTAATTGTGGTCACGATCATTCGCCGGATCCAGATTTTCTCAAAGAACTATATATTAAATCACATGGATCAGATTATTTTCCGGATGTTTTATCATCTTTATATACACATCAAGTTGGATCAGATTCTAGTCATGGAATATCAAACACTAGACGTTCAAGATCACTTTCTTCTAGAGAAGAACCAGGTACAATGAATCAACGCGGACGACATCAAAGCTTACAGCATGTACGTGTCAATCCGGCTCCCGCTGTATCTGGTGTTGAAAAGGCTACTAGGATTGCATCAACTGTTGGAACATTTGCCTTAGCAGGCACCGGTACTGGAGTTGCAATTTATAAATACTCAAATTGGATTATAGCTTTATTCAAAAAGATATTTTAATAAAGTTATAATATACTTTACACTTCACTATATGACATGGTATAATTTCTTACCTACTTTTTAGTTAAGTGTGTATCCAACAACATAACCTAGCCAAGTATCTCCTAAATGTGTAACTTGAAATTACTCACACATCTGGCTATTATTACTCCTAAATGTTATGGAATCCACCTGTGAACGTAGATCCCAAATAACTCTCGTAAGTTTATTGTCAATTATTAAATAATGGTATTTGTTTAATTAAATAGCGTGATAAATAACCCCATGGTTATGGAATTTTAGGTGGATTCCTAAGGATTCCATACTAAAATTCATGTGAATGTAGCTAGTAAACGTACACATCTAACTCATGTTATGTAAAATATCGATGTGTAACAATAATGTAGTTTTTATCCAGTTATTCATCAGAACTCTACACACTCAGTTTTAAAAACACACATTTCTGTAACTAAAAGTCGGCCAAGTTAATAAAAGATCCAGAAAATGAGATTTAACAAAGTGATCTATTTGAATGAATTTTTATCGCAAATTTTTATTTTTTGCGTTTCTATATTCAATATCATATGATGAATTGGCTATAGTAGAATCCATTGATACTTTGTCCACTAGTAATCCATCAGAAAGTGCTAAGTCTAGTTCAGACGGAACTTCTCATGGAGGTTGTTCATTTTCAACAGCTAATGGAACTAGTCAAAGCGCTGATGGTAGTAGTCAACCGACTGAAAGCAGCTGCACTACCAATTCATCTGATGGTAACGACCAAACAAATGGTGGATCAGATGGTACCCATACAGGTGGATCTGCTCAAGGCAGAGGTATCACACATATTGGAGGTGGAAGTTCTGTCACCAAAACAGGAATTGAATTAAATTTGGAGAGTACGGCAGGAACTGATGAATACGATCGTAATGAAGATACGAATAAAAAGATTGTAACTTTCACTCCCAAAGACAACATAGCCTTTAAATTGGTTAAAAAGGGTAATGATGAAATATGGAAGACAGACAAGGCCGACCAATTTGCAAGTAAAGTGGAGTTACATAATTATGAACATGATGGTGAGCACGATGTTACCATTACACTTCCTGATCAAAAGTCCAAGAAGTTTATTAAACCTCATAAAGAATCATGGAAAGAAATTGACCCTAATGGAAAGACAACTGTAACAATGAATGTTAACTCTGAAAAGGAGAGCTGTAAGTACAGTATTACAAAAGATGGGACGAAAAGAACATACGAAGCCAAGGCTGGAATCGTTTTTAATACTGTCTTGGAATGGGATGGATCAACTAAATACGATATATGGTCAACCAGTAACCAGGCTGAGTATTCGAAGAAAGTGGTGAGAGAGGATAAGAAAGTAACGATAGACATCGGAGATGGCGCTGGTGCTTCTACCAAGGTCTTTACAAAGGAATCTGACGGTAAATGGAAAGAAAATACCAATAATTCAACTAAAGCCACAATTGATCAAATAAGTACAAATGAAAAAACAAGAGGAGGAACTACACCAGCCAATCAAGCAAGTAGTCAACCAGCAGGTAAAGCTAGTCCAACATCTACAGTTTCTGCTGGTCAGGGTTTTAGTACACCTCCAGCTAATGAAGGTAATGGCACACATACAAGTAGCGGAACTGGTATTTTTACAAGCGATGATGGCACAGGGACTGAAACAGGTGGTAGCACCTATACAAGCTGTAAAACGACTGGTATTGATGGGTCTTCCTCACCTATGGTGGCTGAACCAGCTGAAGGTGGTTCATTCACGGGAGAAACATTTGAATCAGCTGATGCTACTTTGGAATCAACAGACGCCAGTGCAGAATATAACAGTGTTGATGGAGGTTCGACATCCTGTGGATGGTCATGTATTTGGAACATTATAAAAGGATGGTTTTCATCTTGTGGAATTTCTGGCTTATGTGAGTGCTCTGGTTGGTGCTCATGTTCTGAATGCTGTGGATCAAGTGCCTGCAAAACTGGTTCTGAACCACCTTTTATTGCCTCAGGAACTTCTATTCCTAAAACCGGTGTTGATGTTAACATAAAGAAAAACACTAAGTCTAGTAGCAAGTTTGATTACAAAAGGGTTGGTCAATATGTCATTTATACTCCCAAAGATAACTACGTTTTTAAACTTGTTAAAGATGACAAAACTGAAGTATGGAAGACCACTGACACAAGTATTTATTCCATTAGAGTTGAAGTAGACGATATGGGTGACAGTAGTGCATTTACCGTTTATTTGCCTGAAAACAAGATTAGGGTGTTTAAGAAAGATTGTCGTGATAAAACCTGGCACGAAATTAATCTCTCTAGAGTAAATTATAGGTCAATTAGCATCAAACATACTGACGAAACTTACAAATACAAAAATGAATTAGAAGGCAACACGAGAACATTTACCGCTAAACCCGGATTCGCCTTTAGATTTGTTTATGAGTTTATTGATAAAGACAACAGGCCCGAAATTTGGAAAACAACTAACCCGGCTGAATACTCCAAAAAAGTAGTGGTAGAAGGAGATAACAAAGTCACCATCTACACAGGTGATGGCACTGTAAAGGTTATTGAAAGGGGACCTGACGGCAAATGGCCAGGAGAGGGTACAGGTGGATCTGGTGAAGGTGCCACTCAAGGAGGTGGAGGAGGAACTCAGCATAATACACCTGTTTCGCAGTAACTTTAAATAGGACTGTACACTATATGCAGTCTATTTAATGTGGCCTCAAACTAACCATGGCTTTAATGTAGTTTTAAAGTGGTTTATTATATTTTTTATTACGTAATAATATTTTGGCTTAGTTTTTTTTTAAAATTATGGTTTTAGTTATTTAGGGGTTCACAGTTTATGAGTTTAGAAACTTCCCAGCTACCACTTTACATTTTATGAGACTGAGTACAATTAACGGCTCGTAACTGGTGTGTTGTACCAATTTCAGGGTTTAACCGTGACACCAAAAGCATTGAGATTACTTTGGCAGAAGGTAGTCTGAGAAGAATAACTAATAAAGGGGGATAATTTTTAGTATGGATAAGAATGAGGGTTGGAAGGTAAGTATTGGAGATGATAACAGTTGGGACACTGTCACACTTGATAAAGATCAAGAGTTTTAGGAAATGGTGTGAGAAGTCAGGAGAGGGTGTTCATAAGGTTAAAAGGGGAGTTAAGTTTTATAGGATAGTTAAATCAGCCCAATTGATCAAGGAGCTTCACTCTGTGAAACTGGTTGTGAAAGTCCTGATGTTTGTGCTCAGGGAGTCACTGGAAAGGTGGAAGCACACATACATGAGGTGTAGGAAGAGGCATTATGAGAAGAATATCATGATGGATCTCAATTTTTAGAAAAGGAGTTCACAAACAGCAGAAGGCTGTGGTGTTTATTCCAGTGCAGGTGTGGCATCTGTAGCATCAGTTGGTATAGGCGGCTTTGTAGGCAAATCAGCCCAAAATGTGGAAACAAATAAAAAAATAGTTTATTTATTCTCCGATTATCTTAATAAAGCCATGAGCGAATTATCTAAAACAATAAATGGTAGTAACGATTTAGGTGACATTGGCTCTAATATGCGTGCTGCAGCTCATAAAATGAGTGTAAAACTTTTATAATTTTTAAAAATTTTGTAGTATAATATTTTATATAAATTTTTGTCATTTTGTCACCGGAAATTATTTGTTTGTTCTCTCAATTATTCAATATGTACCCTATTTTAACACATATCAACAACAGACCGTAATTTGTTGAAAGTATCTGCTTTTTTTATTCACTAACATATGATTAAGATATTTACGTGTATTTACAATATAAAATCTCAATGTAACGTTCATATTAACACACAGTGCCTAGTTTGTGTATGGGCAGAGTCCGTTGTACCCCGCCCATATGTTTCCTGAATTTGTATTAAGAGCTCCAGGGCCGTATAATGGTTGTACGTACGTAAAATACCTATATATAATGTGCTGAATATGCACCAGTTAGTATAAGATAGGGACGGTATACATGTTCTTGTACGTCAACATACAGGAGGCATCAAGTATGTTAAGGATGTTACGTACATATGTAAATAGCAATATGGGATTGTATCGGTACCATTTGTGTAGTATAACCAGACCATGTGTACATACAGTCACATATTGGTTATATACAAATGACTGTAATGGATAATATGGTATAAGAAAATGTTATGGCATTATATACCAGGCCATAATAACATATGGAAAGGTATCTGTAAATCTAGAGGGGCATGTGACACTGTCTATGTTCGAAGCGTGTAGTAATCGTTGACCATGGTTCTGGATAACCGGAAATTTAAGTATATTTTGGTTTGCTATTCTACCATAATAGCAAACCAAAGTACATAAATGGATGAAGTGGATTATAATCATTTATTGTGGCAAATAAATGCATCAGTTAAGATCTGGACTGATGAGTTAATAAGTATGTACATGGTGGCTCGACCCCAACACCTTTATTTTAAAACGAGCTATCAATGACCTCGCTAGGATTGTAAAATATAAAAATAAACACCATCAGCAAATACATCTTGGTATACATATTAACATGTGTCCGTTTTAATGTGTTTGTACCAGTAAAGGCTGATGAGGTTCTTAGAGGCTCTGGCATTCAACCAGCTGAAACCTCTTCAAATTCTAGCCAAACTCCACAACCTGAGAAAGAAGGAGTAGATGTTAACATTAAGAAAAACACTAAGTCTACTGACAAGTTTGAATATAAAAGGGTAGGTCAATATGTCACGTATACCGCCAAAGATAACTACGCCTTCAAATGTGGTAAAGATGATAATACCGAATTATGGGAGGCCACTGACGTCACCCATTATTCCGATAAGGTTGAAGTGGATCTTCTGAATGACGACTCCAAAGCTGTTACTTTTTACTTGCCTGAAAACAAAACTAGGTTGTTTAAGAAAGATGGCAGTAATAAAATCTGGAAAGAAATTGACACATCCAAAATAAATCCTCATGGTGTAAACATTGATTATATTCACGAAAGTTATTCATTCACCAATGTCTTAAAAGGTAGGTTTAGAACTTTTACCCCTAAATCTGCTTTTATTTTTAACTGTGCCAATGAATATGTCGATTGTAACAAAGTTGAAGTTTGGAAAGCAGTTTCTGAGAGTGATTACTCAAATAAAATTGAAGTCGATTACTTGGACAATAACGCTAAAGCAGTAACGATTCATCTACCTGGCGACAGGACTTTAGTATTTAAGAAAGATGGTGTAAACCAGCCATGGAACGAGATACAAACCGACAAGATTAATCCTAAGCCAATAAACATCGATTATCCTCACGAGTCTTACTATTACACTAATAAGCTGGATAAAAATGTTAGATCATTTGAAGCTAAATCAGGTTTTATGTTTAATCGTGCTAGATGCTATGTGAACTCCAAATGGGTCGAAATTTGGAAAGCTGAGAATGATTACGATTACGCCTTTAATATCGAGTACACCAAACACTCATCTGGCAGCCGCGATTTAAAAATTAATATGAAAAATGGACTGTCGAGGTTATTCATTAATGAAAATTCTACAGATCCATGGAAAGAGCTGGATATGTCCAAAATGCACACTGTGGCCATCAATATTGGTAACACACAGGATTGTTATTCACACAGTAATGAATTAAAAAGTAACATTAGAACCTATTCTGCCAAGTATGGTTTCGGTTTTCACAAGGTTTTTGAGTCTATTAATAACAACAATATTGAAATTTGGTCAAATTTTAATGAATTTGATTTCTCAAATAAAATTGAAGTCGATCTAATGAACAAAGACGCTAAAGCCATAACAGTTCACCTACCTCAAAATAAGACTAGAGTTTTTAAGAAAGATAGTAAAAATGATCCTTGGAATGAAATTTTTACTAACAAATTAAATGCTATGCCAATAATTGTTGACTACCCTCACGATAGTTACTTTTTCACCCTCTCTAATGAAAATAACATTAGAACTTTTACTGCAAAAAATGGATTTATTTTTAATTGTGCCAGATGCTTAAACAACAACATTTGGGCTGACATTTGGAAGACAGACAACGAGGAAGATTTCTCCCGAAAGGTTGAAGTTGAAAAAGATAAGGTAACAGTATACTTAGGACAATATGGCATTGCAAAGGTGTTTAATAAGGATTCTCAAGGAAAATGGACAGTGGTTGATCACGATTCGATTATGACAACAAAAGATATTAATGAAGTGCAGTCAAATCCTACACCAGATTTAACTAATAGTTCCGCAACCGCGGGCTTTAACAGCTTTTATCCAAGCCTTAAAGGATTCTCTCAAGATTCTAAATCCACAAATTATTATCAAACTGGAAGTCAGGCCGGTCTTTATCCCAGTGCTCGTGGCATGACAGCTGGTATACATGCTGATTCAGGTATGCCTTCACGTGAATTTGCAATGACCCATGGTCAATCTTCCGGTAGCCACATTTTGCCAAATAGTGGACCTTACTCTCATGGTTCTATAGGTCACAGTTTGTCACCAGGCTCATCATTTGTCTCAGAATATCGTGATCAAGATGCCAGTCATCGTGCTATGTCATTTGATAGTGGTGCCAGTGCACATGCTATGCCATCAGGTGTTCCATATGCTACTGGTCATGTCATGCCAACAGACGTATCTGACCCAGGTCGTTTTCAAGATTTTGATGAACACGGTATGGTAACTGGTCATAGCATACCATTTGGTCGTCGATCTGAAATTGATAAATATTTACATGATGATGGCATTGGTCGTCCATTGGCAGATGGCCGTCGTCTTGATGGTGGTTATGCTCAAACTTCTAGAGGTTATGATATGGCGTCAGTTGATCGTAGAATCCCATATAGCGGTTCTTACAGTCACGGTCCTTCTGGCCATTTCATGACATCTCCTGGTATTCACAGTCATGGTCCCAGTGGCAATGTTACGCCAACACATGGTGGTCAGAGTATGTCACATGTTAGTCATGTTATTCCAACACCCGGTCATGTAATGCCAGGTAGTACCTATGGTCCGACATCCCCGGGTTCAGGTTTACCAGCTGGTCGTCATGTGATGTCAACAACTGGTCACGGTTTGCCAGCTCATGGTCATGTTATGCAATCACCTGCCCATGGTATGCAATTACCTAGCCATGGTATGTCGTCTCCCGGTCCTGGTCTGTCTCCAGGTAGTCACAATTTGCAATCACCTGTCCATGGATTGCCACCCGGCAGTCATGGTATGAAACCTTCTGGTCATTCTATGCCATACGGTAGACAATATGTTGATCACAGTGCCGGTGGTTTACATTATAATGCACGTATGTCACCAGGCTCATCATTTGTCTCAGAATATCGTGATCAAGATGCCAGTCATCGTGCTATGTCATTTGATAGTGGTGCCAGTGCACATGCTATGCCATCACGTGTTCCATATGCTACTGGTCATGTCATGCCAACAGACGTATCTGACCCAGGTCGTTTTCAAGATTTTGATGAACACGGTATGGTAACTGGTCATAGCATACCATTTGGTCGTCGATCTGAAATTGATAAATATTTACATGATGATGGCATTGGTCGTCCATTGGCAGATGGCCGTCGTCTTGATGGTGGTTATGCTCAAACTTCTAGAGGTTATGATATGGCGTCAGTTGATCGTAGAATCCCATATAGCGGTTCTTACAGTCACGGTCCTTCTGGCCATTTCATGACATCTCCTGGTATTCACAGTCATGGTCCCAGTGGCAATGTTACGCCAACACATGGTGGTCAGAGTATGTCACATGTTAGTCATGTTATTCCAACACCCGGTCATGTAATGCCAGGTAGTACCTATGGTCCGACATCCCCGGGTTCAGGTTTACCAGCTGGTCGTCATGTGATGTCAACAACTGGTCACGGTTTGCCAGCTCATGGTCATGTTATGCAATCACCTGCCCATGGTATGCAATTACCTAGCCATGGTATGTCGTCTCCCGGTCCTGGTCTGTCTCCAGGTAGTCACAATTTGCAATCACCTGTCCATGGATTGCCACCCGGCAGTCATGGTATGAAACCTTCTGGTCATTCTATGCCATACGGTAGACAATATGTTGATCACAGTGCCGGTGGTTTACATTATAATGCACGTATGTCACCAGGCTCATCATTTGTCTCAGAATATCGTGATCAAGATGCCAGTCATCGTGCTATGTCATTTGATAGTGGTGCCAGTGCACATGCTATGCCATCAGGTGTTCCATATGCTACTGGTCATGTCATGCCATTAGCTACTACAGGTCTCCCACCTAGCGGTCAAGGTTTTACTCCAGGTTTTTCACCTGAACAAGCTATGCCACCAGGTAGTAGGTTTGAAACGTCACATCATGCCCAAGGTTTGAATTCCACAGAACACGGAATGAATTCTCGTGGTCATGGAAAGACACAATATCAAAATCCCAGTCCAACTGATAATACATCCGTTGTGTACCACTCAAATGGTTTCATTAATTACAACAACTATTATGGCGATAATGAGATTGCAACGGGTTTACCATTTACAAACTCATCTCATTATAATTTCGGTCACGATCCTCATACGGTTACTTCACCCGAAGTTGCTATCAAATCAAAATGTTTACTTGAAATGTTTAAAGTTGATCAACTTGGAAATCCAACTCTAATGGTTGAAGGTTGTGATTTTTCGATGAATTATACCCATGACGATTTAAGATTTGAAATTAGACAAGGTATAAACTGCACATTAGTAAGTTGCGGTAATAATAAGATATGGCAGAAGGGTGAACATGATATTGAACATCCTAAGATTGTTGCATTTAATGAAACAGTAAATTTGGTTGCATTGCGTGATAATGAAAGGACAGTGTTTTTCAAGTTGGACCCAAACATTAATAAATGGGCCCATTATATTACCGTTGAGCGCGAACAAAGATCGCCTGGATCACACACAATTTCTTCACTTTCTCCATCATCTGCAGAAAAAATTCCACATCGATCTGACTATTCCGTTCCAACGACAGAATCTGAATCTCCTTCTATTGGCATTCCAGAAGCTTATGGATCAGTACACGACGATTACGCAAGCTATTCTTCCGGTCGTGATTTTACTGATTTACGACCAGCAAACAATAATATACTAAGTGAAAATGAACATGGTTTTGATTATGGTGGTGTTGAAACTGACTCAGGTGGCGAAAGTCCTGGTGAAGCTTATAACTATATTGTCAATGGAAATGGTTTTAATGAAACAACTATACAATCTGACGATGGCGAACTTTATCCATCTCTACCTTCTACACCAACTGAAGTTTCAACAACTCATGAAAACGGTGGATCTTCAACACCATCACCTCCCCCTTCTCCAAATTATGAGCAATCATACTCTAACGTAAATTCTCAAGTTCGTCAAATTGCTGAAATTAAACTGTTGAAGGACGACGGATTAGGCCATGAAGTTTACATGGAACCTTGCGATTATACTCAGGAAAATTACTTAATTTATCAAAAGTATGATTTCAATCAAGGTATTAAGTGTCTAGCTGTCGTTGTAGGTGATAAATATGTATGGAGAAAAGGCAATCAAAACATAAACATTCTCAAAACCGTTTCATACAATTCAAGTCTAGGCAAAGTTGTTTTAAGTGACGAACATAAATTTGTCTTTCTCAAAATGGACCATAATGGCAATTGGGTATCATATAGAACTATACCTAGATCTACTTACATTTCTCAAGGTTTTTAACATTAAATTTCAACAGATCGACAAACCAAAAATTTAATTTTGACTAAACCGTTGTTAACACATCAACCTGATAGCGGATTCACGTAAAATTAAAGTTGGTACACTCTGAATAACTGAAATAATCAATAAAAGTTCACATTGGAGAATTATATCCGACATTCACACCCACTTATCAGAAACATTAATTCTGATCGTACAACACACACAACGGACACAAATGCAGTTTAAAAACTTGGCATAATTTTAATGTAGTTATAATCTCATTGTTGAGATGGTAACGTCTTCAAGTTTTTAACTTGGCCTTAATGTAGTAAATCGTTTGTAATATAAGTTAAATATTACGACAGGTCAACACCCTACCTTCCATATATGGAATCTCATGTAGGGATTCTTATCATTATATGCATCCTGATCTACGTTTTCATCATCCTAGACCATCAGATAACCATCGGATCAGGTCAAAATAATTGTAACTACTGTTGTATCCAAATTTGGGCAAAATGTGTAAGTAAAATGCCTGAATGTTTAGAACATCTACCATAGCAGACCACTCCACCCATTACCTAGTCTATCGAGTGTAATCGCCAGTACCATGCACACTAGCTATTTACGCAAATAAATATGTAAACGTTAAAAGTGTAAGGGCTTGAAGTGGATTCCCAGAGCACTCTCCTTCACGGCCTCCGACAGCGACGGGTGCGCAAAACACACCCTCGCCACGTCCTCGGACGTTGCCCCGTACTTTATCGCCAGAGCCAGCTGGTGAACCATCTCTGACGCGTGAGGCCCTACCAGCCACGCTCCCAGCAGCCTGTTGGCCTCGTCAGCCAGCAACTTCACGAACCCGTCAGTCTCGCCGTATATTTTCGCTCTGCTGTTCGCCGCGAACGGGAAGAGGCTCTTTTTGTACGGCATCTTGTTGCTCGTCAGGTACTGCTCAGTCACTCCCAGCCCTGATATCTCGGGGTCCGTGTATATCACTGAGGGTATGAGGTCGTGGTCTGCGTCGACCAGGTCCTTTTGCAGAATGTCGCCCAGCGCCACTAAACCGTCCTCCTCCGCCTTGTGTGCCAGCATTGGACCGTAGGTTACATCTCCGATTGCGTACACGTTTTCTGCCACGCTCTTCGGGTCGTCCTTGTTCCTAAGCACTCGCATACTTCCGTCGGTTGGCACCTTTCCTCTGTCCAGTGCTACTCCCAGCTTATCCAGCCCGAGCCCTTCCGTGTAAGCTCTCCTTCCCATGGCCACCAACACTTTGTCCCCGACGAAGGTTTTATCCTCCCCTCCCACCTCTGCACAATTGCGTTATAACTAGGCACAACGTTTAACAACGGTTAACTCATTAACTGGTTCTTACTTGCGTTGAGTAGCACTGTGTTGTTTGACACCTTTGCGTTCAGCACTTGGGCGTTGGTGTGTATGACCACGCCCTGCTTCTCCAGCACCTTCTTTATTGTATTCGAAACATCCACATCCTAATAAACATGACAAACCGTCTAACAACCACTACTTCGATAGTAGCTAGTCATCCCCTATCTATTTACATTAATCTTACCATTATTGAGCAGACCACCGGGTTGAACTCAAAAATCTCCACGCTCGAGCCCAACCTACTCCAGACTGAGGCCAACTCAAGGCCAATTGCTCCTGCTCCTATCACCAGCAGCTTCTTTGGCACCTGCGAGAGACAGAGTGCCTCCGTCGATGAAATAACGAACTTTCCATCCACCTTCAGGGACTCGTGTGGGAACGGCGTCACTTCCGAGCCCGTCGCTATCACCAGGTTCTTGCCTGTCAACACCTGTTGACCCACTTCCACATGGTTTCCGCCCTTAAACTTTCCCGTTCCATTGAAAAAATCCACTTTGTTCTTCTTGAACAGTCCGAATATTCCCGTATTCAGCGACTTAATCACATTCTCCTTCTCCGCCATCATTTTTGACACGTCAACTTGCAGTCCGGAGGTCGTTACTCCATTGACTCCATGTTTTAGTTTCTACGATATGATTGTTCCACGTATTCACGGTTACATACCTCAAAAAGGTGCGACGTGTTCAGCAGGGACTTGGACGGAATACAGCCGCAATTCAGGCACGTTCCTCCCAGGGTGGTTCTCTTCTCAACCACTGCCACCTTGAGGTTATGTTGAGCCGCTTTGATGGCCATTGTGTATCCTCCCGGCCCTCCGCCGAGCACGACCAGGTCATAGCTGAATTTCCATTAAATTTGTATATTATTGGCATCGTTATCTAGCATAATTAATATTCTAAATACTTATTATTAAATTAGTGCCATTTAGCAAATATTCATAGCAATAAACGCTATTTTAGCTATATCTATACTAAGATGTAGTGAATAACTGATATTTGTGGATGAATAACATACTTAGAACTGGTTGAAAAACACCTATAATTGTTATAAACAAATTTATTCAAGTTATTACGGAACATATTTTGTAAATTATTCTTGATTACTTTCAGGCACTACACAATATTTTATTCCGTTAATTCGTTCATTTTATTGTATTTTTGTTTATAAATTTTATTTTTCAATTTAATTAGCATTTATTATTAAATTTAAATACTATGGAACCACATTAATGTGTTCAAATTTTTTTAACCACCAATGCTATTTCACATTTTAGTAGTGGTTGGTATTTTAATGTTTGTCGGCGTGAACTCGTTTTTACTTAAGAATCATCTACACACTTCACCTTTAAGCTATTATAAGACTGATACGTGAGTTTAATTTTACTTTTTAGCTATTTATTTTATGGAATCCCAGCGTCTATTTTATCCTCCTGTTTATCACCTATACCTGCTCAACCAGATTAAATTATTTATAATTTAACACATATCATATTAAACTTTTCAGTACACTATTTGCACATAAAACTGGAACCAGCAACACCAAGAATAATCGTGACAGCAGACCCAAGTATCTGGGCCTCAAGAGGTCCCATAACATGTTTGTGTATACCGGCAATATTATCGCAAGACAGCGTGGAGCCCATTTCAAGCCAGGGAAAGGTTGTTCACCACATACAACTAGTTATTAGTGTTTGCATTTTACTTACTCACTATCGGTACTCACACAGTGTTATTTTGACTTGCAGTACAGTATTCCATATAATCAGTACCGCATTTTAATGTAAACACATATTAAACAGTTCTTAACACACCTTCCACCATAAATAATGCCATTAAACTAATAATTACACACATAGGCGCTGCCATGGGCCGCGACTTTACCATTTACGCTAAACGGTGTGGTCGTTTACAGGTAGTCAAGAGGCGAATCAGCGTCTTAGACCTGGCCTCTGAACAGCGTTATTTGAAGGACTCTGCTAAAAATTTTGAGTCTCCTACCATAACAATGTTTTCAAGACTGTGGACGAAAAAGCCTCTAAAGTGATTCCACTTCTTGACATACACCTAATATCTACGACTATTTATTACAGGTGCACATCAACCTCTGCTATTTGTACATTTATTGTCACTATATTAGTATGTTCTTTCGAATGGCGGTATCGTCTTCATGTCACTGCCGAGCGTCTCGTCAATTACGTTGCGGTATCCCACGACGACGTCGTAGCCTCCGTGTGTTCCATCATATCCTAAAGCGTTGTCAACACTATTGTTGGTACGATTACTGCTGTTAAAATGCAATAACTGGCATTGCTAGTAGCCACCAGCCAAAACTGGCGCCAAAGCAACCAACTACTCTAACTGTTCATTCTAGGCTATCTACCCCTATGTTACCAAAGCCTTGCGTATGGTTCTTACTTCTGCTCGCGTTGTTGAGGTACGTCAATGAGTGCCTCCTCCAAGTCTCGTCGTCCCTCTTCGGGCAGTCCTCCCGCGAATGCGCGCCCCTTGACTCCCTCCTAGCCTCCGCGGCCGTCACCGTCTGCAGACTGAGCTGCAGCAGGTTTTCCAGCTCCAGCGCCTCGTAGAGGTCCGTGTTGAAGGCCTTGCTCCCGTCGCTGATCCTCACGTACTGGAACTGGTTCGCGAGCTCCCTCAGCTTGTTCTTGCCCTCGAGCAGCGACTTCCCGTCTCTGAAGACGCTCACGTACTTCTGCATGCTCTTCTGCATCTCCAGCCTCAGCTCGCTCACTTTCATGCTCGTGGCGCTACTGCCACTCGTTGAGTTCCCCGACAGCAGCGTCGCCATCTTGTCCACTGCCCTGTCCACGGCCTCCTTGTAGAGACTTGAGTCCGGCAAGTTACTTGCGTTGCTCGCGTCGCTTTTTATCTGTTCGTTTATTGTCGTTCCTGACATTTTGCCGAAGACGATGATGTCCAGGAGCGAGTTTGCTCCCAGTCTGTTCGCTCCGTGCACGCTGGCGCACGCGCTTTCGCCTGCGCTGTACAGTCCGTAGACCACGTGGTCCACTAGCTCACTGCTCGTGGGCCCTGTGCTTGCTCTGGGGGTCGTAAAGTAACCTCCGTTTCCCAGACTTACTGCACTAACACTGGATCCACTGGGTCCACTGGCTCCCACTGACCCACTGGTTGCACTCGTTGGCTCACTGGTCTTTGTTCTCGACCCCTTGCCACTCTTTGCTGGCTTTGCTCCCTGTGGACTCACTGCTGCCTGTACACTCGTCAGCACCTGCGTCTTATAGTTCGTCGGTATTCCTCCCATGTTGTAGTGCACTGTTGGCAAGACTGGGATGTACTCCTTCCTCGCGTCCACTCCTGCGAATATTTTACTCGTTTCCGTTATTCCTGGCAGCTTCTCTCTGAAGACGTCCTCGCTCAGGTGCGTCAGGTCCAGGTAGAGGTGGTCCTTGTCTGGCCCGCATCCTCGCCCTTCGTTGATCTCCACTGTCATTGACCTGCTCACCACGTCTCTGGACGCCAGGTCCTTCGCCACAGGGGCGTATCTCGCCATGAACGCTTCTCCTTCGCAGTTGCGCAGTATTCCTCCCTCTCCTCTGCACCCCTCCGTTATCAGGCACCCTGCTGGGTATATTCCCGTTGGGTGGAACTGCACGAACTCCATGTCTTGCTGCGGCAGTCCCAGTCTACTCACTGCTGCGTTTCCGTCTCCCGTGCACATGTGTGCCGACGTGCAGCTGAAGTAGCATCTTCCGAAGCCTCCCGTGGCGATGACCACGTGGTTCGCTCTGAACACGTGCAGCTCCATGTTACTCATTCTTGCGAAGATCCCTCCAATTATTCCTGCATCGTTCTTAACGGTGACTCAACTTACGATTTTCGTGCGGGTGTTTTATCAGGTCCACCAGGAAGTACTCTATGAAGAACGAACAGTTGTACTTTAAACACGTCGAATACATTGTATGCAGCAGCGAGTGTCCTGTTCTGTCTGCCACTGCTGCGCATCTGTACGCCTGGCCTCCCTTTCCGAAATTCAAGCTCTGTCCTCCGAACGCTCTCTGGTAGATCTTCCCCTCTTCGTTTCTCGAGAAGGGCACTCCGAAGTTTTCCAACTCAATCACTGCACTCGGCGCGCTCTTGCACATGTGGTATATGCTATCCTGGTCTCCCAGCCAGTCCGAGCCCTTGACTGTGTCGTAAAAATGCCACCTCCAGTCGTCCTCGCCCATGTTGCCTACACCGGTGTTTGCATATTTCAAGGCGCCAGTATCACGCAACAACTACACACACGCAATATTTACGTTCTATCATCTCTACCTTTTTTAATACTCACCTAGTGCTGCGTTGATACCTCCCTGTGCAGCGACTGTATGTGATCTCGTTGGGAACAATTTCGAGATACAGGCCGTTTTATGCCCTAGAATCGATAGTTCCAGGGCCGATCTCAAGCCCGCTCCCCCGGCTCCAATCACAATTGCGTCGTAATCATGAGTTACGACTTTGAATCCTGTGTTAATCACATTAGGTCGGTCCTGGTAATTAGACTACTAACCCCTCAAAATGGGATTTTTAGTTTGCAATCAACATTATAATTATTTCGTTCTTTAACTTTATAAATAGTAAGGGATTTTAAAGCCTATTCTTAGAAATTAAATACGACATACCTGATCTGGTTGCTGTTGAGAAGTGTCTAGGATTACATTTAAAAATATTTTTAAATCTAAACATTTGAAGAGAACCTTATAAATTAGTTACACATAAACATGAAAGTCCTATTAATTCCGTATTACCTCCTCTTACAAGTTAAATACACCACACCATATAATGAAACAGTATTCTTTACACCTGTACCATATTATATCAATATTTTATACTTATTTTTCATTCAACAAACAATTGATTGGTTATTTATCAATTGTGTAAGTTTATCTTGAACTTCTTTGGACATATGGTCATTATCTAATGTTACTTTCAATTTACTATTCCTTGTATCATATTCACACAATTAGCTCCTGTAAAATATTTTTAATTTTAAAATAAATGAGTGTAATTTACACTGCAATTTTAAAATGACAGAACACGAACTTATCGAGGATTCCGATGAGGAATCTCATGATTCTGAGGATATTTCGAGGGATTACCTTAGGATATCACTAGTACTCTCATTCTTAACTCAGAAGGAACTTTCGATCAACTTGGTAAGTTTAAATGAGTGTATATGAGTTTATTTCCTAGATGAATTTTAATTTATGTGAAGATTCCACAACAACTAGCCCTAATTATTAGACTTATTTACACACAAAGTTGTGCAAGTAGCACTTAAATTACAGTGAATAAATATTTGGACATACACACTTGGAATATTGAATATATTCAACTTTCAGGTGGATCCCATTTTACCCTTTGAAGTGTCGCTTTTGAAGCTCATCACCAGGGTTAGCGAGGGAACGAGGACTGAAATAGATTTAAATTCAATCAAGGTCACCCCTGGGAGGATAGTCGGGGGAGAATTCAGCTTCGAGTGCGACAAGTCGATGCCCCTCACCTACTACCTGGAGCCGCTGGTGTTGCTCCTGCCGTTTGCCTCGAAACCGACGACCGTCACGCTAAAGTTCCCGAGTTACGGGGACAGGGGCACGAGTAAAACTGGTTCCCTGGACGACGAGTTCTTAAACACCGAGTATTACAGCAGTCTCGAGTGCTTCTCCTCAGTCTCGACAATTCTGTTGCAGCTCGTTGGCTGTACCTGCAACTTCAAGTACAAGGAGCCGTTCGAAGTAGTGTTCAGCTGCAGCCCCGTGAAGAAGGTGGCGCCCATCAACTTGACGAAGTCGCCAAAGGTAAAGAGGGTGAGGGGATCGGTGACCGTGAGGAACATTCAGCCGAACCTGGGGAAGAGGGCCATTATTGGCGCCAAGAAGGTTCTGGACATCGTGTGCGACAACTCCTTTATATACCTCTCGTCGCCGCCCGGCAAGTTTAAGCCGTACTTGACCATGTCCCTTGTCGCAGAGGGCACCAACAGCTGCATATTCACGTCCAACCTAACTGTGTCCCTGTTTTCAGACTCAACTAAAAGTCTCGATTCTGATGCCAGCAACCATTTTGATGTTTCTTCTGATGTAACTTCCTACCACACTGAGGGCGCCGATTCCACCGCCACCAGTACTGGCCCTGGTGGTCCCACCAAGAGTGGCACGAGTAGCCTAAAGAAGATATTGAGCCTGATTGAAAAGGCAGCTTCATCTTCAACTCACGACGGCAGCAACGCCACCAGTAAGGGGAACTCAGGCGCTAATACAGGCGATACTGGTGGTAATCGCAGTACAGCTAACACAAATACTGGTACTAATACGAATACAGCCAGTCCTAACACAAATACTGGTACTAATACCAATACCAGTACCTATACCAGTACTAATACCAATAATAAGGCCACCAATCGCAACACTGCTACCAGCTCATCTGGCAGTAAACCCCGCAGTAACGCTTCCGACGAGGGCCTGATGGAAAAGTGTGAACGGATGGGAGAGCAGTGCGCACGTCGCCTCTGCTCCGAGATCAGCCTCGACTCAGTCGTCGACACCTGCCACGAGCACCTGTTTCTCCTCTTCATGGCCCTGGCCGAGGACCACAGGGTCAGCCAGATCCGACTCTCCAAACTCACGAGGTACGCAGTGCACTGCCTGCGCTTCGTCAGGACGTACCTGGGCGTCGTCTTCAAGTTCGAGGAGCTCGAGGACGAGCATGTGCTCATCGCCAAGTGCATAGGCTCCAACTACCAGAACATCAACGTCGAGTCCTTCTAATCTGCTGCCTCCCACCCATGCATAATAGCTACCATAAAGCTACTAGTGCAGGTATTATCAATGCTGCATTAGCCATAATACAAATGCTACTAGTACACCTACCATAAATCTACTGTACACGTAAATGTCTGCCTTAACTACGTATATTCAGCTAGTGTGATTACGTCGGTTACTGTTCGTAGGGTATGAACTCCTGGCCGTCCATGTAAGGTACCAGCGGCTCGGGGACGATCACTCCGTCGGGCGTCTGGTAGTTCTCCAGGACGCAGCAGAGGCACCGCTGGCTCGCGACCAGGGTCCCGTTGAGCATGTGCAGGTACGTCTTGTCCTGGTTGTTCCTGTCGTAGTATCTGCTGTTCAGGTTCCTGGCCTGGTAGTCGGTGCAGTTGCTGCAGGAGACGAGCTCCCTGTAGTCGTTGTAGCCTGGGAACCAGGCCTCGAGGTCGTACTTCTTCGAGGCCGCCTTGTTCAGCGCCCCCGCGACTATCGAGACCACTCTGAAGGGCAGCTTCAGCGACCTGTAGAACTCCTCGGAGAGTGCGAGCATGTGCTCGTGCATCTCCTTGCTCGACTCTGGCGAGCACACCACGAACTGCTCCACCTTCTGGAACTGGTGCACTCTGAATATTCCCTTGAGGTCGCGCCCGTGCGCCCCGGCCTCTCTTCTGAAACACGTCGACAGTCCTGCGTACTTTATCGGCAGCTGCCGCCGCTGGTACGTCTCGTTCCTGTGCAGTGCTGCCAACGGCTGCTCCGAGGTCGCAATTAGGAACAACTTGTTTTTGTCGAAGTCCTTGTCCTTGCCTACAGTAGAATTACTGTCATTGTTACCACTACTATTACTGCTAATAATGTTAGTGTTACTACTAGTCCCTGTATTACCAGTAACCATCTAGTTATATCTAATAAAATGCTACTATACCTCCGTTCTCTCCCTCAGAAGGGCCGTTGAGCGGCGGGATGCAGTAGAGCGTCTCTTCGAAGTCGTCAAGCTCCGCGCACTCGGACATGATCTCCTTCCTCATCAGGTACGGAGTGTGCACCGGGAGGAACCCCCTCCGCACGAGGAAGTTGAACCCGTACTGAATCAGCGCCAGGTTCAACAGACACCCCGCCCCCTTCAGAAAGAAGCCTCGGTGTCCGGCTATTTCCACCCCCTTGGTCACCTCGAGGCCGTTCAAACGCGTCAGTATCTCGTGATGCTGCAGTATCTTCCACGGAGGCCGCTTGATCCCGACCGTGTGGCTCCTTTCGTGGTATACCCCCTTGTCTACGCCGCCACCCTTGGGAGTGGCGCCCTCTGCGCTGTTGTTGGTCGCCGCGGAACCAGTGTTGACTGTCGAGTTGGCCGTGGTACCAGCGGTGGCACTGCTGGCTGTGGATATGTTTAGGCCACTCAGATCCGCCGCTGTGTTTTTTAAATCGGCGTTGGCTGTGTTGTTGAGAGCGTTGCACGTGAATTTGCTCCCTTCCCAGGCGAAAAAGCTCGGCACCCAGGACCTGATCACGTCGTTCAGACTCTCGTCCTTGGACGCCACCAGATCCGTGGCCACTACGTTGCCAACCATTTTCAACAGGTTGTTTCTCTTGTTGTTGCATTCCTCTATGTTTTTTAGGCACTCTGCGATCCCTTCCTTTTTGATTTCGGCCTGGGTTTTCAGGTTCAGGAACTCCGTGTCGTTGTTCAGGTCTCCCTTTCCCCTATTCAGCTTCGCGTACTCCGATATCTTTTTGGACATTTCGTTCAGGTTCCTTTTCAGCTGTTCGTAGCTGTACATTGCCTTTTTCCAGTCGTTATCGGCCTCAATTACCTTGTCCACCACGCTGTTGGTTTCACAGCGCCGTGCTTCAGATTCTCTCAATTCTTTGAGCAGTTTTTCATCTCTGAAATAGTTAATATCTAACACCATTTTAATTTACAGTTTATACACGAAGTTTATATCATACTATCCTCCGTACGACCCAATGTGGCATCACTTACTTGTACCTTTAGTTTTTATTATAGTGTTTAAAATTGTTTTTTCTTTTAACTTTCCACCTTATTTTTTTTGCTATTACTCCTTTTTTATTATTTTACTTTTTTTTCTCTTATATTTGTTTACTTTCAATTATTTATCAATTCACCACATACAGTACTGCTACTACTACTCAAATCAAGTACACCTACCCCAATTACTACTTCTTTAGTACTTATAAACTATTAAACCACTTGCAACCACTTTATGCATACACACATACACGTTTTTTATTACTATTTACATGACAAATTATAGTAGTCGTCCTGTTCTGCTCTTATGTACTCGTCCTTTACTAGTTCTACTACATCTCTCGAGTTTTCCATTTCCTCGAAGTTGCCCTTTCCATCGGCACTTGAGAACACATCGACCTTCCTGTACAGTGCTTGTAGGTTTCGTTACTTGTGACACACATCTGATGTGTTTGACTGTTTACACACACATGTCTATGGGCTTTTACCAACCTGTAATTATCCAGAAAGGCCTTTCTATTGTACAACTTTAAATACTGCGCAATACATTCATCGAACAACTAAAACATCGTCAACACGTGCTCGTTAACGTACAAATCATCCCTCTTACCTGGTGTATTGATGTGTGATTTGTAAGCAACAGCCCTGTTAGCTTACTGTTTGTTGCGTATTTCGAGTGTTTCGTGATGTTTACTTGTACACTCGACGGGTTCCACTTAATGAAATTGACGAGGTTCCTTTCTCTGATCTTTTCCAAGCTCTTGTAAATCTACAAATCGTCAAAGCCAGCATTAGGATAACTCTTACACTGGGTGTCATAGCCGGCACCACTATGTAAACCAAATACCTTATTACCTACCTGGCTTACTTGCTAATTAACTACCATACACGCTAAATAATTACCATACACGCTAAATAATTACCATACACGCTAAATAACTAGTCGTATGTATTATTACGGTGGTCCTTACCTCGCTTGGGTTTGGTGCTGTGTGACTTCTTATTATATTCAGTGCCGATATATACTTGCCACTTTTAATATTTGTACACGCCTATAAGTCACATTCATTTAGTTAGTTGTCTTCTTAGACAGCTGTTACCACATGTACACCTCGCTGTGTTTACATATCTAACATTAACAGGTTGCATATGTACATATTTCTTACGAGCATGTTTTGCGGGTGATATAACTTCCGTATCACGTCCAGCATTGTAACACGATTCATACTTTCGTTTACTTTCCCTTTCATGTTTAGGTTATGGCTATTCATGAATGAGTTATACGAGTTCGAGTTCGACGATATTATGAAGTGACACCTCGGTATCAGGACTATTGATGAGATCATACTCAAGAGGTCATTGTTCAGTGGGCCTGGGAACCTCAGACAGCTCGTTGCGTTACACATAACGTCTGATATCTATTCATTCATTAATTTCCTCCACTCGGCTCATTCGCCTACTACCTAATCCTACCTAGTCACTTACTATTGCGTTCGATTGATTTATTAGTGTTTTATCGGCGACCAGCCTGTTAAGTGCCGTGTTATCTATTACGTTTACGCAGTCTGCGTTAAGCGCCAGTCTCTTCAGAGCCAGTATTGAGTTATATGGCTGCACTACAACGTCTGAGGAGGCTGTCAGCTGCGGAAACACTGAGAACGTCTTTATCACCTTCTTCGGGTACCTGTCGTTCAACAGCTCCAACAGGTAACTTCCCATCCCGCTTCCTGTTCCGCCACTTATTGAGTGTGTCATCATAAATGCTTGCAAGCTGTCCGATCCGTCCGCCTCCTTGTCAATCATATTCAATAGATCGTCCTGGGCTTGACTTGAAATTGAGTATCCAAGCCCCCAATTGTTTCCCGCACCTATCACAAATTAAAATTCCTAACTACTAGTTCCCATTTATTGGATACTGGTTCCTATTCATTAGCTACGGTATCTGTCTAGCATTGCATATACACTAATACTAAATCGATGGTATTTAGTGGTTCACAAGTATCCGTTTATTTATAATCTATCATTCATTACCACTTCCGTCTTTGGATAAAAACACATTTTCTGGGTTGAAGAGGTTCTTGTATTCTGAGCTCTAAAGCAAAATCAGTTTTTTGTATTAATTACTATGCTTTTACATCTAATTTCACTTTTATATCCGTTTGTACTATTTTCATACCATAATTCCATTGATTACTCTCGGTTCTAGGTCGAAAAGGAGCGCTCTCGGATAGTAGTGGCCGTCGTCAGATTCATAAAAAAACACCTCCTTTCTATCATCTAACTCATTTTTTTTGTCATCAAGCAGTGATCCATCCTGACAAATGATTAGTAAAAATTTATTTATTCTAATTTAGATGATAATTTACTGATTTTTTATTTCGACTGTGTGTAAATTACCTTGTTTATTCCGTGCTCCAAGCAGGCCTGTTTCCAAAATTCTGTCCCTATTTTATTTCCACATTGTCCAACTTGCAAAGATATTATCTCTTTAGTCATTTTAAAATTTATTTATATGATATTTTCTCGTGATGTGTGACTAAAGACGCTGTTTTATAGCGGCGTATATCTTCGACAATTATATAATAATTACACAAATTCATTATAAATGAATAAAATTAAATTAAAATATTAAATATATAAAATTATTCACTAAAAAACTTTTTTATTGGAATCGTGTGGGACATCCGACATCTATGTACTTAAGCAATTATTTATTTGTTTATGTTTTTTATTTTTATTTTACTACTATCATGCTGCTTTTATGTTTATTTTGATCATATATTTTACAATATTATTGGCATTGTTATGAAGTTAAAACTATTCCTCTTCTCCCTCGCCGGCCTCTTCTGATTCTCCCCTTTCTGTTTCCGTTTCCCCTTGCGACTTTTCTTCTGGGTTCTCTTCATCTGCCTCCTTATTTACCTCACTTATGGCTTCGATTATTGCCTTTGGTGCTTTCGTTTTTTCCTTAGTTTCTGGCATTTCTGTTACTTCTGGTTCTCCCTTTTTTGAGCACACCACTCTCACTCTCGTCGTTCCGCAATCGACCTTTATAGGTTTTTGGTTTCCGCCCATTGACATTATTTTGCTTCTAACCGCAGTGAATGCTTCTGCGAGTTGCTTTTCTGCTTCTTCTATGGATTCCAATATGGGATCTTTCTTCATTTTTTCCGTTTGAGATTTGTCTCCCTTAGAGTCATCTCCAGATTCCGATTCCGTTTCTGGTTTAATCTCAGTGTTTCCGCCTCTCAAGCTCTTTTCGTCTTGTTTCACCGCTTCCAGGATGTTTTGTGGAACTTCTACCAGATTTGAATCCGAGTTGCTGTCACCAGAACTCCCATTTCCCTTTTTATCCTTGCTCGCTTTACTTGGGATGTTACTTCCCTTTTTATTTGCTTTTTTTGCTTTAGTATTAGACTCATTTTTTAACGCACCTAGGGACTCAATAGAAAAGGGTTCTGGTGGCGATAACAGGTCAGAAAATGCCGCTTTCACTATTAAAGCAACTCCAAATATTAATATGGACTTCATTTTTAATATATAATAACTAAAAGTACACTCTAAATATTTATTAGATAAGATTCCACTGGATCTTTTTTTCTTCAATTTTTTTTTCATCTTAGAAGATTTATAACAAATTCCACTATATTTAAACATGTACACCTAATTTTACATATTTATCATCAATAAATGTTACACGTATGCTCATATATATATGTACTCATCTATGCTTGTGTGTATGTTGATCATGTACATATGCTCTAAAAATATCGGTTCTACAATATTTTCTTTTCACTTTTATTTTCCTTCTATCTTATTAAACCATATTTTCACGGGTTACAATAAGTTTTATCTGTAAGTAATTGGTATATTTTTCAACTGTTACCCTACACATGATTCCATCACCTACACTTTCGACTCCGTACCACACCTCTATCTACTGCTCTCCTTTTTATCACTGATCTATCTACCGCTAATTTTAGTTAATATATACTATGTAGTCAACACAGCCGTGTAATTAACGTGTATTACCTATTATAGCTGACGCGTACTTAAAATTTATGGACATTCATCATCCTTAATCCTTTAAAATGTACTAACAGCTCTCCATCCACCTTGCGTCACATTATAGTACAATTCTCGATTAAATCTGTTTTTAAGACGAGCACAGAAAACTTTGTTAAATCTGGTTGTGTGTTGTGAATGCGGTCGTTGCGCCGCCTATATGAGGTACTGCGACGAGCGGACGTAAATCGGGGGTACGTGCGTCTTGTCCGTGTACTCGAACCATACGTTGTTTTGGCCCTTCCTGAACCTCCTGTTCGCAGTGCAGAGCTGAATCGTCATTTCGAAGTCGCCCACCACTTCCACGCTGACCGCGAACTCGTTTCCTAAGGAGGACCACACCGCATACCCACTGTCCAACACCGCCGTGAACACGTAGCCGTAGCGCGCGACGAATGTCGAGACGTCGCCCATCCTCGTGTACTGGTAGTAGTGCGTGTCGTACTTGTTGCTGACGTCCAGTGCGACGCTCTGCGTTGTCGGGCTGAAGAGCGGCACTGCGCCCATGTTCATCCAGTTTCTGTAGTAGTTCACGCACCTCTCAGGCTTCGTGTACCTTCGCGCCGTTCCGTCAGGCAGGTTAATCATCACCTGCTCCGTCCTCATGTCGTGGTACTTGAGCACGGTCACCTGGTCTGATAGTTCGCTATCGTCGCCTGCTCTCCAAATCACGTGGTCCGACCTCCTCACAACATGAAACTTGCAACCTCCCTTCGTCGTGTACGTGTGCTTCGTCAGTCTCTGAGGCACCTGGTCAAAGAACGACTTGTATTCGTACTCGTTCGTCGAGAACTTGTAGTTGATGTCCAGATCCACTCTTCTGGGATGTGTTGCGCTACTCGTCGGCTTCATTCTCGGCAGGAAGACTCTGAGTAGCGGAATGTCGTTTTCTCGCTCCCTCATGATGATCCTCTTCGAGTACCTTCCGTCCTTCGACCTCCAGAGTACTCTTTCTCCCTTCTTAATGATCCCCACGAGGAATGGGTCCTTTGCTGTAAACGTCACTGTTTTATCTTCGTTCTCTTCGTAAAGCATCTTGTCCGTGGTGAATTTGTTTTCCACGTCCAAGACGATGTGTCTCGTGAAGTCGGGGGACTCTTGTTCCGACTCCTCGTCTAATTCTCTCTCCTCGACCTTGTACAGCTCCACTATTTCTACTAGCGGATCTGCTTCCGGTCCTTTTGGTGGATGATGCCTCTGGTCCGTCCAGCGGTCGGTCGGTGACTCAGAGGCTGATTGTGGGGATACTCTGTATCTCCTCTTTGGTTGCGATGTATATGTTTCATGTCTGTCATGAATCGTGAAGTATGGCTCCGGCACTACTCCTTGGTGTGGTGGGTAGGGCGTCATCTGTGGTGCGAATTGCGTAGGGTGTGGTAATCTGAAATACTGCTGCGGCGGAACGTGCGGTGGCGCCGGTGTTGCGTAGTATTGTGGGAATGGTGAGTGTGCTACTGGTGGCGCGTACATCTGTGCTGCTTGTGCCGCCTGCATTTTCGCCAAGTGGTTCGCTTCAAGTTGTGCCTGCTTGAAGTTTTCATCCACTTCTCTTCTTATTCTTTCGTCGTCGCTTCCCGAGTCGCTGCACTGCGCTGTGTGATACGGGAAGAATATTCTAAAGTTTCTCTTGTTTCCTGTTTTCTTCTGAATTACTCTCGACGCGTAGTTCATGTTCGTCGATTGCCAAATCAGCTGAGTTCTTTTCTGGACCTTGTCTATTAGATACGGCTCAACCGCTGTGAAAACGTCAAAGTCTCCCTGTCTTTCGTATGTGATCTTGTCTGAGCTCTGCTTATTCTTAATATCCAAAATCACTAGATGCACGAGACCTGTTCTAAATCTTCTCTTATGCCTCTTCGTTTCAATTACGGAGGCGTCCGAGTCGTAACCGCCGGGCCTCACCTCCGTCACCTTCATGTCGCCTTCTTTCAGTGCGTCCGACATCTTCTTATGTCGCACCGCAAACTTCGAGTAATCTGAGAAATCGGACATCTGCTCCTCCTGAACTGCAAATCCTGATTGGTCGAGAGCATCTGGTCCCAACCTTGGGAACAGGTCATCAGGCATGTACACGGTCACAAGTGGCGGCTTATTTTCGAGCGTTTCGATTTCCACCATTTTTGCATATGCTTCGTCTTTAGCCTGCCAAAGCGTGTCATCAAAATTCTTAACTTTATAAATCAAGTGTGGGTCTACCGCTGTGAACACGTCCATCCTGCGGGCATCATTTCTCTTGTACTCAAGTTCATCCGTGCTCCATTTTTTACTTACGTCTACAACCAACTTAAGCGACTCCACGTATCCTTTTCTTGGTGGCGCTCTCTGCTGAGCTGGTTTCGGTGACTCTTTAACTTCCGGTGCTCTGTCTTGTACTTTAACCTCGTACACGCTGCCTTCTCCTCCTGCCTTAGGTGGTCCTCTTGCTGCTGCTCCAAAGCCCGGCGCTCTGCGTGGACCTTTGGGCATTCCTTCAGTGTCTGTTTCAACCAGGATGTCTTCAAACTCTCCTGCGTCTGACAACAGGATGTCGTCTGCCTTAGCTCCAGGCATTGCCTTCATCTTCGGGGGCGCTCCTCTGCGCCCAGAATCCATATCCGAGAATCCATCAATTTGCAATTCCTCGTAATCAGCTGAACCTCCCGAAGATCCGGGTCTTGATGCGGGCATTCCCCCTGCTTTGGGCATCATCCTTGCACCTGGTGGCGGTCCAATTGGGTCAAAGCCCTCAGTGTCACTCAGAGCTATGTCTTCAAATGCTCCTGCTGCCTTCGCTTTAATTGGTGGGCGCCCTATCGGCGTTTTGGGCGCGGCACTGCGGAAATCGTCTTCTGCACCGCTGAGGGGTATGTCTTCAAACTTGGAAGACTTAGATGACAAATCTTCTACGTCTGACAATGGAATGTCCTCGAATTTTGAGCTTCTCGCAGACCCTGGAGCTTGGCCGGAGACCATTACTTTAGTGGGAGGAGCTGGTCCTGCAAATGGCGGACCACCTGGAAATCGAGGGGCCGGTCTTGCAGCCATAGGTGCTGCAACTGCGGCAGGTCTAGCTGCCACTGCTGGTGGAACTCCCTTTGGTCTTGGCGTTGCTGCTGGACCCTCGATGTCAGTGTCTGCCAAACTTATTCCCCTAGACCTCGCTGGCTGTGCTGATACCGCAACAGCGCGGGGCATTGCTTGACCTGCTGCAATAGGTGTTGCTGCCACAGGCGTTGCTGCCACTGGTACTGCGCGAGGCATTGCTGCCACTGCTGCAGGTACAGCTGCTCGCATTGGCTGACCTGCCACCGCTATTGGCGTTGCTCCCTTTGGTCTTGGCGTTGCTGCTGGACCCTCAATGTCGGTGTCTGCCAAACTTATTCCCCTTGATGCTTGAGCCGCGCCTCCTGCTGTAACTGGCATTCTGGGCTTTGCCGCAGCCACCACTTGTGGTGTGGCCGCAACTGGGACTGCTGTGCCAGTTCGCGGACCAGCAGATGCAGCTGCTACTGGTACTGCTCCTGCTGCAACAGCTACCGGTCTTGCTCCGGCAGCTACTGCTACGGGTGCTGCTCCCATAGGCCTTGGCATCGACGTCTTCCCTTCGAAATCTGTATCTGCTAAACTGATAGTTTTGGCTGCTGGTGACGTAGCCTTGACTATAGGCGTCGTGGCTACTGGTGTTCTACCTGGAATAGCTGTTGGTGTGGTCGCTACAGGTGTACCAGATATTGGTATAGATGAGTTGTTTACATTTACTTCCAAATCATCCTCATCTGAATCACTTACATGGAACGTATTTGGATCTTGAGCTCTTACACCAGCCAAGGGGGCTGGGTTATTGTTATTTATGTTATGTAGAGCTCTACTTTTGCGATCAATAATTTGTATTTGGTTTGCTTGGCAAGTGACTACGTCAATATGGCGTAGCACTGAAATTAATAATGTACAATATCGAAGTATATTTAAATTCATTTTATATTATAAATTACATGAGTTGGACAATAATGATACACGTACTATTAGCATCTAATGCTTTAATAGTAATGTTACTAGAACCAGATAATAGACAAGCTCCATTATTTCTGGATTCCACAATATTCTTATAATATACTACTATTAACTTTATAAACAATCATTTTTAGAGGGTATGTTTATCTACAAAGGCTTAAATCGCTGGTACTCTGACGGGTACTCACAAACATAACTAATAACTTCAACATTATATTTGGGGTACTAATATTGAGGTTAATGTCTGATGTAAAATTAGTTGATTGACACAAAGGTTTTTATTAACCTCAAATATCAGACTACTAAAGCTAATATTTGTTCAGGGTATAGACATCGGTCTAGGATTCCTTGTTAATGGGGGTAAGAATAATGATTTAAATTCGAATATATTGTGGCAATATTCGACCTTTGGCCCATATCTAAAATTACTGAACAAATTATATTTCCTTATCTAATTTTTTTCCATCACTAATTCTGGTATTTTATTGTTCTATCCCGCTTTCCAATAGCTGTGTGTATATTTTACTTAATATTATCATCATACCTCATTATATGCACATATATATATATATATCCTGCTTCATTTATTTATATAATGTAAATTATTCTCATTCTGAGCTTTTTCGACCCCTTAGGTTCAAGATATGGATTCCGTCGGTCGAACGCTGTAAACTGTGCACTATTGAACCATTAGACCTTTCATTTGCACTTTAATATCTATTCGAAGATTTATTATTACTGGTTTTTATGATTAAGGTTATACATGCTACATGCCACTGAACATAAAGGCGTGTGTTCGTGTGCCTTGGTGCCGTCCTTCTGCTTTGTCTATTCAACTCTCAATTCCGCTTGCGGTGTGTTGACGCCGCTTATGAAATTTAAAAATATTGGACTTCACACCTTTACACATAATTTTGATTACTGCCCTCTTAGCCCTTCCACTATGGTTACCCTAGCCCCTTGGTGTCTAGAACCTTCTGCCCCAACTACACATCCATCGGCCTCCATGGCCGATCTCAGCAATTTGCACCGGTAACACGTACATAAATTGGAGAGTTATATTATTACATTTACACTAAATGATGGTTTCAAACAATGTGTTTAGGTTCGATGGAGCTACTCTGTAGACCCATGTGTTACCCAGGCTTCTATCGAGCCTGCTGCTCCTATCCTGGGCTCTCTTTCTGTTTACGATCAGATCCCTAAATTTTAATTAGAATTACTCTCTCAACTACTAATTTCCACCTCCAGTTACCTAAGTGCCCTCCGACCAACTAACTACCCGCCAATAGCTACTTATCTATCTACCAGCCGTTAACAGCTATTTATACACTTTCATCCGCTTAAAACATTTGCATAACCGCATACCTTAAGTCCTCGATAACTTCTCTATTTAAAAACCAATATGAATGCCTCAGGGCATGTACGTTTGATCCTAGGCACGTCGTATCTATCACATCCACGTCCAGCCAGTGCTTCTTCTTCCTGTTTTCTATGATTTCCTTGATCTTCTTCTTGTTCTTCTTCAGGTTCCTGACCTCCTCGAGCGTGAACGGGAGCACGATGCTTCCCAGGGTGCACCTCTTGGCGGTTTCGTCCACCCGCTCCTCCATCGTGTAGAGCTCGTTCACGCACCTTCCGAGCCTCTTCTTCCCCGTGATCAGCTCCGCCACCTTCAGCGCCTAAACATTGTGATCTCACGCTACTACTCACCTTGTCGTTCACGTCCGAGTATATTGTGATGTGCGAGCAGTACTGCTTCAGCCTCGGGTAGTCGTTCTGCACGAAGTCGTAGACAGGGTAGAAGGGGTTCAGCAGCGTCACTGTCAGTATCTTCAGCTTCGGGTTGTTCGCGTCCCTGTCCTCGTTCAGCTTCAGAAACAGGTTGCTGTACTCCTTGCTGTTGAGGATCTGAGTGAAGGCGCCCAGGAACATCGTCGCCCCCATCGAGTGCGTCATGATGTGCACGTCCCTGATGTTGTTGACCAGCAGCGCCTGGAGCATCCTTATGAACGTGTCCACCGTCTTCGGGCACGTCGAGCTCACGATCGCCTCCTTGAACTGCGTTATTTTGTTTCCCGAGGGCCAGCTGAACACAAAGGGCTTTATGTACTGCGGGTAGTTCCCGAAGGATATGATTTGTGCGAAGATTCCCAGGCTGTCTATGCACTTGACGTTGAATCCGTGTATGTATATCCACGCCTCCAGCGCCTTCACCTCCTCCCTTCTCACCCAGTTTTCCACGCCGAGCACGTTGTATCTGTAGTTAACTCCCTTCGGTATCGGCAGGTTTTCTTCATCCTCGCCATCATTGTTCGCTGCCCCCATGTTGTGCTTCAGGTTCGCGTTAACGTAAATCTTAACCGATTTACAGTAGTCGCTTGAGAACTCCTGTATTCCATCCTCGTTTATCTTAGGCTTCTTGACGAACCCGTGTATGTTTATTCCCCTTTCATCGTCCACCGACAGCGACAGGTTACTCGAGTCCAGGGGCGTGAAATTTGGGGCGTGCAGCGTCAGTGCGCTAAGCAGACACTCCATGCAGTTCACGAAAGTCGTCAGTGGGATTCCCGTCTCCCTTATTCCGAACAGCTCGTTTATGTCCTGGAATATGTCTCTGATGTGCATCTTCTTCAGCACGTTGAAGTACGGGTTCTTCTTCCCGTTAATGTACGAGTCCACGTTGCCGTACCTGTAGCCGACGATGTCGTTGGACACTTCGTTCAGGCTCATGACTATGTGGTCGTCAGTGCAGTAGTATTTACTGTCCATTCTATCCATGGCGATACAGTTAAGTCTGTTCCTCCTAAACAACTTCTTCAGCAGCCTGCGTCTCTTCATCTGAACGTTGTGTTCGCAGCACTCGTTGCAATATTTGTTTTTCTCCTTTAACTTATTTTTCATGTTCGTCAACATCTCGCTGTCGTTTCTCATGAAGGATTCGTTGTTCAGGTGTATTTTATTATAGTTGAAAAAGGTGTTTGCTCCCAGGTACTTCAACACCCTTCCTCCGCGCTTACCGTCGGTCTCCGGGACCGTGTAGAAGCGCAATATTCTCGGGAATGTCCTGAAAAAGGGCCCCGAGACGCAGCACTCTGCTGCTGCCACGCCCAGACCCACTGCTGAGTCTCCTCCTTCGTACCTCACCCAGCCGATGATAACGTTCGAGAAGCCTGCGTTCGTACCCACCTCTCTGCTCTTGAACGGCGATAAAGGCAAGCCTGACTCCCAGAATCCCATCAACAGCTCCCCGTGGAAGTTCGGTGAATTCCAGAACCCAAACCCGTGAGGCCTGTACTCCGAGTTTAGTTGGCCCACGTACTGGAACGAGTCGTAGCTTCCCCTTTTTTTAAAGTGCAGGAAGTCGATAAGGTACTTGAATGAGTAGTACAACGAATTCGGCTTCCTAAACCTCGTTATCGTCACTCTGAAGGCTGGTATTTTTCCCAGTTCTTCGTCCTTGTTGTTTAACGACGAGCCTATGTTCGGCAGGTTCAACTTTATCTCCTCGAACTCAGTCACCTTGAACGTCCTCACGTCCTCGTTTATGATCGTCATCAGCAGCGTCGGGTAGAAGAAGCGATATATGAATGCTATAAGGTTGAAGAATATGATTAGGACTGTGTAAATGGTCAGGAAGAACGTGTCGTAGAAGAAGATGCCCAGGATGTTGTAGGCTCTTATGTTGAACACTGCTCTCAGGTTTTCCCCCCTTCCTGCTTCCTGCAGCGACACGTTCATCGAGTAGTTGTAGAACATCAGCACTGGGTACAGGATGAAGTAAATCCTCACCGTCATTTTGCTTATGCTCACGATTTTTACGAATGTGTTCGGGTGCACGCATATGTACAGGTTCACTATTGAGAACAGTGTTGTCAGAATCACCACTATGAGACCGAGGTTGTTTGCGTTGCTCAGGTACAGCGCCACCCAAGTCTTCGACGTGTTTCCGCGCACTGTTCCTGGATCCGTCGGATCAAAGTGCTGCGACACCAGCGACGTTGTCAGGATGACGCACAGCACCATCAGTATGTTAGCGATGCACACTCCGTACGGGCAGTTTTTGAACTCGCCCGTGTACCTCCTGATTGCCTCTCTGTATTTCATGTAGTGCAGCGTACACAGCATTCCGTGGTTCAATTGCTCCGGTATATCTGGCGATTCAAAGACCTCTATTCTTATCTCCTTGTTACTTTCTTCATCTAAATAACTATTAACACCATTAGGTACAAACTACTATGTAACTCCACTAACACCTGAAATTTTCCACAGCAATACATAGCTCATTAGTACAATATACACGTTAATCGACTACCTCTATCTATCTTATTTGTATTTATACTAACTACCGGACTCACCTTTGGCATTCTGCGTTTCCTCCGATTCTTCCGAACCTTTACTTTCTAAATTACCATTGTTTAAATCATCATCTAGTTTATTTTTCGCTTTAAAAAAATTAAAAAATTTTGGTGGAGTATTTGCCTTTTCTGGTTCTTGGTCTGTCACATTTTCCAAGAATTCAGACGGTTCCTCCACGGCTACATTTTCGACCATTTTTACCTATGCTACCTTTCAATTACTGGCTCTTATTAAAGAAAATACATATATTTACCCAAAAATCATAGAAAATTAAGAATGTGTAGGTGTTTGCGATCATTAATTTCGTAATTAGTTTATTGTACACATAACTCTATTTGAGACTTCATTTTTATTATTACAAAATATTGTACATTAAAATTAACGCTAACAATGTAGCTAGTACCTTTTTTTACTATCTACATCCAAACACATGTATATTATACAATAAGAATCAAATTGCACAAATTGGCCACCCGATATTAAGTTAGAGTTTTTGGGTTAAAAAACGGCTTTGCACATGATTATTTATTACAAATACACAAATTATAGTTTATTTTCTTAGTATAACACTGGCAAAAGACCTATCTAAATTAAAATTTAATGATGAAATAGAGTTTAAAATTTAAACAATTTAATTTAAATAGCAAAGAGCCAATCACATCCAAAATCTATTTGAATGTTTGGTTTATACCAATTTTATAAATAAAAATGTATAATTTAATTGTGATTGGACAGTTTCACATCAAATGTGTGATCCACCACTCATACCTAATTAAACAACTTAACTAGAGATGAAACAGCAAACCAAGTAAAGATTTATTGAACATTACTTATTTATAACTAATTTATCCATTGACAATCAAGATGAAAAATGTCTAAACTAAAAACCTGAAACAACAAATCAGGTTTTGTGAATTGGTGTGTATTTTTAATAAACCGGACAGAACCATCGTCTCCACATAAATAACCATCTTTTTCAATGGATAACAATTTTATAAACTATTTCTTATAAATATTATTAGTTCCCCATTGTTACGGTTGTTGTTTTATATACCTATCCTGATAAGTTTTCACATTTCTAAATTATATTTTTTATATAATTTACCTCCCATACAATTCCATTTATATATTCACATTTTGTTTTAATTACTTTATATATACAATGGAGCTTTCAACTGAAGAAGCCCAGTCTCGTGTTTCCAATTTGTTGGCACATACGAGATCCCTCTCTACGTTTTTAGATCAATTTACGAGCCCGTTGGATTTGGCAGATGAAGAGAATAGCTATAAGCCTTTCGGAGATAAAAAATATAAAAATCAACTGGTATTGCCATATTAGTAACTATACACATTTTAAACCCTGATATACAGAATTGTATGCCCTAGTTACCTCAATAACCTATAAAAATATGCTTCTAATTTATAATAACGTAGCAAGAGATAAAAAACAGCTCATCCAAGGTACTAAAAGTGTATATGGACGATGTGCGACAGGTACGTGACCATTCTGTTTAATTTCTCGCAGTATTTCTTGAAGGAAAACAACGACAAGGAGTTCTATGAAGGGTTGATGATGAATACAAGTCGATACTTGGAAATGTTTTACATAGCCGCGGAGATGGTTTTGGAAACTCTGGATAAACAAGAAAATCACCCGGTTTGAAAGCTATTTATTATTGGTTTGATAGAAATACATAGAAAAATTGGTATTAGTAAAATTTATGATACATTTGTGTATGGATGTGTAGAAGAGTGGCAAGTATTACGATCCAATAGACGAGCTGAGAGAGTCGAGAATGAAGCAAAACAAATTGCCAATTAATCTGAGAACAAACTAGTAGGAGTAAATTAAATAACAGAGACATTTAGTGACATACTGCTGATCAACGGGCAGGACGACTACATAATGAAGATGAAGTACGTCAACGCAGACTTTGTCGGATCGCTGGTCCTGATCGAAGTGGACGTACTGAGGGTGGCGAACATATCGCCGAAGCTGCTCATTGCGACCTACGAGTGCGACATATGCCACAACCACTCCTACAAAACGGTAATATCAATAGCATAGACTCAAAGCACAGTTAGTTAGAACAGCTAGACCATTACCGAAGGGTAACTGGTGCAGTGGTAACCGAAATAATGGCACTGTCTAGGTTGAAGGGAACAACTACATGCCGCTGATGGATTGCATCAACTGCGTTGCAACGAAGAACGTTAAGTCGACACTGAAGTTTCACCCAAAGTGACTACCTATATAGAGTTTGATAAAAAGAGTTAATTAGATATTACATGCTATTACTACTGTTACTGTTTTACAACTATTACTACTGCCATTACTGTTAATACTATTATCACTATTACTACTACTACTACTGCCTTTTGATACTGGTTTAACAATCATTAACATTTCAGGCTGAGTAAATTTGAAAAGTATCAGGAGATAAGGGTGCAGGAGCCTCTGATGCACCTGAATGAGGGAGAAATACCGAAAAATTTGAAGTGTCAGCTGTCAAGTAAGTAGTAGATACAGTGTATTACACTTACACGGAAAATGAAATAGAACTGGTGACTAGTGGTAGTTATGTTGCGTGTAGATACAGGTAAAAATAGTAACTTTAGACACGCTGGTCGGGAGTTTGAGGCCAGGAGATAATGTATTGCTGTACGGGATTCTGCTCCCAGTTTTCAAAGAAGGATTCGTTAACAATAAGTTTACACTGCTGTCAGACAAGATGTTCAAAGTGCTTAACGTCCAGCAGTTGAAAAAGTTTAAGATGTACAATCACTTGAACTACCAAAGGTACGTTGCGCTTTATTACCGTAGCTAACGACTGAGAAAACTAATCATTGTTTAGCCAAATAGAGGAGTTGAACAAAGACGTCAATGTTTATGAAAGACTAGCTTACAGCATAGCGCCGGAGATTTATGGACACCAGGACGTGAAGAAGGCGCTGCTCCTACAGCTGGTAAGGTGAAGGGGGAGATAGAGAATATGTAGGTGGGCGGATGCGGAGTGGTGAAGGGCGACGGAGGGTTCATTAGAGGAAACATACACATACTCCTCCTGGGAGACCCGGGAGTGGCGAAGAGTCAGCTGATGAAGAGAGTGTGCGCAATATCAAGCAGAGGAATATACACGACGGGAAAGGGAAGTTCCTCCTCAGGTTTAACGGCGGCGATCATCAAGGACCCAGCGACAGGTGGGTACCCATTTTACTGTATTAACAGCATAGATATGCTACTAGATTAACATGCTATATGTAAACTAGATTAACATGCTATATGTAAACTAGATTAACATGCTATATGTAAACTAGATTAACGTAATACATACCAAGCTCTATTAACATAATACATACCAAGCTCTATTAACATAAATATATAAATGATTTGATGTTGCTAAAGTTCACGACATAGGGGACACGATGTTGGAGGGAGGAGCACTGGTGCTGGCCTCAGGAGGAGTGTGCTGCATCGACGAATTCGACAAGATGGACGACGAGGACAGGAGCGCAATCTACGAAGTCATGGAGCAGCAGAGAGTGTCAGTGGCAAAGTCAGGACACGTGACGACGCTGAAGGCAGACTCGTCAGTGCTGGCAGCAGCAAACCCACTCAACGGAGTCTACGACGTCAAAAAGTCAGTGATGGTTAACCTGAACCTGCCAGCAGCACTGCTCACACGCTTCGACCTGCAGTTCCTCATGCTGGACGAGTACGACCAGAACTACGACTATCAGCTCTCAATACACAAGCTGAACAATTTTTTGGACCCTGCAAACGCGAAGCGCACTAACAAGAAGAAGGACAAGAAGGAGGGCAAGGACATCGACGTGGTGAGCGTCAACGTGATGCGCTACTACGTCAACTACTGCAAGAGGTTCAGGCCCGTGGCCAAATACAAAATTCTAGAGGAGCTGACCAAGTGGTACGTGAACAACAGGCAGGAGGAATTCCAGCAGGAGCTGTTCAAGGACGACAAGCTGACGTACACTACGCCAAGGTCAATACTGTCGATACTGAGGCTGTCCCAGGTATGCCTACTCTGTTTATAGCAGTTATGGTAGCAGTTGGACTGTTTATAGCAGTTATGGTAGCAGTTGGACTGTTTATAGCAGTTATGGTAGCAGTTGGACTGTTTATAGCAGTTATGGTAGCAGTCATAAGGTTTAAACAAATAACAACAATAATACTAACAATAACAATAGCAACACTAACAACACTAGCAATATCGCTAGCAATACCACTACCAATAGCACTAGCAATAACAATATTTAGGCACTGGCAAGACTCAGATTTAGTAATGTAATAAACATGTCGGACTTGGAGGAGGCAATTCGCCTCACCGAAAGCATGAAAACGACACTCAACTCGGCACTCCAGCAGCAGCGTTTCAAGAGGAAGACCTCGTCATCATCAATCATAATGCAGATCCTCAAGTAAGGACAACTACTACTAATACTACTATTAATACTACTATTGTTGCTACTACTACTAATACTGCTGTTGCTGCTACCACTATTAGTTACATTATGATACCAGTGACTTGCAACTTTTTTCTCAGCAATGTAACCAGTCACTAATAACATTTTACAGGAAAATGAGAAATGGCCTGAAAAATAACATTAATAACTGGGACGGGTGGATCAATGTCTACGACCTTCAGCAGCAAGTGCTCTCAAACGGGCTGAAGGCCAGAGACGTGGACGAATTCATAAACAAGTACTCCCAACTGGCAATTATTCTGCTGAGAAACAACAACACGCAAGTGTCATTCCCGCAGGACCTTCAGTAATTTACTCATGAGTATATTTGCTAATTCGTACACTGTATGTAGTTGCTGCTACGCGCACATATCTACGAGTATGTATGTAAACACGCGCCGACGCACTCGGTAGTGTGTAAGAGTGATTGACATTGAAATTAGAATATTGTATTCGTCGGAGACAGCTTCAAACCCACGTTTAAAAATATCCTCCTCAGAGTCTCCAGGTCCACCCTGTTCAAACTCAGCGAGCTTAACTCATTCGAGCCGCTGATGGGAGGATAGTGAGTGTCGGTAACGTTGGCGCCGTCCTCTGTGTGCACCAGCTCGAGCCTGTAGCTGTCCCTGGCGTCGTTCAGAAACAATAAGTTATCGAGCAGCTGGTCCTTACCGGTCTTAAACCCTAATCGGTTGAGACCTCTGCACAGTTGACCCACAGTCATGGAATCCTTGGAATCGGCGCCCGTGGAAGCCTTGGAAAGCAGCTTGTATAACAGGCCTACTATTTCGTCCATTTTTTCCCTCACTTCAGGCTCATTTTCATAAATGGTCTTCAGCCTCTTGTCTTTGGTCCTTTTTACGGCCTTTTTAGTTGTAGTCGTCTTCCTCATTGTCACCCGCGAATATTCATCGAAAACACATATTCCGTCCCATTTTATCCTCTACTTCATTAGACATACAATATACAAACATTACAAAAAACAATAGACAAACTTAAGGACATTATTACAACAAACAAACTCTCATACTCTCACGTGTGTAGGATTACACCATACGTGGAATCCTCACTCATTAACCGCACTTCCTCACCACTGCCACTGTATAAACTCGCCTTGGTTTACACAAGCTCACCATGCTATAACGCTAACTAATATGCACATACGTCGGTACCTCCACGGCAAATGCGCTCGTAAACGGACGCCCATATAAGTTTGTGTACTCGTGAGTGTGTAAAACATTAAACGCGAACGTCACCTCTTCAAACTCTTGTAGTAGTTGGTCCGCGACCTCGCGTCCATGAACGACTTCAGAAAGAGCTCCTGGTCCTCAGGCTTGCTGAGCACTATGAGGTACTTCGCGGGCTTCACCTTCACGTCGCTGAAGACCTTCTTGATGCACATTATCAGCTCGCCCAGAATCTTGAAAATCTTCTCCAGCTCGTTCTCCGCGCCAAGCTCAGTCTTGTCCGGGCCGCTCGCTCCGAAGTCTTCTCCCAGGTAGTACCAGACGTCCTTCAGCTCCGCGAATATCCGGTCCTTGTGCTCGTTCGTCTCGTTCAGCCTTTTCTTACACATGCCTATCAGCGCGTTCATCTTGTCGTCGGCGCCGCTGCCGCTCGACGAGAGTGAGCTGCTGCTGCGATCTGTGTTGTTCAGGCTGTTGGAGGCGCCCGCTGACAGGCTGCTCATGTCGTTGTTGAAACTGGCTCTCGTGCCTGCGCTTGACCTGTCGAACAGCGTTATGATTTCCAGCAGCTGGTTCGACAGCTCCTGCAGGGTCTCGTTTATCCCTCTCGAGGATATCTTTTGGGCCTTGAGCACGTTCATCAGCTTCTTGTCAATGTTCAGCAGGTTCCCTCCCAGGGCGTCATCTGGGTCAGGCAGCGGGGCGCCGACCTGTTTGGTCGTGGCGGTTTCTAAAGCACCGGCCGACTTATTTGCATTAGGCCCAACAGGTACACCAACTTGTATATCTGGGCTGGGCTCCACTGTCGTGCCAAGTGGCTTATTCGTGGCAGTTTCTGGAGTAACAGTTGCTTTGCGGGCGCTGGGCCCGACCGGGGTGCACACCGGCTTATCACCCGCCCCGGCAGCTTCCTCCGCCCCCTCGTCCTCGTCGAAGTCGTCCTCCGCTATTGGCGTGTTCGAGGCTATGTTGTTCGCCACTGCCGCCACGTTCAGCTCGGGCTTCCTCGAGGCCACCGGCGTGTTCTCTGCACTCGACGGCTCCGCCGAAGTCGCGCTCGTCAGCAGCTTAATGTAGAGGTTTATGATGAGGTAGTGCAGAGAGGACAGCGTGTTGTCCGATGACTTGAAGTCGATCAGCTTTATTGTCGACGAGAGCGTGAATCCCTTTTCTCCCTCGTTTATGTTCCCGTAGTTCACGAAGTTTCCGTACTGCAGTATTATGTTCAGTATCAGCGGGAGCAGCCTGCTGTTCTTCACCTCCGATATTGCGTCGTTGTACAGCTTAAGCTGCTGGGCGATCACCAGCAGCTGGTGCTCCATGTCTATGTAGTACTTCACCAGGTTTATCTTCACCCACATTCTGTCCCTCAGCAGCATTTCGATAAGCATCCTTTCGATGTCTCTGAACTGTCGAAGCTTCAGCGTGTTGTCGTCCGCCTGATCCACCTCCTTGGCCACTTCCTTCTGCGCGCTACTTTCTGCTGGTTTAGCTTTTTTGTCTTCGTTGGTATTCGTCGCGCCTGTACCCGTGGTGCTAGTGCCATTGCTGCTGGCATCAACGGCCATGGGCTCACCGGCCAGTGTTTCTGTTGCCATGGTCTCCGTGCTACTGTTAACTGCACTAACTCCCACTGCTAAGCCACGGCTGGCGGTTTCAGCATCCTTAGCACCACTGCTCGTGCTGTTACGGTAGCCCGTGTCCCCACCAGCTACGTTTGCTCCTGCGCTGCCAACGCTTGCACCCGCTGTAGCGCTGCGACCAGTGCCGGGTGTATCGACAACAGCAGTGTTAGCAGCAGCTGCACCACCACCCACACCAAGGCTGGCCCGCAGCCCGGCGACGTCTATTGCGTTGTAGCTGCTCACCAACAGCTCGATTTCGTGCTCGCTCGGGTACGACAGGTGCAGCTTGTTCACGTTGTCCTTGATTTCGTCGATCTCCTTCTCGTTCACGGGCGCGTTGATGATGCTGGCCGTGCCCGTGGAGCTGACGACGTGACTCGCGGGCGCCGCCGCAGCAACGCCGCCTCCGGCTGCGAACCCGCTCGTGTCCGCAGTCTCGCTGCTGGCGAGGCTTCCGAAGCTTCCCGTGCTCAGGCCGAACATGCTTCCGATCGAGCTCGTGCGCGAGCTGAGGCTTCCCGCGCCTCCCTCGCAGGCCACTGCGCTGAAGTACGTCAGCACCGGGGTCAGTATCGCAAGGCTGTTCACGTCGTCCAGCAGCCGTATGTACTCGTCCATGCTGTTGAACCTCAGTATGATCAGGACGTTCTGCGCCCTCTTGTTGTCCAGGACCTCGATAAGCGTGCTCGTCTTCTTCCTCTTGCTCGCGCTCTGAGCCTCCTGCACCTCCACCATCGACCTGCTGTTCATCGTCGATATCGAGTTCGTCGCGTGCGAGGACCTGCTGAACAGCTTCTTTATGTTCGTCACGTCGATCAGGTCACTCTGCGTCGTGTTCGACCTCAGCAGGTTGTCGTTGAATGACGCGAATATCGTGTTGTTCAGCTTATTCGGCAGCAGCGGCTTCCAGTGCAGCTTCACTCCCAGCGGCAGTGCTCTCTTGACGCTCTTGATTGGCCCCTTCGGTATCGGCGGTACCTTCTTTCCCAGTTTCGGCGGCATCTTTCCCTTCGGCGCCTGCTTAGCCGTGGGCTGCTTCGCCTCCGGCTTTTCCTGTTTTTCTGTGTCCTTTTGCTTCACTGGCGGATCCGTTGGCGCTTTCCCCATTATCAGCGGCGGCACCAACAGTGGCCCGCTTTTCGCCGGCGCCGCCTTGCTTATTGGCGAGAGCGATATGTCCAGCCTCGTGGTCAGCAGCACTTCCTTTGGACTCGGCAGCCCTCCCAGGTCACTTTTGTCCGATATCGACATGCCATCTGACGACAGCGCCATACTTTCTGCCGACCCGCTCGATTTCGAGTCCTCCTTCCTGCCCTGGCCTTCTCCGTCGCTCGCTGTTGCCACTGGCTGTAAAAGCCCTGGCTTCTCTCGTTCCACTCTTTCCACCTTGGCGTACACTGCCGACTTCCCTCTGAACAGGCTCTCCACGTCCTCTCCCTTCGCGAACCTCTTTTCAAACTCCTCCAGCTTCTCCTTGTCCAACAGGTTTCTCATTGCCATGTAACCCTCCTTGTACGTCAGGAGCTTAATCAGGTTCTCGTCGTTCAGTCTACTTAGCAGCTCACTTCTGCTAAGTTGCGATTTCTTATCCTTCGATGCGTCCTCTTCTGATGCTGACGCCTGCGTAAGCTTCTTTTCATCCGCGTACTCCAGTATCGTCACCAACTCTTCATCCTTGAACCCTCTAAACAGCTTTTCCGCCTCCTCTTCTGACAACCTATCCTTCTCTGGGCCCAGCTGCGTTCTTTCTTCGCGTCCCAATAACCCATACTTGTCCTCGACTGCTCCTTCCTTCGTCCCGAGTATAGCATCCTCCTTAGTCGCCAGTATCGCGTCTTCTGCCTTCCCTGGGCTCAAGTCACTGCTCTTCAGCAGGTGCATCATACTTTCTCCTTCCGACGGACCCCTTCCCTCGCTGGTTCTTAACTGCACCTCATCAGCTGATGTCACCAGGTCCCCTCTTACTACGAAGCTCGATTCCTCGCGATCCATTTCCATTCCGCTTCTGCTTGATGAGGAGCTGCTTTCTCCTTCCAACATCTCTCCGTCGCTCGCCAGGGAGCCTTCGTCTCCTGATGGTAACAGTGGTGTTCTCTCCGAGAGTCTAAAATTTCTTATCGACTTCAATCTATCCAGCGGATCCTCATCCACCTGTGCATCTTCTTCCTTCTTTTCTTTTCCACTTCCTTTTAATTCTTCTCCTTCTCTTTTATCATCTTCCTCGACGACCTTCTCCTTTTCTCCATCCCACCTCTTTTCTAGCTCACCTTCCAACTCATCTGTCACTGATCTCTGCTCATCATGTCCTTTTTGACCTTCTTCGATCTTTTCTAACTCTCTTGATGCCTTTTCACTTTCCCCTGATTCGTCTATTTCGTATTCTATTATATCAAATTTTTTCGGGGTTTCTAGATCTTCGTCGAATTTTTCCTTGTAGAACTCGTTCGCCTCGTCCTGGTTGAAGTAGTTTTGGTGAAACGGTTTTTTCAGCTGGATCAGCAGCGTCAGTGCTTCTGCGAAACTCTTGCACAGCTTCAGTGCCAGCAGACACGTCTCTATTTTGTGCTTCGTCAGTCTCAGTAGCTGCTGTAATTCGTTTAACTTTACCTTTTTTATATGATTTACTACAAAGTTCATCACATTTCCTCCTTTACTGAATATGTACCATCCTTCTTCCGTGGTTGACTCCATTACCATTTCGCTTCCTATTGATTCTTTGGATACTAGCTGCTCACACACTTCCTTCTTTAATTGTGTCAGGTTAATCAGTATCCTTGAGTTTGGCAATATTGGACATTTTTTGTCCCATATGTCCAGATCCTCCTTTTTAAGCTCTATTACGGTTCTATCTACGAAGCTCGTGTTGAACGAGTAGCTGGCCACGTGATTTCTTCCCAGGTTCTTTATGTCCACCACGAACACTATCGTCACATCTCCCGTCAGTACCACATCTCTTTCCTCGGCGCCGTCGTCGTACTGGCTTCCTCCACTCACCCCCTTACTTCCACTCTCGTGGCTGTACGCCCCCTTTTTACCTTGCTTACCATAGACGCTAGTGTATCCCCCATCAGCCCTATTTCCGTGGCTTCCTTCGACCCCATTCTTATGACGTTCCTTGTTTCCACCTTCTCTGTGCTCCTTCTTAAAGTAGTATACGACGTTATCGTCGTACTCTGCGTTAATCATCGTCTTCGTCGTGTAGTTGTATGGGCATGAGAGCAGCTTCACTTCTTCGTTCGAGTCGCCCTGGTTGTAGTAGCTACACTTACAGTTTCTAAACATTATGCTGTCGTACGACCTGCACCTGTGATTTACCCACTCGTTCAGCGGACTCACTACGTTGTCCGAGTCATAACTGGGGCCGAGGTCTCCTGGTGAGCACGTCGCATAACTCGTGCCGCTACTCACCTCCGCGTCCGCTCCCAGTGGTGATGAGGCCTGTAACTCAGTCGCTTTAGCGTGTATTTCTGCGGCTCTATTCGCGTGGCCTGTCGCCAATCTTGTCTTCAGGTTAACGCCGCTGATTGTTGGATTAACTGTGCCACAAAAGCGACTGGCGCCGCTCGTCACCGGACTGACGATACCCTGACTTAGACTCGAGTCTGCTGACGGGGTCTTACCCCCGTACGGCGATTTCCCCAGGACTTGCTCCACCGTCGCCTTCCCTGCATTCGAATCTACGCTGCGCACTGTTAACATCTGCTCCACGCTCCCGCTCAGTGAGCTGTATCCGTCCGTCGTTACCGACCTTGACGTCAGGTCCGTTATGTCGTACGTGCCCGTGTTCCCGTTCAACTGATATATTTCGATGTCTATTCTGTGCTTCGGGATCAGCGAGTTTACCAGCACCACGCTGTCCAGCCTGTAGGCCTTGATTTCCGCCACCTTCAGGTTGTCCTTGCTGGCCACGTAGTTCATCTCCTCGCTCTCCAGCTCCTCTATCAGGCTTTCTGCCTCCGCCACGTACAGGTCGCTGTTGCGCACTCTCTTGATGACGTTGTAGTAGTAGTAGAGGTACCTCTTGTACGAGGGCGGCCAGGTCGTGATTGGGAACATCAGCGGCACGTTGCTGTTGCACTCCTCCGTCGCCGGGCCGCAGTACTCTCGCCACCTCAGCGTGTTAAGCAGTCTGTCCTGCAGCTCACTTATGTTGCTTACGCTCTGGTCCATCGTCAGGATCAGGCACGAGAATACCAGCAGGATGTTGAAGTTGATGTTCGTGTAGTTGAGTAGGCAGAACTTGTCCAGCGTGTCGAACTTGATCCAGAATAGCATTGCTGAGCACACCGTCAGGATGTACCCGAAGGACGGTATATAGTGCTCGTTCATTCTCAGCTCCACGATCTGGTCGTTGAACTCCTTGTTGAACAGGTCGCTCAGGCTGTACTTGTCGTCGCACAGGTCGAAGACCACGTACTTCTGGTAGTTGATGTAGCTCGTGTCCAGTCCGAAGTCCTTGATGTCGTAGTACTTGTTGTTTATGCACACCACGTCCTTGTATCCTATCAGGAAGTTTACGTCTATTTCCGATTCTGCGATTTTTTTTTCCTTGTCCTCCAGCACCGTGTTTACGATCTCGTTGTACGTCATCTGCTTAAACAGAATGTTGATCTTCGTGTACACGTAGTTGTAGAAGTTAACCATGAACTCGAACTCGTGCTCTCTCGTCGTCTTCCCTGAGAAGTCGATATCCTTGTAGTACTTCGTCGTCAGCTTCTGGAAGAGCTTCAGGAATAGCAGCAGCTCCTCCACGTTGTTTCTCAGCGTCTTCTCCTTGCTCAGGTACCTCCACGGCGTCCTCATTGCGAACATGTTGTAGTTCAGGAAATGCAGCAGTGGCGGTATCAGCTCATTCTTTTTCACCACCAGGTCTGCCTTTCTAATAATGTATTCTCCCTTTTCTCCTCTATCTTCCCAACTATCTCCTTCCTTTGGCGTTTTTTCTCCCAGTTTCGTGTTTCTGTTTTTTAGCTTAAATGCTCTACTTCCCAGCTTAAACACTGCTTCTGTTTCTGCGTTTCCCATGTTTAGTTGCATTTCCTGCCTATAGAGTCCTCCTTTATATTGCTTAGGAGTGAATCCTATATATTCTATGATTTTATCTTCATTGAAGCTCGGTCTTTCCACGCTAATTGTCGATTCTCCTTGCCCTCCTGACCTTTTTAGTGCCAGGTTTTTCAGATTTACGCTCAATTGTCTTATTAAACTTTTTTCTTGTTTTCCTGTGTTTTTCAGTGAATTTATTTCCGATTCAGTTTTCGAATCTTTCGCGTATTTTTTATATATTTCCTTGTTTCCTTCTGTATTCAGGCTCATATATTTTTTATTCGATTAAAATACTCATTTACTTTTATTTTACTTCAACTTCAGTTTATTAATGGGACTTTTATGGCAATTTATTATTCTTCCACCTCGGTTTTACTCATCAAGGTGTAATAATAACTATTGTTATTTTTTATTAAAACTGATTAAACTATGATATTTTACACTGCACTTTAACTACTATTTAAATTCTATAATATTCATATATGTTACACTTCATTTTTCATTTTCAATTCATTTTTTTTCCAATTGCTATCGGGCTATGCATTCCATTAATATATTTTATATTATTCTAGTGTTAAAAATGCTACTTTGCAGTTCTAAATACAATGCATTATATTTTTTTACAAAATTAACTAAAATAAATTAATTTACATTGAATTTAATCCAAATGTGTGACGCCTTTTTATTTTCTGTACTGAATTAAAATTTTATGTAATAATTGAATTTAAATCCAAAGTGATATTTGTTCTTGTGTTAATGAAGTTTTCCTCGCTTGAGGAACACTTTATAAACTTCGTATCTTCCAGGACCTGCAAGTAAATTTTGTTGAAAATGACGACGATTGCGATGTGTAGAATGTTGAACGTCTTTCTGTCCAGCTTTAAATTTTCAGCCATTTTTCTTTTTATTATAAAATATATTGACCCTGTGGGATCTCCTGCTAAAAATATTGTTTTATCCTTGTAATAATCGTTTACTATTATGTGGCTAAACAGGTGCTTGTTTATATCAGCTTCAGTATCTATTTCGCTAAATTGCAGGGTCATATTTGTTGTTTTGATTGAATAGCTAGGAATATCGGCAATGCTAGTCTGTTTTGAAAGTTTAAGAGGAATCTCGGAAACTGTGCAAAATTCTTCCTCCAAAAGCTCCAAATCCGTCTTCTTCTCCAGTATTCTAGACAAAAGTAGTTTAGAACCAGGAATATAATGCAATTTACCCATTTTTCCATTTATTAAAACTCATTTCTTTAATTATTACTGTTATTCTGTGTGGATTCTTGTGCAAATATAATTAATTTTTATCACACATTATCTTATTTATTAGCCCCTTACTTGTTTTATTTTACTCATTTATATCGTGTTTTATATGTAAACTTTATTAATTGTTAACCTTCTTTTAATTCTCAATGTTATGAATATTTTTTATAACTACGTTACCAATTAAGCCGTTAACATGTTCAGGTGTTTGCTCAGGCGTACATTCTCTTGTACGGTAAATTTAGAAACACCTTCCACAATAAACAACCAGAAGTGAGTTTTTTTTATTGATTCACCAGACTCTGCCGACTAACAAAAAACTTTTAGGAATAGTAAAAAAAACTTCCTGGATGCCATAAACTTAACTATGCCGGTTCTAGGCATGAAAAAACAACAGGTTGAGGCGGAATTGAAAAGTTTGGGAGAGGAACTTAGGAGTTGCGGCATGTACCCAGAGACTGAGAAGTTTGTAAAGGCAGGATTGCAGGACTTCCGCCTAAATTTAGTGAAGAGCGTCCTCTCAGACAGCGCTAAGATTAACCAGATGTCCCAGTACATACTTCAAACGCCCTCGAAGCTGTTCAGACCCTCACTATCGCTGCTGACACACAGGCTGCTGCAGCCTTCCAACAGTTAGTAGCCGCTATTGTTAAGATTACATTTAGATGATATTCGGAGGCTCATTGAGCTCTGTAAAAGCTACGAACTCATCCACATCGGCACCTTGATCCACGACGATATATTGGACGACAGCGCGATGCGTCGCAAGGCGGAGACCCTGCACCTCAAGTTTCAAATCAAAAGCTCAGTGCTGGTCGGGGACTTCCTGTTGGCCAAGTCGGCCAAGATAGCGGCCTCCCTGGACTCAGTATCAGTAATTCAGAGGCTGTCGGAGACACTGAAGGACCTTATAGAGGTAGTTACTAGTGACCATTCTAGTTAGCGACGATGCGTAACTGTAATCACACAACTCAGGGTGAAATGTTCAATGTGGATTTGAGTGAGGACATGTGTAAAGACTATTTTAAGAAGATTTACATGAAAACAGCCTCGTTAATCGCAAACAACATGGCGTCAGTGCCAATCATATACAGTAAGTGCTAAATAGTAGGCTATTGCAATGGTATTGGCAACTAGATACAGTAACTTTATACTGAGGCAACAAACGCACACACATATTTACATTGTGCAAATAAGCTGTAGATATGGATGATGGCCTAGTTGACCTTTTTCATTTAATTGGCGTGCACATCGGAATGGCTTTTCAAATCTGTGATGACCTGTTAGATTACACCTCCACTGTAGATGATGCAGGAAAGCCGTTACTGAGTGACCTCAAATCGGTACCCTTAGTAGACCAGTTACATAACATTATTTATGGTGGTTAACACTTGCGACTGTTTACTGATGTATATGTACACACATAAGTAATACTAATTGGAGTATCACCAATCTTCATTAGGGACTTTTCACTTTACCCTTAATCTGTACCATATACAAAGATAACACCATGAATCGAAGCATAATAAATCTTGTCAAGGATGGAAGCTACGGTGAAGTTTTAAAAATCATGAACAACAATGATGAATACATTAATCAGTGTAAACTATCGATTTACTACCACCTCTATCAAATAAAGTTGCTATTGAAGGAGTTTGATCCCATACACTACCATTCCCTCATCAACTATGTTTATAACGTAGTTGATAGATCATAATGTCGTACATACATTCCACACGGTGTTTGCAGATGCATTTTGTACATTCGTATATCCAGCAGTTAGTTAGTGTGTATGGGCGTTGAATAGGCACTAAGGAATGCATATAACTGGTAATAGATTAGGTGTGCTTCGGAAACTGTGGAACATCCAGGTCGGTGATGGCCAGCTTCCTGTTTCGAATCGGCCTCGGATACTTCAGCAAGTTCTTGTACTTGAACTGAAACCCAGTTTTGTTGCTAGAATTGGGGCAGAACGGGTTCGTCTGTCTCCTGTAGGGGACTATCTGTGGAATTCCACATCTCATGTACCTTATTGGTGATTTGCCAGTTACGTCAGCTTCAGAAGTACAAGCATCTTCGGGGCTTGAGGCATTGGCGTTGCTAAAACTACAAGCAGCCTTGACAATTTTGTCAATTTCTGCACAAGTTTATCAGTTTTAAGGAGGCTTAGATACATTAAAGTAGGTGGGTGAGTAAGAAACTTACGAGCTTGATTCGACAAAATTGAATGCTTGGAAATATTATTAAAATAGTACTGATAATGGAAGTTGGTAACAGTCCACATTAAGTTATCAATAAAGGGCTTAAACCCGTTTACTTCCAACTTTTTACGCCTAGTATATAGTCCATGCCTGAGGTATCTATAGGCCATTTTTACATTTATTTAACAACATTTATCAAATTACAGTTTGGAAACCAGCGATTTAATCACTATTATATAAACATATTCATAAAATAAGAATCTCAAGATGACTAAAAATAAAATGTGTATGTACATTTGTGTAAGGGGGCTCAATAATAATTCACACAATAAATACGTGAATACTCAATTGAAAAATGAGTAGTTGTACACTAATTTGTATATTATAGTAAAAAATGGAAAAAACATTAAATGATATCTCGTTACTGTGGAACGACATTGGACTCTTCAATGATATTTCCAGGCTTCCTTCCACATCTTCCACGGACCGTTTGGCCTCCAACGAGGATTTAATTGAGGTGAAATTAAATTAAATTAACAGTTTTGTGTAGGAATTGAATTATAATGAACACCTAATAACGAATAAAATTGATAATTTATCGCATAAGTGGAACATGTACTCATCAATTATTTATACAGTTATCGCATTTTTACCAGGATTACATACACAGAATCAGAAATAAGCACCAATTAACACATTTATAGACTAATGGATCAAATAAAAAACAACGAAACTATTATAAAATTACACGAAAATACAATATTCAACTTCAGTGAACTGACGATAAAGGAAATACTCTTGCACAATAATTTTAAATACATTAATCAGAACTATAATCAGCTGTTACAACTAAAGGAACAACTGAACGTGAGTACCTATATTAGTAGAGATAACTCTGTTAAATATACACACCCTTATGACCATTTAGGCTAAAATACAAAAAATGGAGTCGATATATAACAACTACAACAACTTGAATTTAAATGAGAAGTTCATTAACTCCCTGCCGATTAGTTCCAGGGACTTTGACTGTAAAATAACTGACCTGATCGACGTGATTAGGAAGATTAAGAGCTCAATAGAGTTCTTTGAGCACAATAAAAGCTACTATAAGTCCGAGTTTTATAAAGCTAAGTACCAGGAACAGTTTAAGCTACTGCTGCAGTACGTTAAGATGCTGCTGAAGAATTACTTTAACGGACTGGCGCACTTCAACGTGCCCGGAAGCCCAGGAGCTAGACTTAAAGTTAACAAGGACGGCAGCACTAATGACCTGAGCACTAATAAACTAATAAAGAGCTTAGAGAGGATACGAGGCCTGTTGACGCACATAAGGAATGAGGAGGACGAAATGCTGCAAATAGAGATGTACTACATCAACTTCAGACTGCGGCTGTTATACCACATGGGTGAATTGGAAAACAACAAGGGCGATTTCGGCGAGCTACTGGAGGATATCGAAGTGCTCGTAAACCATTTTATTAACCTGGTTAACCTGGAGATGTTGTACTACAACGTGCTGTTTGGAGACATTCTATCGACAGATCAGGTATAATAGTGAGAGAGTTATTGTAGAGCATAATAGTGGAAACAACTAATTGGGCAGTTAGGTAGTTGACTAATTTGGTAGCTAGTTGACTAATTCAGTAGTTGATAGAATAACAGGTACCTATCTAATTAACAAGTGGTAGCTGACATGACTAATAAACGTTTAGGCCTCCGTATTGATCAATGCAATAAACAATAACTTTAACACGCTGTTGAAAGTTTACTTCAATAACCTAAGTAGGACTAAGAACATAAAGAACTTTGGTGAAATGGAAAGGAACAATGAAAAGTTGAGGTCGACGTTGGTAGAGTTAAGTAACTACAGGGACCATTTGTTTAATAAAAACGTAAACACAGCAACTTTAAACAGCTACCTTAACCAGGCTGAAAGCATGTTGGTGAACAATTTGGCGTATTTCTTTAACAACTATGGCAGTGTCGGCGGATATCCGTTCGATTATTCGCACAGTGATTTGCCAACGTATTGCACGGGATACTTGCTAAAACAAGCAAGCGCCGATGTATTTGGATACCCCAAAGATGATTCTTCCAAGGACGCTGAGGGTGACAATAAAACTGAACCAGGAGAAAGTGGGCTTAACGCCTGCATACACCCACTGGTGTATCACATGTTAATAGTGATAAATAAGTATGATGCGCACATATTAAACAAAGCAAAGTTGTATAAAAGTCTAATGATTCATCTGAAGAAAACGCTGAATGATTTTGGGCATTTTAAGACGCTGAAGCTATCTAAGCAGCTGTACGAAGTTAACTTGAGACTGTTTGCGTACAATAATTTATACTATTTTAACAGTCGCTTAAATTTTAACACGGAGGATGTTATTAACTCTGGAAGTGCGGCAGGGCATGTTTTCAGTGAATTGAAGACGCATATGAGTCAGATTAAAATTAAGTTGGTCCAGATGCTAATAGAGCAGTTATGCAGCAAGGGCGTGGAGACTATGGACGAGGAGGGGGAAAGTAAGCTTAATAAAATATACAATGTGCTGTACAACATAAACAGTGACGAAAACTTCGTTGATTCTATCGTGGATCTGATTTTAAGCCATTTTAACCTGGACAGGCACCTTCTTAGTAGAAACAGGGAAGAAGCCGATAATATACTAGTAATATGAGCCGTATTTTAATTATTCTGTGTTTTTTTGTCGATAATAGTCAAATGTGTAAGTAAACAAGCAATGATAACTGCGGTCTTTAATTGTAGGGGTGGAATAGTTGATATTGTTAATATTTACTGGTAGTATTTTTTAAAACTTGATTTTTAGCGTATATTAGATATTTTGTAACATAATGTTTGTAATTTAAGTCGATTAAGATTGAGATTGTACAATAAAATAAGAATGTGTAAAATATTTGATTTTAATAATATTTGCAGTTTTGTAACCCGTAAGTTAGAAAGTAACCTCTTTTAAAAATGCACATTATAAAGAGATGTCCTTGCATAAGTAAGGACCTGGCGGATTACTTTAGCAGTGACGACGACGAGGAGGAGTTGTTTGAGTCTGACATTTACGATAAAGTCAAAAACGACTGGGAATGGCTGAGTTTACGCCACGAAAGAAGGCTGAATGAAGTTTTAAACTTGGTTAAACACTCTAGGAATGCAGATAATAGGATAAACAACATTAACTTGTCAACCTTTTTGTCCTTCACGCCGAAGCTGCTGCAGAACCACCTGCACAGGATCTTGGTGACGCACAGCGAGTGGAACGGGCGGTCCCTGGACGATAAGCCCTTTGAGAACATATTCGACGGGAACGCGGCGGTGATGTTCTGTGACATCTCCGGGTTCACGCGCCTGGTTGAGCTAATAGAGAGTTCAGAGGACCTGGAATCGGTTTCGAACCTCGGGCAGTTTTTGAACAACTTCTTTGACCCCCTGATTAACCTAATCCACTTCTACAAGGGGGACATAATTAAGTTTTCAGGAGACGCACTTTTGTCAATATTCTACCCACTTCATGGCTCAGGCTCAGGCTCAGATCATTACGCGCAGCAGTTGAAGG